>NC_053041.3:544459068-544782568 GCF_002575655.3 Aegilops tauschii subsp. strangulata
AATCATTTTAGTAATCTTATTTGATGACATTTCTGGAGGGATATGTTCCTCAGCTGTTCATATTAATGTTTCTTACTGTCGTCGGCTAAAATTTCACATTCAAACTGAACTTGTTATCACAGAAGTTAGGACGAGATTTTTTTTGTTCAATGGTAGCTTCTATTTTTTTTCATTTATTTGTTGTGTCTGGTACCCACCATATTGTTTCTGGGAAGAAGTATCCTCCATATCCCAGTCACACATTGACTTTCTTGGTGGTCGTCTTGTCGTTGTCGTTCTCCCTTGTAGATGGAGATGGCCGTATAAATGGCATGCCCAATGTTTCACCAACCTCAAGCAGGGAGCCACCATTACCTTGTGTTCGGATTGGTTACCATAATCAAATCCTTTTTTGCCTCACCCGCAAAAAAAAAAGAAATCCCTTTTTGCCCATTTAAATTAGTTGGCTCGATTTTGTTGATAATTGAGTTTGATTGGCAGTATATACTCCAGTGTCTTCGTTGTTCTGATTTATAATCTAATTGCCAGGATGTTTGCTATATTTTTAGTATGTAGATCGTGGGAGATAAAAATGGCTTCATGTGGTGGTTAATGTTAAATCATATTCCACCTGCTCACGATGTGCAAGAGATAAAAATGGCTTCATGTGGTGGTTAATGTTAAATAATAACCCGGACGCTGCTACGCAGCGCCCGCGCGCTATGCGGGTGGATGTCGCGGCCGCCATATTAGGAAAGTCAATCCTGTCGGTCCCCACCCATGTGCTAAAAAGGCAGGCCCACCTCCCCCTCGTTTCCACGTCCCAACAAGCAGCGACCGATCTGCCTCACGTGATCTTTCCCCTCCCCCACTCACCCACCACAAGAAAAACCCTACGTCCCACAAGCGCAGATATGCAACTTCTTGTTTCCATCCCCAGCCGCCGCTGGACGCCATGGCCTAGCGTTGGGGACCTCCCCTCCCACTGCGAAAAACAGAGTAAAAAAGGCCAAAAATCAAAGCGAAAAATCCTGGGGGAAATTCTGGAAAACACAATTGTGTCTGCAACTCTTTCGTGCTGACCAGGCAAAAATTCTGGAGATCGAGGGCAATTCAATTGCCAGAGCTGGGCAAATTTCTCCCAGTGAACAGCAAAAGGTAAACAAAGTTGTTCCAATGTTTATGAACTTCTTTTAATTCTAGAACTAGTGGATTTCCCTCTCTATACCTACCCCCCCCTGATATACTACTTGCAAAAATTGCCCCTGTACCTAAGTGTTTCAGAACCTGGCTTGATTCTTGTCCCTGTTCTTGCCTCCCCCTTTACACATGTATAACTTGGATGCTAGATAATAAAAGCTGCTGACTCTTGGCTCTTGAATTGCATCTTGTCTATTGTATTGCACCTTGCTTCTGTAAGCAAAAAGAAACAAAAAAAAGCACATTTGTGTTACTAATCAGTGTACAGGAAAAACTAGTCAAAAAACTATTGAGTTGCTTACAAAAAAAGCTAGTAGTAAAGTCTAGTTGCCTACTAAAACAAGTATCCAGGAAAAAAGCCTGAGAAACCAGTACTAGAAAAAGATTCCTGCAAACCCTACAAAAGGCTGCTCATTGAGTTTGGTGTGTTTTGGTGAATTATGAAAAAAATTGCCCTTGTTCATTCAGTTTTGCTTGCATGATGGAAGGGGGGGGGGGGGGGGGGGGGGGGGGGAATGCTAAAAGTGTTTCATTTACATTATGTCGCTTACGTATTAATTCCTTGCCCCCTATTTTGGTCTTCTAAAATGTGCAGATGGCTGGCATTGATCTCAATGAGCTATGCGACATAGCACCGGACATGTGGATGAGTAGGGTCGATGGGCTATGCGACATAGCACCCGGGGGTGGGCGAGTTGGTTGGACAGGCTTAGGCGATTTCTGCAAAAAAAAATAGAGGGGTGTGGTGTTGTAGGAGATCATGGTAGATGGGCTAGGCGACATAGCACCTGGGGGTTGGCAAGTTGGTTGGACGGGGTTAGGCGATTTTGCAAAAATAGAGGTGTGTGGTGTTGTAGTCGATTGGGGTTGACGGGCTAGGCGACCTAGCACCAGGCGTGTGGGCGATTTGGTTGGTCAGCTTAGGCGGTTTTGCACAAAATAGAGGTGTGTGGTGTATCTAGGTGAGTAGGGTCAAATGGGCTAGGCGTCGTAGCACTAGGCGTGTGGGCGAGTTGGTTGATCGACCTTAGGAAATTTCTACAAAAGAGAGGGGTGTGGTGTATGTAGGCGAGTAGGGTCGATGGGCCAGGCGACATAGCATCGAGGGTGGGCGAGTTGGTTGGACGGGCTTAGGCGATTTCTGCAAAAGAGAGGGGTGTGGTGTATGTAGGCGGCTAGGGTCGATGGGCTATGCGACCTGGCACCGGGGGATGGGCGAGTTGGTTGGCCGGGCTTAGGTGATTTCTGCAAAAGAGAGGGGTGTGGTGTATGTAGGCGATTAGGGTCAATGGGTTATGCGGCCTGGCACCGGGGGTGGGCGAGTTGGTTGGCCGGCTTAGGCTATTTCTGCAAAAGAGAGGGGTGTGGTGTATGTAGGCGAGTAGGGTCGATGGGCTAGGCGACATAGCATCAAGGGTGGGCGAGTTTGTTGGACGGGCTTAGGCGATTTCTGCAAAAGAGAGGGGTGTGGTGTATGTAGGCGGTTAGGGTCGATGGGCTATGCGACCTGGCACCGGGGGATGGGCGAGTTGGTTGGACGGGCTTAGGCGATTTCTGCAAAAGAGAGGGGTGTGGTGTATGTAGGCGGTTAGGGTCGATGGGCTATGCGACCTCGCACCGGGAGATGGGCGAGTTGGTTGGCCGGCAAAAGAGAGGGGTGTGGTGTATGTAGGCGATTAGGGATTAGGGTCAATGGGTTATGCGGCCTGGCACCAGGGGTGGGCGAGTTGGTTGGCCGGCTTAGGCTATTTCTGCAAAAGAGAGGGGTGTGGTGTATGTAGGCGAGTAGGATCGATGGGCTAGGCGACATAACATTAAGGGTGGACGAGTTGGTTGGATCGGCTAAGGCGATTTCTGCAAAAAATAGAGGGGTGTGGTGTGGTCGGCGATTATGGTCGATGGGCTAGGCAACATAGCACTGGGCGAATTGGATGGACGGGCTTAGGCAATTTCTGCAAAAAATAGAGGGGTGTGGTGTGGTAAGCAATTATGGTCGATGGGCTAGGCGACATAGCACCAAGAGGGGTGGGCGAGTTGGTTGGACGGGATTAGGCGATTTTGCAAAAAGGTGTTGTGGTGTTTGTAGGCGATTATGGTCGATGGGCTAGGCGACATAGCGTCGGGGTGGGCAAGTTGGTTGAACAGGCTTAGGCGGTTTTGCAAAATGGTTGTGTGGTGTTGTAGGCGATTAGGGTCGATGGGCTTGGCGACCTAGCACGAAGGGGTGGGCGAGTTGGTTGGACGAGGTTAGAAGGTCTTGCAAAAAAGGTGTGTCGTGTATGTAGGCGATTAGGGTCGATGGGCTGTGCGACATAGTGTCGGGGGGTGGACGAGTTGGCTAGACAGGCTTAGGCGGTTTTGCGTAAAAGGTGTGTGGTGTTGTAGATGATAAGGTTCGATGGCTAGGCGTCGTAGCACCTAAGAGTGCGCTAGTTGGATGGTCGGCTTAGCCGATTTTGTAGGGTGTGTGTTGTTGTAGGTGAGAAAAATTGGTGGGTTAGGTGACCTAGCACCGGTTGTGGTGCGAGTTGGTTGGATGGGTTAGGCGGTTTCAAAAGTGTATATAGTTTAAGGCGACTTTGGATTGAATGGGTGGGATTGCCTGATTCTGAACGGGATAGGTTCCAGGCTCGTTTAGCATTTAAAAACGTGTGAGATTGCCTAATTCTGAATAGGACGGGTTCTGAATAAATTCCGTGCTGATCTAGTTTGCAGGGTTTTTTGCCTGATTCTCTACCTAAGGCATGTAATAATGTTGTGAAAAAAATAAAGAAAACCAAAAAAATGTGTAGTCAGTAGCTTGCCATCGTATTGATCTGGGGAGTCCTCCATCTTAAAAACTGCCATGCCAGGGATGGTGGGAAAGTTGTGCTTGGCTAGTTTTCACTATTTCTGTTGCCTGCAGAGAAGCAAAAAAGAATGGATTATTTCATGACTTCTACACTGAACCAGTTTCTCATTTATTTCCACAGGGAAAAAATCTAACAAAAGCACATGCAATATACATAAGTAATCGACATGTATAAAAGATGCACTCTGCTATCTGCTCAAAAATGGAGCAGTAATTTGGCTCTAGAGACTATGCAGTGCTTGCTATCTGCTCAAGCATTGTGCCAAAAAATGCTAACATTTCAGGGAGCAATAAACGATACTCTGAAGAAATATAGTACGTTCAGAGCAAAATTCTTAACTCAAAAAGCCTGCATGTACATACATCAAAAAACAGCAAACCACTAAAACATGTAGGTATATTTCTGGCAACGTTATATCCACTCTCCATACCACTTCCCTTCTCTCGTTTGTGCCGTGCGGGGAGAGCCACGTTAATATCTCTGTTCCCGGCTTGCCATAACCTACTTAACATCAACCGCGATAGAGAAATTTGCCCACTGTAAATAGTCTCTGGTGCATCAGCTCGAAAAAGGGATCCACTGCGACAGAGAAACATGCCCACTGTAAACTTGCCCCACAACCTGCTGAACATGAACCGCAAAACAGAGCCACATTGCCCGGCTTGGCACTGAATTGACGACTGTAAGTAGTAGCATTGCCTAATTCTGGAGGAAAGAATATGCTACAAAAGTGCCCACTGTAGGTGCTAACATTGCCTACAAAAATGTGCTTGGGGTCATCAGGGATGGGGTAGGAAAAACCTGGAAACACTACGCTGTAAAAAGTGAAGTGAGAAACATTGCCTGTAAAACTAAACTTGCCTGTGAATTGCTACAGATTTGCACGCAAAATCTGCAAACAATTGCCCAGTGTAACCTGACATTTGCCTACCTATTGGTGGAAAACAAACCTACAGCGTACAAAGCACCTGGGATCGATTCCTTGCTTGCGATGCACTACACAAAAAATCACGCAAGAAAATTCCTCTCTGCTTGCTACTGTTTGATATCAAAATCGAAAATCGGTTTTGGTTGGTATTCTGCGCACGGGCTTGCCGGGGCATCGATTCCCCGTATCCTTACTCCTCTGCCGGCATCCCCGCCGTCCCCGTCCTCCCCCTCCCCCCGCTCATCCATGTAGATGACGCCGCCGTGTCAGCGAAACACCTCCCCCCTAGTTCGCGAAAATTGGGGGAAAATGGAGGACTAGGGCGAGTGACTTACGTACTCTCTTCCCGACGGGGATGAAGCAGCTCGCCGCGCCCTCGTCGTCTTCGCGTCGCCGATTTGTCCGCCTGTACCTTCTCCCTCCCCTTCACTGGCCGCGCGGTCGCCCTCTCAATCGAAACTGGTGGTGCTTCGCCTCCGCGCGGAGCGATGTGGTCGACCTCCTCGCCTGTGCGGGCTGCCCCCGTGATTTTTCGCCGCCGTTTGTTCTCTCGCCGGCTGCGGTCGCCGACGACCTAGGGATTTCTCTCGACCTGCTGCTGAGGAGGTGGGTGTGAGGAGAGGAGGGGGCGAATGCGTGCGAGACGACAGGCCGGTTGGAAACGTAAAACACGACAAAACGCCACCGCTCTCTCCCCCTCCCGTGTCGGATCTGTCCACCACGTGGCAGGATCATGTCGCGTGATGGACGGCTGGCGTTTGGCCACTCGAGAGTGCTAGATCGCGCACACTCGTTAGACAGCGTTTGGGTAAGACTAGTCACAATGGGAGTAACTTGACTAGTAACATCACACATTTTAATATAAGATTGCTTATGTGGCAGCTAATTAATAAGGAGAGAGGGATTTGTGGTAACTTAGCTAGTTACTGTAACATCACACATTTCAAGACATAATGAGTCTATAACCTAATAAATGAACTCTTTCATGATACCACTCATATGTTATTACCCACTATGGAGGTAGTAACATAGACTAGTAACATCGGCAAGTTACTACTCTATGTTACTCCCCACTGTGAGCAGTCTAATAACCCTTACGGTTATTAGGTATAATCCCTGCTCCCATCTCTCCGTGCTGGCGGTTCCAAATGTTGAAAATAATAACCCAATGGTTATTAAGGGAAAATCTCCGCTTCTCATACCGGCAGTTGCCTCCTGAGGAGGCGCCTCATTGAACCGTTGCGTCTCATGGACGCGTCCGTTCCCCTCGTATACAAGTGTATATTCATGATTAATAAAGGATACTGGAATCATTTGTTGTCATTCTCGATTCTCTCTCGATTACTCTTCTAACACGTTATCATGCACTTTGCTCTGCCAAGAGCGAGAAAGCCAACCAACTCGCTAGCCATGGCGCCCGCCCTCGCCGCAACCCCCCTGGCTCCAGCGCCGGCCGTGCCCGCGCCGCGCGGGCCTCGCGCCCCGCCGCCCGGCTGCCTCCCGGCCGTCCGCGCCACGCCGTCGGAGACACCATCCGGGGCGCGCAGCATGCCTCTGGACGCGGCCTTGACGCCGCCGCTCGCGCTGCATACAACCGTATGCGCGCCTGCATACGGGGCTCCGCCCCCACCCGCTCTTCCACCAGCGGAATGGCTTGCGCCGCTGTCACCGACGCCCGCCCTCGTCGTCCCGTCCACGCTCGGTCGTGCGCTGCGCCGCACCCCAGGCTACGGCTTCCACGCCGGCTACCCCGGCCGCACCCCACGCCCGGCTGCCCTGCCTCGGCGTCACGCCCCACGCCCAGCGCACCCGCACGCCGTCGCCGCATGGCCGCGCCGGCCGTGCCACGGCCTCCGCGCCGTCGGCCGCGCCCCTCGCCCGGCCTCCACCATCGATCGCCACTCGGGCCGTCGATCTGGGGCGTGGGCTCCGGTGCGCCTCGTCCTCATCACCGCCCCGCCGCTCGGAGCTTGTCAAGGCCCCGCCGCCGCTGGGGACAACCGCGGGCTCGAGCAGCCGCGCGGAGCGGCACTTCAGCCACCTCTTCAGGCACTCCATGGCCGCCATCGACCGCTACCCTGGCCGCCTGCGCCGGTGATCGCCTGAGATGCAAGGGATGCGGCGACCACTCCATCCGTCGGCGGCGCTGGGTAGGAGGTGGGGATCGGGGTGGTTCGGGCTTCGGGGTCTCCTACCCTTACCCGTAACCGCTGAGGGATTCCTGGACTAAGGGGTCCTCGGGCGTCCGGCCTATTATCCATTGGGCCAGACTGATGAGCCATGAAGACATGAAGGCCGAAGACTATACCAGTGTCCGGATTGGACTCTACTTGGCGTGGAAGGCAAGCTAGGTGGCCGACTATGAAGATTCCCTCTGTTGTAACCGACCCCATGTAACCCTAGATCTCTCCGGTGTCTATATAAACCGGAGAGCGTAGTCCGGATAGGACAGATTCATTACCATATACTCATAGGCTAGACCTCTAGGGTTTAGCCATTACGATCTCGTGGTAGATCAACTCTTGTAATACTCATATTCATCAAGATCAATCAAGCAGGAAGTAGGGTATTACCTCCATAGAGAGGGCCCGAACCTGGGTAAACATTGTGTCCCCTGTCTCCTGTTACCATCGATCCTAGACGCACAGTTCGGGACCCCCTACCCGAGATCCGCCGGTTTTGACACCGACATTGGTGCTTTCATTGAGAGTTCCACTATGCCGTCGGCGAAGGACTCGATGGCTCCCCCGATCGTCAGTAATGACGCTGTCCAAGGAGAAACCTTTCTCCCCGGACAGATCTTCGTGTTCGGCGGCTTCGTACTGCGGGCCAACTCGCTCGGCCATCTGGAACAGATCGACAGCTACGCCCTTGGCCATCAGGTCAGATTCGGAAGCCTAAACTACATTGCGGACGTCCGTGGAGACTTGATCTTCGATGGTTCGAGACCGCGGCAATCGCCCCCCTTCACCCCGACGAACATGGCTTAAACCTGTCATCGGGCCGCATCCAGGAGATAGCTCCTGTAGCTGCTCTGGCCTTAGATCCGGAGCAGATCGAGTCGTCCACATATGGGAAGGTCAACCCCATCATGGGGGCTACCGATCCTGCGGCGTTGGAGCCACCCGCAGATTCCACTCCAAACGGCATCTGCATCAACGGAACCCCGGACTCTCCTCCGGTGTCGAGTTCCGAACGCTGCGAGCCTGCGGATACCGAACTCGACCGGTTATCGATCTTCAAGTTCACCGCCGCGGATGTCTTCCAGCACTCGCCCATGGGAGATCTACTAAACTCATTGAAAAACCTGTCCCTGGCAGATGACTCATCGCCGAACTATGTTCGGTTTGAGTTTACGGCGGATGATGGAGAATTTTGCTTCCCACCCGCCACCCACTTCATAGCCACTGTCGACGATCCAGCCAACACGCTGGACCCCGGCTCCGAAAACATCGACGGTCTGGACGACGATGAGGGGCAAGGCCAGAACTCGCTACCCACTAGTCGCGGGACGGCCAATTCCTGGTATGACATGTGTATGGTAGACACACTCAACGATGCTCTCGACGATAACAAGGAGGACCCAGTTGAGGATACGCCTCCTGGCATACAATCCGAACACCGGCGCCCCCAGCGCCGCCCTCAATCTTGTCGCTCAAGAGAAAACAATACTTAAGCCGAAGAGGATTACACTCTGAACAATGAAGACCCTGTTGAGGTAGGATCCGAACAGGAGGAACTAGAAAGCGGGCAAGATAGCCCTGATGAACAGGCCACATACGGAGACTCAAAGGATAGCAATTATCTCCCACTCTCCGAGGAGGAGGAGATCCTCGGCAACGAAGATTTCATCGTGCCTGAGGAACCTCTCGAGCAGGAGCGCTTTAAACGCCAGCTAATAGCCACCGCAAGGAGCCTAAAGAAGAAGCAGCTGCAGCTTCAAGCAAGCCAAGATTTGCTCAATGATAGATGGACCGAGGTCCTAGCCGCCGAAGAATACGGCCTTAGCGGCCCTTACAGAAGCCACCCCAAGCATAGGTGGCCCCCTCGATACAATAGCGAGGCGTTGGAGCCCGCGCCACCATCGCACAATGCGGAGGGTCAACCACAGATCGGTCCGGATAAAGCAGCAGCTCAAGAGAGACAACATACCAACCCATCCGGCCGTCCAAACAAAAGCAAAACAGCCCGGGGGAACACTCGTGACATCCAACAAGACCTGGAGGGCAGAACAGGACAGACAAGATTAAGGTACAGATCGCGGGGACATACCCCATCCAGCAATGATGGTCACTTATTCAGACGTAGCAGACCGGAACATACCCGGTCCGAACAACGTAAACGGAGTACCGGAGGTGCTTCACAGCGTGGCTCAACATAGAGGAGCCGCACACCCTCTCTGCTTCACGGACGAGGTCATGGAGCATGAATTCCCAGACGGGTTCAAACCCATTAACATCGAATCATACGATGGAACAACGGATCCCGCGGTATGGATTGAGGACTATCTCCTCCATATTCACCTGGCTCGCGGAGACGACCTTCATGCCATCAAATACCTACCTCTCAAGCTCAAAGGGCCAGCGCGGTACTGGCTAAACAGTTTGCCAAAAAATTCTATTGGCAGCTGGGAAGAGTTGGAAGATGCCTTTCGAAACAACTTCGAAGGAACATATGTCCGGCCACCAGATGCCGATGACTTAAGTCATATTGTCCAGCAGACCGGCGAGTCAGCCAGGGAGCTTTGGACTAGGTTCTTAGTCAAAAAGAATCAAATTGTCGACTGTCCGGACGCGGAAGCCCTTGCGGCCTTCAAGCATAGCGTCCGGGATGAATGGCTAGCACGCCACCTCGGCCAGGAAGGACCTAAATCCATGACAGCCCTTACTTCTCTTATGACTCGCTTCTATGCGGGAGAAGACAACTGGCTTGCTCGTAAAAGCAACAATGCCAGCGACCCGGGCACCTCCGAAATCCAAGACGGCAACGGCAAGCCACGACGAACCGAATACAACAGTCGCAGTCACAATGAAGGATCATGCGACACAGTGGTCAATGCCGGATTTCACAATCCAAAACCCGGTCAATGGAAGAAGCCATTTAAGGCCAGCCAGGATGGACCGTCCACCCTTGACAGGATATTGGACTGACCTTGTCAGATTCATGGTCACCCTGATAAGCCAGCCAATCACACCAACAGAAACTGTTGGGTCTTAAGGCAGGCAGGCAAGCTTAACGCCGAGCACAAGGGGAGGAGGCCACCAAGCGATAAAGACGACGGAGCGGCTCGTCAGCCGAACGCCAGGGGCCAGAAGCAGTTTCCCTCCGAAGTTCGACCACTCCCAGAACGTAAATAGCAGTTCGGCTTTCGTCGCCCACTTCCTACACTGGCAAGATTTACACCACGCGTACATCATTACGCGCTCAAAATACCATGGGCATCGGCGGAAGCGCAATACGGACAACCCCGCAAGCATTCCCGTAACGTCTTTTATCTGTTTTCTTTCTTTATTGTAACTTAAAAATTGGTGACCAACAGGACAGTATCTACAAAGGACTCTACCGGAGTTCGGATCCGTACACTCACCTCAGGGGCTACCTCCGTTAAGGATTCCCCTCCAAGAGGACAAGCGGCGTAGACGTGCGACAGGAGGTCCAAAACAGCTTTTGTAGACCGCACTCTTTATTTTTGAGCCTGTACTATGCCTTTTTCCTCCGTTCCTGACCCCGGGCATGTCAAATAGCCGGGTTGTGGTTTTCCTTTATATATATATATATATATATATGAATTTATTATTGGCTTATTGCTCCGCTCCCAATAAACTTCATCCGAACTATATCTTCCATACTCCTTATGGAATGAGTATGACCGTAACGGCTGTGTTACAAGATACACCTCGGCATAACTTGCCAGGGGCTCGGTATGGGAACAAATGAGTCTCCAATAAAAGTCCGAACAACTCTAAAGCATACTTCGACGTCGCAAGTTTGGCCTTATATGCATCAGCTCCGAATCATTGTCTTTGGTCAATAGTTGGGTTGCCCGGCTCCTGTGCTTGCTACTCTACGTTCCGCTCTATCAGCTAGGGTAGTAAAGGGAGAACTACTGCGATTGTGCCCTGGCTTTGACCGGATGAGCACCTCAGTAGAGAAAGCCGAAAACTGACTGTCATGATGGGGCGAGAGCTGGTCAACCACTTGACGACTTATTCAAATCCTTAGCGATTCTCCGTGTCACACGAGGGATCTTTTTCAGATCAAATATGTAAGGCACCATATGATAATACTGCCGAATACATACCAGGGGCTCTGTCGTAGCCCCACCATATGGTTAATGAAAGTGTTAACGCCCTATAGTTCGATTGCCTGGTTCGCCGCATTATCACCTCCTTCAGGGACCAAGACGTTGGATAAAGAGTGATCAAATGCTTTTTCGAACACCCTCGTACTTCCTACGAGGGGGCTGAAACCGATGACTGGAAAACTTTCAGATTACATTAAAATGGCCGCACAAGAGGAATTTAAGCTTTTCAACAAAATACAAATAGATTAACTATAAAGCTGTTTGTTACAACCCTTATACATTACTCGAACATTATGTTTTTCGAGCACTGACCCTATATCAAGCGGGCAGCCTCTAGGACGTCTTCAAAATAATGCTTCGGTTCTGGATGGTCCTTGCCTTTGGGTGGACCCTTTGCCGCAACATAGATGGCCTTCATCTTCCCCCAGAATGTCTTGACTCGGGCAAAAGCCATTTGTGCACCTTCAATGCACGCCGATCGCTTCACAGCGTCGATACGCGGCACCGCGTCGACAAGCCGCTGCACTAGTCCGAAGTAACTACTCGGCACAGGCTCAGTCGGCCACAACCGGGCTATGACGTCCTTCATGGCAGCGCCGGATATCCTATGCATCTCGGCCCACTGGGACATCTGTTCGTTCAGCAACAGAGGGCGCTTTGACGCGCCAAATTGCGACCAGAAAAGTTTCTCCTTTGCATACCCCTCGTGCGCATGATAAAACTGCACCGCATCGGAAGAACTCTTCGGCAAGTCTAGAAATTTGTCCGGAGAACTCCATACTTGGTTAAGCTGAGCATAGTTCGGATCGCTGAATTTGGCCTGTAGCAAAAAGGGCTTGCCAGCCGCAATTTCCCCAGCTTGCCGGATTTCCTCACGGGCTGCTCTGGATTCAGACCGCGCTTCTCTTGCCTCTCGTAAGGCTTATCAAGTTCAGCCATTTTGGCTTCATTCTCTTTCTCAAGAAGTTTACAGCGGCTAGCCGCATTCTCTAACTCATGCGCCATGGTGGACATCTATTGGGGAACGTAGTAATTTCAAAAAAAAATGCTACGCACACGCAAGATCATGATGATGCATAGCAACGAGAGGGGAGAGTGTGTCCACGTACCCTCGTAGACCGACAACGGAAGTGTTGACACAACATAGAGGAAGTAGTCGTACGTCTTCACGATCCGACCGATCCAAGTACCGAACGTACGACACCTCCGAGTTCTGCACACGTTCAACTCGATGACGTCCCTCGAGCTCCGACCCAGCCGAGTGTTGAGGGAGAATTTCGTCAGCACGACGGCGTGGTGATGATGATGATGTTCTACCGACGCAGGGCTTCGCCTAAGCACCGCTGTGATATTATCGAGGTGGATTATGGTGGAGGGGGGCACCGCACATGGCTAAGAGATCAATCATCAATTGTGTGTCTATGGGGTGCCCCCTGCCCCCGTATATAAAGGAGCAAAGGGTGGAGAGGCGGCCGGCCAGGAGGAGGCGCGCCAGGAGAAGTCCTACTCCCACCGGGAGTAGGACTCCCTCCCTACCTTGTTGGATTAGGAGAAGGGGGAAGGAGGAGAGAGAGAGGAAGGAAAGGGGGGCGCCGCCCCCCTCCTTGTCCAATTCGTACTAGAGGGGGAGGGGGCGCGCGGCCTGCCCTGGCCGCCTCTCCTCTTCTCCACTAAGGCCCATGTAGGCCCATTAATCCCCCCCCCCCCCCCGAGGGGGGGGGGTTCTAGTAACCCCCGGTACTCCGGTAAAATCCCGATTTCACCCGGAACACTTCCAATATCCAAATATAGGCTTCCAATATATCGATCTTTATGTCTCGACCATTTCGAGACTCCTCGTCATGTCCGTGATCACATCCGGGACTCCGAACAACCTTCGGTACATCAAAATACATAACCTCATAATAACCGTCATCGAACTTTAAGCGTGCGGACCCTACGGGTTCGAGAACTATGTGGACATAACCGAGACATGTCTCCGGTCAATAACCAATAGAGGAACCTGGATGCTCATATTGGCTCCTACATATTCTACGAAGATCTTTATCGGTCAAACCGCATAACAACATACGTTTGTTCCCTTTGTCATCGGTATGTTACTTGCCCGAGATTTGATCGTCGGTATCTCAATACCTAGTTCAATCTCGTTACCGGCAAGTCTCTTTACTCCTTCTGTAATACATCATCCCGCAACTAACTCATTAGTTGCAATGCTTGCAAGGCTTATAGTGATGTGCATTACCGAGTGGGCCCAGAGATACCTCTTCGACAATCGGAGTGACAAATCCTAATCTCGAAATACGCCAACCCAACAAGTACCTTTGGAGACACCTGTAGAGCACCTTTATAATCACCCAGTTACGTTGTGACGTTTGGTAGCACACAAAGTGTTCCTCCGGTAAACGGGAGTTGCATAATCTCATAGTCATAGGAACTTGTATAAGTTATGAAGAAAGCAATAGCAGAATACTAAACGATCGTGTGCTAAGCTAACGGAATGGGTCAAGTCAATCACATCATTCTCCTAATGATGTGATCCCGTTAATCAAATGACAACTCATGTCTATGGCTAGGAAACATAACCATCTTTGATCAACGAGCTAGTCAAGTAGAGGCATACTAGTGACACTCTGTTTGTCTATGTATTCACACATGTATCATGTTTCCGGTTAATACAATTCTAGCATGAATAATAAACATTTATCATAATATAAGGAAATAAATAATAACTTTATTATTGCCTCTAGGGCATATTTCCTTCAGTCTCCCACTTGCACTAGAGTCAATAATCTAGATCACATCGCCATGTGATTTAACATCAATAGTTCACATCATCATGTGATTAACACCCATAGTTCACATCGTCATGTGACCAACACCCAAAGGGTTTACTAGAGTCAATAATCTAGTTCACATCGCTATGTGATTAACACCCAAAGAGTACTAAGGTGTGATCATGTTTTGCTTGTGAGAGAAGTTTAGTCAACGGGTCTGCTACATTCAGATCCGTATGTATTTTGCAAATTTCTATGTCAACAATGCTCTTGCACGGAGCTACTCTTGCTAATTGCTCCCACTTTCAATATGTATCCAGATTGAGACTTAGAGTCATCTGGATCAGTGTCAAAACTTGCATCGACGTAACCCTTTACGATGAACCTTTTTGTCACCTCCAAAATCGAGAAACATATCCTTATTCCACTAAGGATAATTTTGACCGCTGTCGAGTGATCTACTCCTAGATCACTATTGTTCTCCCTTGCTAAACACAGTTGAGGGTATACAATAGGTCTGGTACACAGCATGGCATACTTTATAGAACCTATGGCTGAGGCATAGGGAATGACTTTCATTCTCTTTCTATCTTCTGCCGTGGTCGGGCTTTGAGTCTTACTCAACTTCACACCTTGCAATACAGGCAAGAACTCTTTCTTTGATTGTTCCATTTTGAACTACTTCAAAAACTCGTCAAGGTATGTACTTATTGAAAAAAAACTTATCAAGCGTCTTGATCTATCTCTATAGATCTTGATGCTCAATATGTAAGCAGCTTTACCGAGGTCTTTCTTTGAAAAACTCCTTTCAAACACTCCTTTATGCTTTACAGAAAATTCTACATCATTTTCGATCAACAATATGTCATTCACATATACTTATCAAAAAGACTGTAGTGCTCCCACTCACTTTTTGTAAATACACGCTTCACCGCAAGTCTGTATAAAACTATATGCTTTGATCAACTTATCAAAGCGTATATTCCAACTCCGAGATGCTTGCACCAGTCCATAGATGGATCGCTGGAGCTTTGCACACTTCGTTAGCACCTTTAGGATCGACAAAACCTTTTCGTTATATACAACTCTTCTTTAATAAATCCATTTAGGAATGCAGTTTTGTTTACCCATTTGCTAGATTTCATAAAATGCAGCAATTGCTAACATGATCCGGACAGACTTAAGCATAGATACGAGTGAGAAACTCTCATCGTAGTCAACACCTTGAACTTATCGAAAACCTTTTTGCGACAATTCTAGCTTTGTAGATAGTAACACTACTATCAACGTCCGTCTTCCTCTTGAAGATCCATTTAATCTCAATGGCTCACCAATCATCGGGCAAGTCAATCAAAGTCCATACTTTGTTCTCATACATGGATCCCATCTCAGATTTCATGGCCTCAAGCCATTTTGCGGAATCTGGGCTCATCATCGCTTCCTCATAGTTCGTAGGTTCGTCATGGTCAAGTAACATGACTTCCAGAACAGGACTACCGTACCACTCTGGTGCGGATCTTACTCTGGTTGACCTACGAAGTTTTGTAGTAACTTGATCCTAAGTTTCATGATCATCATCATTAACTTCCTCACTAATTGGTGTAGGAATCACTGGAACAGATTTCTGTGATGACCTACTTTCCAATTCGGGAGAAGGTACAATTACCTCATCAAGTTCTACTTTCCTCCCACTCACTTCTTTCGAGAGAAACTCCTTCTCTAGAAAGGATCCATTTTAGCAACAAAGATTTTTGCCTTCGAATCTTTGTTGCTAAAATGGATCCTTTTCTGACAAATCTCGGGCAAGTAACATACCGATGACAAAGGGAACAAACGTATGTTGTTATGCGGTTTAACCGATAAAGATCTTCATAGAATATGTAGGAGCCAATACGAGCATCCAGGTTCCGCTATTGGTTATCGACCGGAGAGGTGTCTCGGTCATGTCTACATAGTTCTCGAACCTGTAGGGTCCGCACGCTTAAAGTTCGATGACGGTTATTATGAGTTTATGTATTTTGATGTACCGAAGGTTGTTCGGAGTCCCGGATGTGATCACGGACATGACGAGGAGTCTCTAAATGGTCGAGACATAAAGATCGATATATTGGAAGCCTATATTTGGATATCGGAAGTGTTCCGGGTGAAATCGGGATTTTACCGGAGCCCCGGGGGATTAATGGGCCTACATGGGCCTTAGTGGAGAAGAGGAGAGGCGGCCAGGGCAGGCCGCGCCCCCCTCCCCCTCAAGTCCGAATTGGACAAGGAGGGGGGGCGGCGCCCCCCTTTCCTCCCTCTCTCTCTCCTCCTTCCCCTTCTCCTAATCCAACAAGGAAGGGAGGGAGTCCTACTCCCGGTGGGAGTAGGACTCCTCCTGGCGCGCCTCCTCCTGGCCGGCCGCCTCTCCATCCTTTGCTCCTTTATATACGGGGGCAGGGGGCACCCCATAGACACACAATTGATCATTGATCTCTTAGCCGTGTGTGGTGCCCCCCTCCACCATAATCCACCTCGATAATATCGCAGCGGTGCTTAGGCGAAGCCCTGCGTTGGTAGAACATCATCATCGTCACCACGCCGTCGTGCTGACAAAACTCTCCCGCTACACTCGGCTGGATCGGAGCTCGAGGGACGTCATCGAGTTGAACGTGTGCAGAACTCAGAGGTGCCATGCGTTCGGTACTTGGATCGGTCGGATCGTGAAGACGTACGACTACTTCCTCTACGTTGTGTCAACGCTTCCGTTGTCAGTCTACGAGGGTACGTGGACACACGCTCCCCTATCGTTGCTATGCATCACCATGATCTTGCGTGTGCGTAGGAATTTTTTTGAAATTACTACGTTCCCCAACAGTGGCATCTGAGCCTGGTTTTATGCGTTGATGTAATATGCATGAGTAGAACACAAGTGAGTTGTGGGCGATACAAGTCATACTGCTTACCATCATGTTATACTTTGGTTCGGCGGTATTGTGAGATGAAGTGGCCCGGACCGACATTACGCGCACGCTTACGTGAGACTGGTTTCACCGTTGCGAGCACTCGTTGCTTAAAGGTGACCGGCGGGTGTCTGTCTCTCTCACTTTAGTTAAACCGAGTGTGGCTACGCCCGGTCCTTGCGAAGGTTAAAACATCACCAACTTGACAAACTATCGTTGTGGTTTTGATGCGTAGGTAAGAACGGTTCTTGCTCAGCCCGTAGCAGCCACGTAAAACTTGCAACAACAAAGTAGAGGACGTCTAACTTGTTTTTGCAGGGCATGTTGTGATGTGATATGGTCAAGGCATGATGCTATATTTTATTGTATGAGATGATCATGTTTTGTAACCGAGTTATCGGCAACTGGCAGGAGCCATATGGTTGTCGCTTTATTGTATGCAATGCAATCGCCCTGTAATGCTTTACTTTATCACTAAGCGGTAGCGATAGTCATGGAAGCATAAGTTGGCGAGACGACAACGATGCTACGATGAAGATCAAGGTGTCGCGCCGGTGACGATGGTGATCATGACGGTGCTTCGGAGATGGAGATCACAGGCACAAGATGATGATGGCCATATCATATCACTTATATTGATTGCATGTGATGTTTATCTTTTATGCATCTTATATTGCTTTGATTGACGGTAGCATTATAAGATGATCTCTCACTAAATTATCAAGGTATAAGTGTTCTCCCTGAGTATGCACCGTTGCGAAAGTTCTTCGTGCTGAGACACCACGTGATGATCGGGTGTGATAGGCTCTACGTTCAAATACAACAGGTGCAAAACAGTTGCGCACGCGGAATACTGAGGTTAAACTTGACGAGCCTAGCATATAACAGATATGGCCTCGGAACACTGAGACCGAAAGGTCGAGCGTGAATCATATAGTAGATATGATCAACATAGTGATGTTCACCATTGAAACTACTCCATCTCACGTGATGATCGGACATGGTTTAGTTGATTTGGATCACGTGATCACTTAGAGGATTAGAGGGATGTCTATCTAAGTGGGAGTTCTTAAATAATATGATTAAATTGAACTTAAATTTATCATGAACTTAGTACCTGATAGTATCTTGCTTGTCTATGTTGTTGTAGATAGATGGCCCATGCTGTTGTTCCGTTGAATTTTATTGCGTTCCTTGAGAAAGCAAAGTTGAAAGATGATGGTAGCAATTACACGGACTGGGTCCGTAACTTGAGGATTATCCTCATTGCTGCACAGAAGAATTACATCCTGGAAGCACCGCTGGGTGCCAGGCCTGCTGTAGGAGCAACACCAGATGTTATGAACGTCTGGCAGAGCAAAGCTGATGACTACTCGATAGTTCAGTGTGCCATGCTTTACGGCTTAGAACCGGGTCTTCAACGACGTTTTGAACATCATGGAGCATATGAGATGTTCCAGGAGTTGAAGTTAATATTTCAAGCAAATGCCTGGATTGAGAGATATGAAGTCTCCAATAAGTTCTATAGCTGCAAGATGGAGGAGAATAGTTCTGTCAGTGAGCATATACTCAAAATGTCTGGGTATAATAATCACTTGATTCAGCTGGGAGTTAATCTTCCGGATGATAGCGTCATTGACAGAATTCTCCAATCACTGCCACCAAGCTACAAGAGCTTCGTGATGAACTATAATATGCAAGGGATGGAAAAGACTATTCCCGAGCTCTTCGCAATGCTAAAGGCTGCGGAGGTAGAAATCAAAAAGGAGCATCAAGTGTTGATGGTTAACAAAACCACCAGTTTCAAGAAAAAGGGCAAAGGGAAGAAGAAGGGGAACTTCAAGAAGAAGAACAAACAAATTGCTGCTCAGGAGAAGAAACCCAAGTCTGGACCTAAGCCTGAGACTGAGTGCTTCTACTACAAGCAGACTGGTCACTGGAAGCGGAACTGCCCCAAGTATTTGGCGGATAAGAAGGATGGCAAGGTGAACAAAGGTATATGTGATATACATGTTATTGACGTGTACCTTACTAATGCTCGCAGTAGCACCTGGGTATTTGATACTAGTTCTGTTGCTAATATTTGCAACTTGAAACAAGGACTACAGATTAAGCGAAGATTGGCTAAGGACGAGGTGACGATGCGCGTGGGAAATGGTTCCAAAGTCGATGTGATCACGGTCGGCACGCTACCTCTACATCTACCTTCGGGATTAGTTTTAGACCTAAATAATTGTTATTTGGTGCCAGCGTTGAGCATGAACATTATATCTGGATCTTGTTTGATGCGAGATGGTTATTCATTTAGATCAGAGAATAATGGTTGTTCTATTTATATGAGTTATATCTTTTATGGTCATGCACCCTTGAAGAGTGGTCTATTTTTGTTGAATCTCGATAGTAGTGATACACATATTCATAATATTGAAACCAAAAGATGCAGAGTTGATAATGATAGTGCAACTTATTTGTGGCACTGCCGTTTGGGTCATATCGGTGTAAAGCGCACGAAGAAACTCCATACTGATGGACTTTTGGAACCACTTGATTATGATTCACTTGGTACTTGCGAACCGTGCCTCATGGGCAAGATGACTAAAACGCCGTTCTCCGGAACTATGGAGCGAGCAACTGACTTGTTGGAAATCATACATACTGATGTATGTGGTCCAATGAATGTTGAGGCTCGCGGCGGGTATCGTTATTTTCTCACCTTCACACATGATTTGAGCAGATATGGGTATATCTACTTGATGAAGCATAAGTCTGAAACATTTGAAAAGTTCAAAGAATTTCAGAGTGAAGTTGAAAATCATCGTAACAAGAAAATAAAGTTTCTACGATCTGATCGTGGAGGAGAATATTTGAGTTACGAGTTTGGTCTTCATTTGAAACAATGCGGAATAGTTTCGCAACTCACGCCACCCGGAACACCACGGCGTAATGGTGTGTCCGAACATCGTAATCGTACTTTACTAGATATGGTGCGATCTATGATGTCTCTTACTGATTTACCGCTATCGTTTTGGGGATATGCTCTAGAGACTACCGCATTCACGTTAAATAGGGCACCATCTAAATCCGTTGAGACGACGCCTTATGAACTGTGGTTTGGCAAGAAACCAAAGTTGTCGTTTCTTAAAGTCTGGGGCTGCGATGCGTATGTGAAAAAGCTTCAACCTGATAAGCTCGAACCCAAATCGGAGAAATGTGTCTTCATAGGATACCCAAAAGAGACTATTGGGTACACCTTCTATCACAGATCTGAAGGCAAGACTTTTGTTGCTAAGTTTGGATCCTTTCTAGAGAAGGAGTTTCTCTCAAAAGAAGTGAGTGGGAGGAAAGTAGAACTTGATGAGATAACTGTATCTGCTCCCTTATTGGAAAGTAGTTCATCACAGAAATCTGTTCCTGTGACTCCTACACCAATTAGTGAGGAAGTTAATGATGATGATCATGAAACTTCAGATCAAGTTGTCACTGAACCTCGTAGGTCAACCAGAGTAAGATCCGCACCTGAGTGGTACGGTAATCCTGTTCTGGAGGTTATGTTACTAGACCATGACGAACCTACGAACTATGAAGAAGCGATGGTGAGCCCAAATTCCGAAAAATGGCTTGAGGCCATGAAATCTGAGATGGGATCCATGTATGAGAACAAAGTGTGGACTTTGGTTGACTTGCCTGATGATTGGCAAGCAATTGAGAATAAATGGATCTTCAAGAAGAAGACTGACGCGGACGGTAATGTTACTGTCTATAAAGCTCAACTTGTTGCAAAAGGTTTTTGACAAGTTCAAGGGATTGACTACGATGAGACTTTCTCACCCATAGCGATGCTTAAGTCTGTCCGAATCATGTTAGCAATTGCCGCATTTTATGATTATGAAATTTGGCAAATGGATGTCAAAACTGCATTCCTGAATGGATTTCTGGACGAAGAGTTGTATATGATGCAACCGAAAGGTTTTATCGATCCAAAGGGAGCTAACAAAGTGTGCAAGCTCCAACGACCCATTTATGGACTGGTGCAAGCCTCTCGGAGTTGGAATAAATTTTTGATAGTGTGATCAAAGCATATGGTTTTATACAAACTTTTGGAGAAACATGTATTTACAAGAAAGTGAGTGGGAGCTCTGTAGCATTTCTCATATTATATGTAGATGACATATTGTTGATCGGAAATGATATAGAATTTCTGGATAGCATAAAGGGATATTTGAACAAGAGTTTTTCAATGAAAGACCTCGGTGAAGCTACTTATATATTGGGCATCAAGATCTATAGAGATAGATCAAGACGCTTAATTGGACTTTCACAAAACACATACCTTGACAAAGTTTTGAAGAAGTTCAAACTGGATCAAGCAAAGAAAGGGTTCTTGCCTGTGTTACAAGGTGTGAAGTTGAGTAAGACTCAATGTCCGACCACTGCAGAAGATAGAGAGAAGATGAAAGATATTCCCTATGCTTCAGCCATAGGCTCTATCATGTATGCAATGCTGCGTACCAGACCTGATGTGTGCCTTGCTATTAGTTTAGGAGGGAGGTACCAAAGTAATCCAGGAGTGGATCACTGGACAGCGGTCAAGAACATCGTAAAATACCTAAAAAGGACTATGGATATGTTTCTCGTTTATGGAGGAGACCAAGAGCTCGTCGTAAACGGTTACGTTGATGCGAGCTTTGACACTGATCCGGACGATTCTAAATCGCAAACCGGATACGTATTTATATTGAACGGTGGAGCTGTCACTTGGACAAGTTCTAAGCAAAGCGTTGTGGCGGGATCTACGTGTGAAGCGGAGTACATAGCTGCTTCGGAAGCAGCAAATGAAGGAGTCTGGATGAAGGAGTTCATATCCGATCTAGGTGTCATACCTAGTGCATCGGGTCCAATGAAAATCTTTTGTGACAATACTGGTGCAATTGCCTTGGAAAAGGAATCCAGATTTCACAAGAGAACCAAGCACATCAAGAGACGCTTCAACTCCATCAGGGATCAAGTCCAGGTGGGAGACATAGAAATTTGCAAGATACATACGGATCTGAATGTTGCAGACCCGTTGACTAAGCCTCTTCCACGAGCAAAACATGATCAGCACCAAGGCTCCATGGGTGTTAGAATCATTACTGTGTAATCTATATTATTGACTATAGTGCAAGTGGGAGACTGAAGGAAATATGCCCTAGAGGCAATAATAAATTTACTATTTATTTCCTTATATCATGATAAATGTTTATTATTCATGCTATAATTGTATTAACCAGAAACGTAATACTTGTGTCAATACATAGACAAATAGAGTGTCACTAGTATGCCTCTACTTGACTAGCTCGTTGATCAAACATGTTATGTTTCCTAGCCATTGACATGAGTTGTCATTTGATTAACGGGATCACATCATTAGGAGAATGATGTGTTTGACTTGACCCATTCCGTTAGCTTAGCACACGATCGTTTAGTATTCTGCTATTGCTTTCTTCATGACTTATACATGTTCCTATGACTATGAGATTATGCAACTCCCGTTTACCGGAGGAACACTTTGTGTGCTACCAAACGTCAGAACGTAACTGGGTGATTATAAAGGTGCTCTACAGGTGTCCCCAAAGGTACTTGTTGGGTTGGCGTATTTCGAGATTAGGATTTGTCACTCCGATTGTCGGAGAGGTATCTCTGGGCCCACTCGGTAATGCACATCACTATAAGCCTTGCAAGCATTGCAACTAATGAGTTAGTTGTGGGATGATGTATTACAGAACGAGTAAAGAGACTTGCCGGTAACGAGATTGAACTAGGTATTGAGATACCGACGATCGAATCTCGGGCAAGTAACATACCGATGACAAAGGGAACAAACGTATGTTGTTATGCGGTTTGACCGATAAAGATCTTCGTAGAATATGTAGGAGCCAATATGAGCATCCAGGTTCCGCTATTGGTTATTGACCGGAGACGTGTCTCGGTCATGTCTACATAGTTCTCGAACCCGTAGGGTCCGCACGCTTAAAGTTCGATGATGGTTATTATGAGTTTATGTATTTTGATGTACCGAAGGTTGTTCGGAGTCCCGGATGTGATCACGGACATGATGAGGAGTCTCGAAATGGTCGATACATGAAGATTGATATATTGGAAGCCTATATTTGGATATCGGAAGTGTTCCGGATGAAATCGGGATTTTATCGGAGCCCCGGGGGATTAATGGGCCTACATGGGCCTTAGTGGAGAAGAGGAGAGGCGGCCAGGGCAGGCCGCGTGCCCCCTCCCCCTCTAGTCCGAATTGGACAAGGAGGGGGGCGGCGCCCCCCTTTCCTTCCTCTCTCTCTCCTCCTTCCTCCTTCTCCTAATCCAACAAGGAAGGGAGGGAGTCCTACTCCCGGTGGGAGTAGGACTCCTCCTGGCGCGCCTCCTCCTGGCCGGCCGCCTCCCCCCTTTGCTCCTTTATATACGGGGGCAGGGGGCACCCCATAGACACACAATTGATCATTGATCTCTTAGCTGTGTGCGGTGCCCCCCTCCACCATAATCCACCTCGATAATATCGCAGCGGTGCTTAGGCGAAGCCCTACGTCGGTAGAACATCATCATCGTCACCACGCCATTGTGCTGACGAAACTCTCCCTCAACACTCGGCTAGATCGGAGCTCGAGGGACGTCATCGAGTTGAACGTGTGCAGAACTCGGAGGTGCCGTGCGTTCGGTACTTGGATCGGTCGGATCGTGGAGATGTACGACTACTTCCTCTACGTTGTGTCAACGCTTCCGTTGTCGGTCTACGAGGGTACGTGGACACACTCTCCCCTCTCGTTGCTATGCATCACCATGATCTTGCGTGTGCGTAGGATTTTTTTTGAAATTACTACGTTCCCCAACACTATTATCCATTGGGCCGGACTGATGAGCCATGAAGACATGAAGGCCGAAGACTATACCAGTGTCTGGATTGGACTCTACTTGGCGTGTAAGGCAAGCTAGGTGGCCGACTATGAAGTTTCCCTCTATTGTAACCGACCCCATGTAACCCTAGATCCCTCCGGTGTCTATATAAACCGGAGAGTGTAGTCCGGATAGGACAGATTCATTACCATATACTCATAGGCTAGACTTCTAGGGTTTAGCCATTACGATCTCGTGGTAGATCAACTCTTGTAATACTCATATTCATCAAGATCAATCAAGCAGGAAGTAGGGTATTAGCTCCATAGAGAGGGCCCGAACCTGGGTAAACATTGTGTCCCCTGTCTCCTGTTACCATCGATCCTAGACGCACAGTTCGGGACCCCCTACCCGAGATCCACCGGTTTTGACACCGACACCTCCTCCCCATATGCGGTGCGGCAGCGGGTGGGCCGGCCAAAGGCCGTGGAGGCCTAGGCCCAGGCGCCTGGGGTGACCTCCGACTGCCCTTTTCCCCCTCCGCTCGGCTGTGGGCCGGATGGCCATGGGGCGTTCTTTTTTCTTTCTTTCTTTTCTGTTTCAATTAAAATAATTCTAGCAGTGATTTCATTCCTGTTTTAGACCTGTTAAATCCAATACATATATTTCAGTATTGTTTTCTATTGAGTACCGAGATGTATTCCAGATCTTAAGTTGATGTAATACATTTCCACGTTTATTACGTGTTGAGATTAATAACATCCATTTGCAATAGAGATTTTTTTTAACCTCTTGCAAAGATAAATTTAGTACCTCTGCAGTACTGTTTCTCCGTTGAGTACGAGGTATTTCGGAGTATTTCTATGATGTATTTATTTCCATGTTAACCACATGTTGAGATTAATACGTCTATTTGCAATTGAGATTTTCAATTTCTTGTAAATACATATGCAAAATTCAAGGTGTCGTCCTTAGCATTTTGAGATTCGCACTACTGATTTCGAGCCACCTTTCTTGAAATCTATTAATTTTGCAACATTAAGATGTATTTATATTACACAACCTGTAATATAAATAAATTACCGGTTTTTCACCGGGGATGATATGTTCTATGTGTTTACCACATTGACATTCTTCATGACCATGTCACAGCGGTCGAGATTGATTTCTCCCGCAGAATAAAATTCTAAATTTTTGACAATAACATCTCCCTCATTATATTAGGAAAAAACAAGGTAATGAGTTGGATCTACTGCCCATGTGCAGACTATCTCTATTACTGTGAGATCTGTATGATCTTCAATGTGTTATGTTCCCACAATTGAGGTTGAGCATTTTCAAGTTATACACTTGAGTCAAATTTTTGCATTCATATACAAAACCATGATGGTTTTTAATTTACTTCTTGTAAATTAATTACCTCTGGCTTGCCCCTATAAGTAATCGATGGCTAACAATTTGAGGCTTTTTCCCTCAATGGCCACAACTTACTTAAGTAGGTCATGGACATGAAGATCAGTCTTGCATCCCATGGGATAGCGCGTGCAATCCAAGCCACGCCACCGGGACGCAATGGACCTCAAGGGTAATTGTTTGAAAATCATTTCAAACCCTCAACCTGACACCATCAAGCTGTCATGAGACCCTATGAGCATGGAGAGCATGATGGTTGAATATGCATCAACCGACATGTTTGGAGACTATACATTTAGTCCCTTAGTCTCCTTAGTGATCTACTTATTTATGTCCATTTATGATGTTCTAATAAGAACATGATTATTGTTGTCATCATATATTGTATATCACAAAATATTGTGTCAGCACTTTGATACAAATTCATTTGTATGTATTCTATATATCCGACAGTGATTTTCTTAAGAATCTTCATGTCTGTATATAGATTTCTACGGGAGTCAATCCAATGAAAAATGATATGTGCCTTGTGGACATATGCACCACAAACTCTATACTCAGGGAAGTCCAATGTTTCCACTCTCATTGAGAGAAAGGAGATATTTTAAAATCGCTACACGCGATGAGGTATTTGTTGGTTCAACTCGAGTCATATTTACTATCCCTGTGGGTACTCGAGTAACGTCGGGATGCTTCATTGCTTCCCAAGTTTAACTCGTACCCTACTAAGCTATAGAGATGTTCGTCAAAATGGTTTCCATAGCGAAACTTATGCTGACAAGAAAGAGAAATACATTCTCTTTATCATATGCAACGAATATGGCAAGCACATTATCTATGTATCATCTGGATTGTACTACACATACTACAAAACCCGTAGCACATGTTGCGCCCAAGATAGTTTCCAAAATGTCTTGTACATGAAAAACTTGGCATACTCGCCTTGGTCATCGAGACATTGGGTTGAAACCGAAACTATCAACAATTCCAATAGTTTATGATTATTATGATGCTAAATTCTAACACCATTTGGATTTTATGTGCACTACAAGTGACACAGGGAAGCTAATTTTAAGGCTCGCACACCTTAAAGTCCACGCTGAACCACTTAGACTCCTTGAATGCATCAAGTTGAGGTAAGTGGTTCTTCCCATCCATTGACTAGACGATTCAGGTGTTCCATGGTTCTAAAAGACATATCTACATGATGGTCTTAAGTGTGTGCTTTATTCACACGAAACCATTGGCTCATTATCCTGACATCGATTTCAAGCAAATCGAATGGATAACATTGCTGAATTCTCCTTGAGTGCCTTCTCTATGGCCCTTGGATTGAGTTTAGCAATTTGTCCTAAGGACTAGACTCAAAATGGTTTGGTAGAATCCTATCCAAAGGGTTAAGCTCCTTGCATTATCTTCACTTTGGAATTGCAACTTGCCAACTTTACGTTAGAGTCATGCAGTTTTACACGCTCATGATAGAACTGCATAATATTATTCCCCTCTATCTTTGATATGTGGATATCTACCAAGTATTTCCTATCTGCGGTAATTCGGTTGCATACCGATATCACCACCCGACATACAGCATTGGCCCATCAACATATAGTTGGGATCTATGTGAGGAATAACTGTATTTCCGTCAATAACTCAAGCCCGTCGCATGGGGAGTTATTCAAGGCCAGTATGCTGATTCAATGAGGAACATTTCCAGGCATTAGGGGGAGATTTCAAGTACCATAAAGAATGCCAGGAAATTAGTGGAATGTTCAACACATTTCTGCCTCAAATCCACGTACTCAAAGATCTGAACTATGCGTTCAGAAGATTTGCAACACATTGCAAATAACCTGCTAGATTCATTTACTGACTATAAAGGTGTCACACAATCCTACAATCCTGCAATAGTATGCGAAAGAGTGGAGGTACCAACAAAATCCACTCCACTCCCCATTCAAAGCAACAGGGGGAGATGTATGGCAGAAGTACATCAGGATTCAGCTTCTCGCAAGCAATGATATCAAGGCCGGTGAATCAGTAAATGCAAGTCAACTTCACGTTGACAAACACCTGATGGGTAGTATACACCCAGTGGACGGGAAACCTCCACCAACTCAGGTCATAGTGCACAAAATGACCGGGACATCGGAATACTCGACTCAATCGCATTGGAAAATTGCGAGCAGTCACTATGGGTAACAATATTTCCATCAACTCTATATTGATATATAGATTCTGGAGAAACATATAACCGGAAGTCTACAATTGTCGACATACATTTCTCAACTAGATTGAAAAACCTTTCAAATGATTTAGCTCCAAAGACCATGGCCATGGCAAAGTGTGAACAACACTCGAACTGAACTCAAGCAAAGGGTATAATCTAAATATAAATGATCTTGCTCAATAATGGGAAGGTATTCATAAGCAATACCTACAGCAGTTTTCTTCTGAAAACATAATTGAGAACAACGAGGTGGTGAAACAAAGAGCAAGTATTGTAGCACAAGGGTTCATGCAGATACCCAACTATTCTCTAGAGGTGGAATCTCTTTCCGATAACTTATTTCATTGGCAGTACAAAATCATCTATCTCTGCAGTTGATAGATGTAGTGATTACATATCCATGTGGATCACTAGATTCTGACATATATGATTGATTCCCGATGGAATCTCAATTCTGAATCGAAATACAAAATGCAAACATACATTTGTCTAAATTCAGTAAGTCACCATACGACTTATTATTGTCAGTACATATGGTACAACTGACGTAGTGAGATCGTTATACACAAGGATTACTCATACAATGATGATTATCCATTTGTGTGTCTGCAATAATGATACGTCTCCAACGTATCTATAATTTATGAAGTATTCATGCTATTATATTATCCATCTTGGATGTTTAATGGGTTTATTAGACACTTTTATATTATTTTTGGGACTAACCTATTAACCCAGATCCCAGTGTCAGTTTCTGTTTTTCTCCTTGTTTCAGTGTTTCGCAGAAAAGGAATATCAAACGGAGTCCAAACGGAATGAAACCTTCGGGAGAGTTATTTTTAGAACGGAAGCAATCCAGGAGACTTGGAGTGCACGTAAGGGAAGCAACGAGGAAGGCACGAGGCAGGGGGGCGCCCACCCCCCGGGCGCGCCCTCCACCCTCGTGGGCGCCTCGTGGCTCCCCAGACCGACTTCTTTCGCCTATATATCTCCATATACCCTAAAACCATCGAGAAACATAATAGATCGGGAGTTCCGCCACCGCAAGCCTCTGTAGCCACCAAAAACCAATCGGGACCCTGTTCCGGCACCCTGCCGGAGGGGGGATCCCTCACCGGTGGCCATCTTCATCATCCCGGCGCTCTCCATGACGAGGAGGGAATAGTTCACCCTCGGGGCTGAGGGTATGTACCAGTAGCTATGTGTTTGATCTCTCTCTCTCTCTCTCTCTCGTGTTCTTGATTCGACATGATCTTGATGTATCGCGAGCTTTGCTATTATAGTTGGATCTTATGATGTTTCTCCCCCTCTACTCTCTTGTAATGGATTGAGTTTTCCCTTTGAAGTTATCTTATCGGATTGAGTCTTTAAGGATTTGAGAACACTTGATATATGTCTTGTCGTGCGTATCTGTGGTGACAATGGGATATCACGTGATTCACTTGATGTATGTTTTGGTGATCAACTTGCGGGTTCCGCCCATGAACCTATGCATAGGGGTTGGCACACGTTTTCGTCTTGACTCTCCGGTAGAAACTTTGGGGCACTCTTTGAAGTACTTTGTGTTGGTTTGAATAGATGAATCTGAGATTGTATGATGCATATCGTATAATCATGCCCACGGATACTTGAGGTGACATTGGAGTATCTACGTGACATTAGGGTTTTGGTTGATTTGTGTCTTAAGGTGTTATTCTAGTAGGAACTCTTGAATAGATCGATCCGAAAGAATAACTTTGAGGTGGTTTTGTACCTTACCATAATCTCTTCGTTTGTTCTCCGCTATTAGTGACTTTGGAGTGACTCTTTGTTGCATGTTGAGGGATAGTTATATGATCCAATTATGTTATTATTGTTGAGAGAACTTGCACTAGTGAAAGTATGAACCTTAGGCCTTGTTTCCTAGCATTGCAATACCGTTTACGCTCACTTTTATCATTAGTTACCTTGCTGTTTTTATAATTTCAGATTACAAAAACCTTTATCTACTATCCATATTGCACTTGTATCATCATCTCTTCGCCGAACTAGTGCACCTATACAATTTACCATTGTATTGGGTGTGTTGGGGACACAGGAGACTCTTTGTTATTTGGTTGCAGGGTTGCTTGAGAGAGACCATCTTCATCCTACGACTCCCACGGATTGATAAACCTTAGGTCATCCACTTGAGGGAAATTTGCTACTGTCCTACAAACCTCTGCACTTGGAGGCCCAACAACGTCTACAAGAAGAAGGTTGTGTAGATCAAGCTCTTTCTTGGTGCCGTTGCCAGGGAGGTGAGTGCTTGAAGGTATATCTTTAGATCTTGCAATTGAATCTTTTATTTTCTTGTTTTATCACTAGTTTAGTTTATAAAATAAAACTACAAAAAAATGGAATTAAGGGTGCCTCATATGCATCATCTTTTTAATGTCTTTCGTGAAAATGATGGGAAGGTAAATTGTGCTCAAGTACTAGAAGAAGAATTACATAGAATGCTTGGCATAAAATATGTGAATGATGAGCATGATTGCAATGTTGTTAGTATGAATGTTTTGAATACCCATGATGCTAATGATATGCAAAGCCACAAGCTTGGGGATGCCATGTTTGATGAAGATGATATGTTTAGCCCCCCAAGTTTTGATGAGCAAATTTATTATGATGAAAGCATGCCTCCTATTTATGATGATTATTGTGATGACACGTATGCTATAAAGAATAAAGATAACCATGAAACTTGTCATCATGATTTTAATTTTCAATTGGACTATGCTTCACATGATAATTATTTTGTTGAGTTTGCTCCCACTACTATTGATGAGAAGAAATTTGCTTATGTGGAGAGTAATAAAATTTCTATGCTTGTGGATCATGAAAAGAATGCTTTATGTGATAGTTATATTTTTGAATTCATTCATGATGCTACTGAAAATTATTATGAGGGAGGAACATATTCTTGTAGGAATTTCAATAATATCAAGTTTCCTCTCTATGTGTTGAAAATCTTGAAGCTATGCTTGTTTTACCTTCCTATGCTAGTTGATTCTTGTTCCCATAAGTTGTTTGCTCACAAAATCCCTATGCATAGAAAGTGGGTTAGACTTAAATGTGCTAGTCATATTCTTCATGATTCTCCCGTTATGTTTCAATTCTTGTCTTTTATGTGAGCATCATTGAAATCATCATGCCTAGCTAGGGGCGTTAAACGATAGCGCTTGTTGGGAGGCAACCCAATTTTATTTTTGTTTCTTGCTTTTTGCTTCTGTTTAGTAATAAATAATCTGTTTAGTCTCTGGTTAGATGTGTTTTTATGTTTTTAATTAGTGTTTGTGCCAAGTAGAACCGTTGGGAAGACATGGGTAAAGTTTATATGATCATGCTGTAAAAAACAGAAACTTTAGCGCTCACGAGAATAGCTGTCATTTTTTATAAGAGAGTGATTTTTAGTTGATTCTTTTTGCACGTGATCACTAGGAAAATTCCTCACTTCCACCAATTTATTTCAGAATTTTTGGAGTTCCAGAAGTATACGTTTGATACAGATTACTACAGACTGTTCTGTTTTTGACAGATTCTGTTTTCTATGTGTTGTTTGCTTATTTTGATGAATCTATGGGTAGTATCGGAGGGTATGAACCATAGAGAAGTTGGAATACAGTAGATATAACACCAATATAAATAAAGAATGAGTTCATTACAGTACCTTAAAGTGGTGGTTTGCTTTCTTATACTAACGGAGCTTACGAGTTTTCTGTTAAGTTTTGTGTTGTGAAGTTTTCAAGTTTTGGGTAAAGATTCAATGGACTATGGAATAAGGAGTGGCACGAGCCTAAGCTTGGGGATGCCCAAGGCACCCCAAGGTAATATTCAAGGATAACTAAGAGCCTAAGCTTGGGGATGCCCCGGATGACATCCCCTCTTTCTTCTTCGTTCATCGGTAACTTTACTTGGAGCTATATTTTTATTCACTACATGATATGTGTTTTGCTTGGAGCGTCATTTCCTTTTATTTTGTTTTGCTTGTTGTTTGAATAAAATATCAAGATCTGAAATTATTAAATGGGAGAGTCTTCACATAGTTACATAATTATTCAACTACTCATTGATCTTCACTTATATCTTTTGGAGTAGTTTGTCATTTACTCACGTGCTTCACTTATATCCTATGAGTAAATGGTTGAATGAATTGAATATCATAAATCTGAATTTATATATGTTTCATATGCTTATACCATGGGGATTAATGACTACACATATAAGAAGTAGAGGTGGTAAATTTATTGAAGGTTAGCAAATATAGCATTGGTCACTTGAACAATTCATGAAAGAATATTGAAGGAAGAGAGGTTTCACATATAAATATACTATCTTGGACATATTTTATGATTGTGATCCCCATTAATTATTTTACTTGAGAAAATTAGTTGAAGTTGAACAAGGAAGACAACTTAATGAGTTATGGTTGGGTATATTTGTATAGAAGTTATATTGTTATAGATCCTCCAACATGTGGTGCTTGTTTTTTTAGAATCCTTTGCTAGCCAAAATATCTGTACTAAGCGGGAATACTGCTTGTGCATACAAATTCCTTGAACCAAGTTTCTTCCATGAGTGTCCACCATATCTACCTATATGCGGTATTTACCTGCCGTTCCAAGTAAATTTGCATGTGCCAAACTCTAAACCTTCAAATAATAATCTGTTTTGTATGCCTGAATCGCTCATGTAGCGACTAGGGGCTGTCAGTATCTTCCATGCTAGGTGGGTTATTCTCACGATGAGTGGACTCCGCTCATCATTCACGAGAAAATGGCTGGTAACTGGGATGACCAGTCCTATGATCAAAAGATCAAAAACAAAATTGCAAATAATTTAAACAAAAATCCCCCAGGAATGTTGATAGTTGGACGACACCCGTTGTTTCGGACAAGCCATGGAGTGTGAATGTTGGTGGAGGGGGAGTAAAAAAAAACTTTACCTTTCTGCGTGGGAACCGCCTATAATGTATGTAGCATGGAAGATATTGGGAACTCTTGGTTGTTATGTTGACAATGAAAGCATACCTCTCAAAATTATTTTCATCTCTGTTTTTGCTTCGAGCTCTGGCCCCTCTGCAAATCCCTGCTTCCCTCTGCGAAGGGCCTATCTTTTACTTTTATGCAAGAGTCAGTAGTATTCCTTCTCTCCAACCTACTCTTTAGTTGGCAAGCATCATGTGGTGGAGAAAGATCTAAGCATATATGGCCATTCAAATATATTTGATCATGAATTATTATTGTTGACAATTATCTATATGATAAATAAGTTGGGAGGCAAAACATTAAGCCCCTATCTTTCTCTGTGTTCGATGGATGCTATTTGTTATAAAAATATGCTTTGAGTGGTAGCAATCATGGAAGGCTATATGATAGTTGAGTATGTGAAGTTTGCTGAATCAAAGCTCTGACATAGACTCTTCCTGAAAATAAGATGAATTGCAATTGTTTGATGACCGAGAACTTAGTTTGCTAGAAAGTTTATGATCTATGCTTTAACATGTGAATAGTTTTCTACTTGATCATGAAAAGCTTTATGATATGAGCCACTATTATGATATATAATGATGCTAGAAAAGGTGATTGAAATTATCATTGATCAAACTTGTGCACCTGCTAGCATTCACACTTCATAAATTATTTCTTTTATCATTTACCTATTCGAGGACGAGCAGGAATTAAGCTTGGGGATGCTGATACGTCTCCAACGTATCTATAATTTATGAAGTATTCATGCTATAACATTATCCATCTTGGATGTTTAATGGGCTTTATTATACACTTTTATATTATTTTTGGGACTAACCTATTAACCCAGATCCCAGTGGCAGTTTCTGTTTTTCTCCTTGTTTCAGTGTTTCACAGAAACGGAATATCAAATGGAGTCCAAACGGAATGAAACCTTCGGGAGAGTTATTTTTGGAACGGAAGCAATCCAGGAGACTTGGAGTGCATGTAAGGGAAGCAACGAGGAAGGCACGAGGTAGGGGGGCACGCCCACCCCCCGGGCGCGCCCTCCACCCTCGTGGGCCCCATGTGGCTCCCCTGACCGACTTCTTTCGCCTATATATCTCCATATACCCTAAAACCATCGGGGAACAGAATAGATCGGGAGTTCCGCCGCCGCAAGCCTCTGTAGCCACCAAAAACCAATCGGGACCCTGTTCCGGCACCCTGCCGGAGGGGGGATCCCTCACCGGTGGCCATCTTCATCATCCCGGCGCTCTCCATGACAAGGAGGGAGTAGTTCACCCTCGGGGCTGAGGGTATGTACCAGTAGCTATGTGTTTGATCTCTCTCTCTCTCTCTCTCTCTCTCTCTCGTGTTCTTGATTCGACACGATCTTGATGTATCGCGAGCTTTGCTATTATAGTTGTATCTTATGATGTTTCTCCCCCTCTACTCTCTTGTAATGGATTGAGTTTTCCCTTTGAAGTTATCTTATCGGATTGAGTCTTTAAGGATTTGAGAACACTTGATGTATGTCTTGTCGTGCGTATCTGTGGTGACAATGGGATATCACGTGATTCACTTGATGTATGTTTTGGTGATCAACTTGCGGGTTCTGCCCATGAACCTATGCATAGGGGTTGGCACACGTTTTCGTCTTGACTCTCCGGTAGAAACTTTGGGGCACTCTTTGAAGTACTTTGTGTTGGTTTGAATAGATGAATCTGAGATTGTATGATGCATATCGTATAATCATGCCCACGGATACTTGAGGTGACATTGGAGTATCTAGGTGACATTAGGGTTTTGGTTGATTTGTGCCTTAAGGTGTTATTCTAGTAGGAACTCTTGAATAGATCGATTCGAAAGAATAACTTTGAGGTGGTTTCGTACCCTACCATAATCTCTTCGTTTGTTCTCCGCTATTAGTGACTTTGGAGTGACTCTTTGTTGCATGTTGAGGGATAGTTATATGATCCAATTATGTTATTATTGTTGAGAGAACTTGCACTAGTGAAAGTATGAACCTTAGGCCTTGTTTCCTAGCATTGCAATACCGTTTACGCTCACTTTTATCATTAGTTACCTTGCTGTTTTTATAATTTCAGATTACAAAAACCTTTATCTACTATCCATATTGCACTTGTATCATCATCTCTTCGCCGAACTAGTGCACCTATACAATTTACCATTGTATTGGGTGTGTTGGGGACACAAGAGACTCTTTGTTATTTGGTTGCAGGGTTGCTTGAGAGAGACCATCTTCATCCTACGCCTCCCACGGATTGATAAACCTTAGGTCATCCACTTGAGGGAAATTTGCTACTGTCCTACAAACCTCTACACTTGGAGGCCCAACAATGTCTACAAGAAGAAGGTTGTGTAGTAGACATCAAATAACGACATTTGTAATCATCTAAATGACGGAGTTTAAAATGAAGGATTTGGGTAAACCAAAATACCGCTCGTTACTACAACTTGAGCACCTTCATTCATACATTATGGTATACTATGTTGTCTATATCCAAAATATATTGGAGAAATTCATTGTGGAAAAATCTTATCCATCCATAACTCTGATGGTAGTTCATTCTCTAGACGTAGAGAAAGATCTATTTAGACCAAGAGATGATGGAAATGAGATATTGGGACTCAACGTTCCATAATGCCATTGGATAGACCAAACACAATTGGTTGGTACTCAAGAATATCTTTTGATATCTCCAAGGCATCAAACATCTTGTCCTGATTTTTCAGTTTCACATAAATGTGAACACCAATATCATTGGATACATCGATCAGATCCCCACTATGTCAGATCGTAGACAAGCTTAGTGTTCCTACTAGGTGTGGTAGCCCTCTCATGAAGAGTCTTCAAAACAGACCTCATGGATACATCCACCAACCATTATCTCAAAGATAATGTTGCTTGTGTTGCCCGGATGCAAACATGTTACTAATAAGCATTATCTTTATATTGCCTATCTTGCAAGTCAAATCATGCAACTGATTTGTTCACCAAGTTTCTACCAACTTTTACATTCCAGAAACATGTTCATGGAATTGGTATGTGACGGCTTTGGAATTTGCAAGAATCAGGGGGAGTATCTTCCTAAATTGTTCATGTTCAATGCATCATATTATACTCTTTTTCCCTTCATGAGTTTACTATACAGATTCTCATAAAGGTTTTTAATGAGGTAATATCAACATGAGATCATATGTCATATTTTCTGTTTTCCCCACCGTTTTTTTGGGGAAAGTATATACAACATATTTATTGTCCTCTAAATTCTATGAATATATATTTCATATTGAGTTAACAGAGGCAATAATCATTATGTGTTGTATCATTTTCTCCTTATTTTCCCACTGGGTTTGAAGGAGTTTTAACAGCACATACTACACTACTCCTCATATTTTTTCCACAGGGTTTTTGAAGGAGACTTAATCAAGATAATGGATTCTTATGTCAAGCGGTGATTAGGGGGAGTGTTGAAAATAATAACCCAGTGGTTATTAAGGGAAAATCCCCGCTTCCCATATCGGTAGTTGCCTCCCGAGGAGGCGCCTCAGTGAACCATCGCGTCCCATGGACGCGTCCGTTCCCCTTGTATATAAGTGTACATCCATGATTAATAAAGGACACTGGAATCATTTGTTGTCGCTCTCGATTCTCTCTCGATTACTCTTCGAACACCAAAAAGGCCACTGTCCACGACGGTTCCCGTGGAGACGCCTCTAGCGAACCATCGCGTCCATTGTGATTGTATATATATCATGTCAATCATCAACAGAGACCACTGATTCGATCATTTGTTCAATACTCTTGTTCCTTTACAATTGATTCTTAACACGTTATCAGCACGTTGCTCTCCGTTGAGAGAAATAGGCCATGCCTGATACAGCAACTCCGGCGGTCCTCGACCTCGCCCCATCGATGCCCGCGCTACCGAACTTGCGTCCTACCCGCTGGCTCACGGCATGGTGTGTTGCCCGGCCTAGGCGGTCGACCAGCGGCAACGCCCTCTGGCACACCCCTGCGTGGCACGGCTCCCTTGCCTGCCCATGGCGGCAGCACCCTTCATTACGGCACCTGCCGGCAGCCTCGGCTGTAACGGCGTGGCGACGCCCACAACGGTTTTCGCCTCCGGCCCCGGCGCGTCAAGCCATCGTCAGCATCAACGAGGCTGCGCAGAGGTGCGGACGCGCTACTGAAGGCCCGGCCATCGAGACGCGATGACTGGCGTGCGCCACGGCGCGGCTACGCGGTGGCGTCAACCCGCCCATCCGACGGTCGGCCCCTACGCCTCCACCGGTGTCTTCGTCTCCGTCGGCAACTGCCACGACCACTCAAGGCGCCCGGGGCCTCACAGCCGGCATCGCCCGGCATGCCTCGAGCCACATCTACGGCGGTGGCTCGTCCTGTCCATGCGCGTCAGCAAAGCAAAGGCAAGGCTGGCGGCGCAACCACCTGGAGCGGTGGCAGCCCGCGAGGCGGCGGCAATGGCGCAGTCTTCCCGGCCGTCGTAGCGGGTCCCCTTCCCCGGAGAGGCCCCTACCATGCGCGGCGCTCGCGCTCGCGGTACACAACGGTGTGGCGAGCTCCTCTAGCGTTGCGGCAGTCGATGCCCGACGTTGCCGTGCCATCCCAGACGGCCATGCACAGGCGCTCACTGCCGCCTCGTGGCCCTCGCCGTTCCGCTGGTGAGCCCGTTGTTGAGCAGCCGCTCCGCGCAGCAGCAGCGCTCGGGCTCGCGGATGGCGCCTACAACGGCGTGACCTTGGCACCCACCTCCGCGGTGGCTCCTCTTCCAAGGACGAGCGCGGCGGGAGATCTTCTTGCCGCCGGTGATGCGGCCGGCCGGCCGTCTCCGGCTGTCTCACTGTGGATTTGGGATAGAAAGTGGCTGGGAGAATTTTCCTCGGACGGCGATAACTACCACACGTGTGGGTGTTAAGAGGTCTGCCCACACGTTTTGTGTGGTGTCTAAGAAGACCAGCCCACACGCCTATGTGTGGGCAAAACAACTAGCGCCCACACGCCTCTTTTTTTCCTTGCGGTCCCTCTCACACGCCTACGTGTGGGCAAAATGCATAACGCCCACATAACCTCTCTCAGCCACCCACCTCACGGTCCCGCACGCCCCGCGTGACAGTCACCATGCGTCACTGCAGTTGCCATGGTCCGGACCCTCTTCAATGTCCGTTTAACTGCAGTTGCCATGTCGCTGAACTACAGTTGCCATGTCGGACAACTACGGTTGCCATGGTTGCTCAACTGGAGTTGCCATCTCAGGTCAAGTGCCAGATGCCATTTTGGACAACTACTGCTGTTGCCATGTATGGTCTGATTTACTATAGTTGCCATGATTTGAAAACTTTAGAGGCTGCCATCTACTAACACTAAGCAGTTGCCATGTATGGTCTGGTTTACTACAGTTGCCATGATTTGAAAACCTTAGGAGTTGCCACCTACTAGCACTAGGCAGTTGTTGTGTAGCGCTACAAAAAGACATGGCAAAACAACATGTTCGGATAAAAGAGAGAGTTGTCATATGTTTACAAGCACACTAGGTCAGTTGCCGTGTACCCTGCAAAACACATGGCAACTGACATGCTCGGGTAAAAAAAAAGAGAGTTGCCATATTTTTACAAGCACACTAGGGCAGTTGCCATGTACACTGCAAAACACATGGCAACTGGCAGCTTGGGTGTGGAAGAGGAGACGGGCATGTGGGCGAGATGACAAATGCGCACACACCAGCCCCTGTGCGTGAGTGAAAACTGGCGTGTGGGCGAACTGATAAACGCCCACACACTGGCCCCTCCGTGTGGTGAAACGGATGTGTGGGCGACCGGGTGAATGCCCACACACCAGTCCAGTCCTACATGGCACCACAAACATGCCAAGATTCGTGCACCCATAAACGGACGCGGATCCACGCGTGTGGCGAGATGCAAATGCCCACACATGTGGGCGTTAGTGTTTCCATTTTTCTGGTCGCTCTGCCTTATCTGCTCAGCTAGACCAGGCTGGGCTGCCTTGCGTGGCTAATTTGCATGCCGCTGGAAATTTAGGCGACCAGCAACCATTGCTATCTTTGCTTATTTGCCCCTTTAATTTAGCATATTAGCAGATAAGCCACCTAGCAGTAGTTCTAGCAGTGATTTCATTCCTGTTTTTTAGACACTGCTAATTACAGTACTAAAATTTCAGTACTGTAAATATGTTGAGTACTATGTGTTCCATATAATATGTTGATGTAATATATCTCCATGTTTCTTACATGTTGAGAATAATTACATCTAATATTTGCAATTGAGATATTTCTTTTATCTCTTGCAAAGATAAATTCAGTACCTCTTGAGTATTGATTTGCGATTGAGAATTTTCTTCTCTCGCAAAGCAATCTCATAGTGATTGAGATTAATTTTCTCTCGCAAAATATTAATTCACCCTGTTGAATTATCTTGCAACTTGATACAAGATCACCTAATTTAATTTGAGGTCCATACAATTCAAGTTTTTCACTTGAACATCAAGTTTGCAACATCATTATTATTTATTATAATAGTGGCGTATTTCTGTTGAGTATGATGTATTCCAGAATGTATGTATCTCCATGTTCGCTACATGTCGAGATCAATATGTCTATTTGCAATTAAGATTTTTTTTCTTGCAAATAAGAATGCAAAATTCAAAGTGATTTCTTCAAATTGATGTATTGGGATCACAAAGTAGTCATATAGATCTACTGCCTTCGCACATTATCAATGACTACTATTAAAGCCCATATTTTGTCATTTTGACATTAAAATTGCTTTACAAAGTGCCATCCCACACATTTTACTAAGTCATGGCATAAGGCATTACGAATGAGTATCTACTGATTTCATCAGATTATACTCTCTAGTGCTGTGTGGAGATTATCTTCAAGGTGTCATTTAGCAATTGATTTTGCTAGTTCATTACAACAACAACAACCATAATGGTTTTTAATTTATTGGTTGTAAACTAATTATCTCTGGTTTACCCATAGAGGTGAAATATGGCCATAGAGTTTGAGGCATTCGCCCTTAATGTACTAACAGAACAAAGTTAACGTGTCTAGGTCGACGGTCAATGACTGACTTCACAAATCCGTCGGCCTTAATCGGAAATGATACACAAAAGGGAACCGCTAGGAATCAGACTACTGATTCTTAGCTTCCCATCAGACTAGTGTTCCACCGTATGATTGGATTCATCTGGAACGTGCAATGGGCCAGAAAAAGGTGCCTATTTTGTTTCCATGCAACGACCTATGAATGGCAATTTATTTGGTAATAAACCATTCTCGTAAATATCTTTAGGCCTAACTTCTAGCGTCGTGCAATTTGCTTCCATCCAGGATGTTTGTTTCCAATTGGGTGAATTTATTCCCAGCGCAAATTAATCATGCTTCCTACGAACAAAATTTGCTTCCATACCAAGAAGTTTGTTTCCAATTTGGTGAATTTATTCCCAGCGCAAATTAATCATGCTTCCTACGAAGAATATTTGTTACCATGTCATAACGAGATTGCTTCCAGCTCAAGATTATTTTGATTAGTATTTTTGTTTTCCAACATGGAAAAACGTGCTTTGAACGGTCAAGCCGTGTTTTCGTTTAACATGGAATTATGCTTCCAATGTTTTCCCCTTCTATCAACAATGCTTGAAAGAGAGAATATAATTTGCTTCCAAAAAAAATATTTTTCTTCGAAAGAAATATATTTTGCTTCCAAACAAATGGAGATAATTGTTGAAGCAGGAATATATGTTGCTTCCAATTAATGCATCTTATGTCTATTGTGAGCCATCAGAACATAGTTGCTAATTGTTGAAGTATGTACAAAATAGTATCGAAGCATTGCCATGGGCATGTATGTACTTGGAAACATATTGTACATACATAGGATACATGTCGCATATGATATCGAAGCACGTATGTAGTCTAAACCAAATGAAGCATATATATATATATATATATATATATATATATATATATATATATATATATATATATATATATATATATATATATATACATTTTTTAGATAAACTAGTAAACTCAATACATGGAACCCTGAAGCACTGCATCCATGACAACAACAAACAACATTCAAAAGATTAGCCCAGCCTTTCTCTCGAGCGGGATCCTTCCAAGCAGGTTTAAGAGGCCATCTTTTAAGTGAGAGCCGCATAACGACTGTTCAATGTCCACCATGCTTTGGGCTGCTTCATTATCCCAGGTCCACTGAAAAATAATCAGAAATATAATCTGGGAATTGAGCGAATAATCAGAAATATAAACATTATCGAGAAAGCACGGCTCAACATTCATTTTCCAAAGATGTACAGAAGCAAATCACCTACAACAAATTCAAAGTTGTACTGCAAATTAAATAATTAAGTAGCAGCAAACAAGGTAGCTTGGATCAGCAACCATAGAAGCAAATTAAGAGTAACACAGGAAGCTCCAATTACAAGATGCATGACAATAAGCTATTTATAGGTGACATAGAACGTGTGTTATGTACAGGAGCTCCAGTGGAAGCACAAAACAACAAAAATTTAAGCAAACTAATATTGTGGGTAACAAAGGATGGAAATTATGTGTGGCGAACATACAAATGGATCAAAATTTTATAACCTATGGAAGCGAAATTAATAGAGTTCAGAAGCATATGTATTGCAATTTAGATGCGACACAACAAAGAAACATGAACATGGTACTTTGGGAATCAAACTAGTCTTAGATGGAAACATGGAAATTTGAAATTGTACAGAAAACTGGTATTATTGTGATATGCGTACCTACTTAACCAAAATCCATAGATTATATGGTGATCAAATACACATTGGGTACTAAACCAAGATATGAACAGAAGTAACCCAGATCAACTCAAATGCTTCAGATTAAATTTGTATCAACATAAGAGAACTGAAAACATTAAGTCGGGTGAGTATGTACTAGGGGCAATTCGTCAATGTGCCTATTACCTGCGAGTGAAGAGCACATGGCCGCCTTACCTCACCGACGGCGGTGCTGTACATGGATCATGGTTGATGGAGAAGGTGATATGTCGTTTAGGATCCTGGAGGTGGAGTGGTGGAGAATGTTAGGGAGTCGTGGTCTCAAGCAGAGCATGGAACATCGATCTGTAGCAATTTGGGAGGAAACAAACCAAACTGGGGGAGGAAGGTGCGGGATTATGGGAAGATAATGTGCGTGCTTAATTTATGCGGATAAATGGGTGGTTGGTATGGGATATGTTGGAGCCTCTCAGCCATGGGATTGGAAATAAATCAACGGACAAGCACTAGACTGATGATTTGTTAGTATCCAGACGTCTGGATCTAAGAGTTTCCCTACACAAAACAGGCATCATGATGTGGGGGCAACCGAACATCAACAAAGGCTAATAAGGTCCATAACTCCATAGACACATTAAAGTATTCAAATGTTTTAAAGCATCGTCCATGATATGATAACAGATGGTGGTAGAGTCTGTGAACATGTCAGCACATCAGCGGCATGCTAGAGCATACACTTTGTTGACATTCCAGGTCATCAACCATGATATTCCACCAGCTCGCCAGGTGCACGAGATGAAAAAATGGCTTCATGTGGTGATGTTTGCCATGGTTGAGGACAGCCGTCAAAGTCATTCATCAACAGTCACCTTGGAGCGAAGGGGTTGTGCAAGCTGCACTGGCCTTGGAGGCATCAAAGGGGGCACCATCGTCAGCTTGCACATTTCACTTGATGGCACTGAGGAATACATAAGTTATATTAATATATAAAAACTAAAATCATGTTATTTATTTAATGCACGGAGTGGTTTCATCAAGAGAAGAACACAGAACAAATGGAAATGATTCCACATGCTGGAAAAATTGTTGTAAACATTTTCACTTCAATCTTTTTGTTCTGCGCCGATCATCCAACAGCAAATTTATCGTAATATTGCATATGAATTCTGAAACTCAAGCACAACAAAACTTACTGTCACATCATCAACTAGTTAATTTAAGTAAACAAGCTAGGCTCCCAAAAGTCACCTGTTATTAATACAAAATACAAGGGGGAAGAAACTTTCACCACAAACAGTGAATACTCAAAAGTTCCATATGTCACACAAATCGAGTCACTCACCCAAGGAAACCAAGATTCCTATCATCACCTCCCATATAATTATCTTCATGAGTAGAATTTTAAAATCATCAGCTAGTAAGCCTACTCACTGACCACAACTAGGTTTGCACTCAACTTTACTGCACTGGCTAATTTGCAGTTGCAAGGTTGTATTCTCCAATTCAAGATAAAATTTTCCCTTTTGGGAGAAAGGCCGACATAAACTTTGATTAGTTCTGCTTATAAGTTGAATGAAACTTTGCAAGTCCTAAAAGATGTTTCTTAGCTCACGCAACGGTTTCACTTACTTATTTGGCACATTAATGCCCAGTTCTTTTGGCAGCTTCTGAAATGAGCTGGCCCCTCACCAGCTTATTTTAGAAGCCGCCCCCAATATTCATTGAAGCTGCTAATCTGATTAATCCTTAACTCAAAATGAATATGGGGAACGGTTTCTAAATAAGCTAGGAAGGGGGCGCCTTATGCCATAAGCCGCTAAAGGAACTGAGCCTCAGTACAGGATGCAGTTTGCTACAAATAGTATCCCTATTGATAATGTTGCAAGTTGTCAACAGGAGAGCAACTTGTGGTCTCTGAATTACAAATAATGATTAATTAATTATCCAGTTCAGTTCCGTTAAATATAAAACCTCACAAAGAGATGCAAGAACATAAATTCAACGGATATTTGCTTCCTAACTACAGTTGTCATATACTGCAAGAAAGGCAACATGGTGGCCCAAGTCGCACATTATTCTGGAATCATGATATCAAATGTTAATGTTCAAAATTTCTAACATTTTAGAGTTAAATATCGCGAGTCAAGAACTACGATAAAAGAACAGCACCATATTATAAGCATGGGATCCATATAAGCATTGATAATGTCTTTACCTAATTGAGTTGAAGTTGAAGACGACGTGTGCTGCCCAGTTTGTAATAATCGACTCTCGAGGCATGGTATGGCTTGATGACTTCCAGCGACTTCTTCAAAAGATCTACACCAAGCATCCATGTGACTTGGTCGACACCCACCTTAGACATGAGGACAATAGCACGACCATAAATGGTGAAGGTCGGGAAGCCTGGTGTAGTCTTCAGGTTTCTCACTCTGCATTTCTCAGTTCTACTATCCCACAGGTGAAGTAGCTGCAGAGCAAGTTGTGGTTCGGCTGATATGTCATCAACATGGAAATTGTACCCTTTTCTCCAATGGTTCCAAGAAATGCTCCTAAAGCCTGTTCGGATCTTCCAGCCATCAGGTGCACACTTAATTTTATCCTCCATAATGTCCTCTTCATGATACCTAAGGAGGTCATTATCACTGATGGTATCTAGGAAATCAAGATAGGCCGTCGTCTTGAAACTCCTCATGTTGATAAACTTAGACCATTTGAAACAATGTTCGATCTCGATGAAGTCGATGAAACCATTGGGGAAGCCGGTGACGTCCCGCACTGACCGCGCGTCATAATCGGCCAATGCTTGGCTTTCCGGGGGCTCGTCATAATCAGCCTTGGGCAGCGGCCTGGGCAGCGGGATGAAGCGGAGAACAGGATCCTTCTGAAGCACATCACAGACAACAATGCCGCGCCAGAGGTCGACCCATCCCACTGTTCCTTCTCCAAGAGAGATCACCTTGTGAGTTAGCTTTGGCAGGATACCGGGATGCTCCTTCAGCTGCACATGTTGGGTGCTCCACTGTCTGTCACCGACGAGAAGATATGCAGGTTGTAGTGCCCAAGGTCCCGACCCAGGGAAAGATCGGCGACCAAAAAACTGCCATCCTCGCGGGATACGATGGCTGCATGCCATGAGTGCCTGTAGGTTGGAGGAGGACACGGGACCGATCTGATGGTGGGCTTGCTGGAGGCAGCCCTGTAGACGAAGTAGTCGTAGGTGCTCGATGTGCCAGTTCTGAAGGGAAAGCATAGGAGCGCGAGGTCATTGGCGGAGGAAATGACGCGGGGCTCCGTGATGCAACACTCTAGTACGTTGATTCCGGGAAAGTGGACGCAGAAGTAGGAGACGGCAGGCGGCCGGGCGAGACAAAAGGTGACCTCGAAGTTGTGGCCCGTGCTCGTCGTGGCCTTCACGGTGGTGGCGTTGATGGGGTGGGCGAAGTAGGCTCTGCTGTCGAGGAGGACCCAGGAGGGGTAGCGGGATGGGTTGGCGCTGGCGGGATCGACTGCAGGGGGGTGGAAGGAGGCGGGATCGACGGCGGGGGAGTCGACGGAGGCGGGATCGACGGCGGGGGAGTCGACGGAGGCGGGATCGACGTCGGGGAGGTCGACGGAGGGGGGATCGACGGAGGGGGCCGTGAAGGATTCCTCCATGGCCGCGGATCCAACAAGGATTTGGGAACTAGGGTTACCTCTCAGCAAAGGGGGCGGCGGCGAGTGTTTGGGAACCAGGGTTACCTCTCAATAGAGAGGGGACGGCAAGCGATTTTTCACTTTCGTAGGGACAGCGGCGTGCGGGCAGAGTCTTCCGTCTTGCGTCTTCCCGGGCCTGGGCCTGGGCCGTGGCAGCCAGACTATCCACGTTCACGTTATTTTTTTTCTTCAACTTTTTTTTACGGGGACGATCTTCCACTTCTAGTACCACTAGTAAGCTGACGTCTTGACTAACATTACAAACATATGTGAGAATTAACAACCCCTCGAAGAAAATGTGAGAATTAACATACAAAGAAAGATATTTTGATTGAACTAATAATACAAGTACATTACTGTTGATTTTCCTCAAAAACTTGGACACTTACAGTTTTTCGTCAAAACCAAAAAATGGGCTGAAAATGTTATTTGACGGTATGTTTATTTATGTTTGGCAAAAATGTATGAAACTTCCCTGGTATGATAAGTATACTAGTGTTGATTTTATAATATATATACACAGGTTGACACCCGGCGGCTCACGGAGTCCTGGCCGGCTCATACACAACATGTCCGGCTCGGTGACTAGCTACGCTTACCTTACAAAACAAGTCATACATATATAGCGGTTCATCCCCTTGAGCCTCAAGTCGCCTCTGGGTCTTGGGCCGTCAACGGGCCTGCATGATCCGCCATCTTCATTGATAAGTTGCCAGTGGTATGGCCCGGCCCCTCCTGGGCAGTACCCAATAGTTATATCCCCAACATTAGGCCCCAGGTTGATTTGAACTTGTTCATATCAATCTTCAATACCTGACTTGTCAAAATCTTGCATCGCCTTTGTTTGATAAACCTTGCTATAAACCGCCATGACGTCAGCTCGCAGAACTTTCTTAAACCATCATGACGTCATTCTACATTAATTTCACACGAGGCTTAGAACATCTTTAACCGATCCTTATCTTAATGAGCATCCCGAAAACCGAGGCGTCCATATAGCCATATGATGATTTTAGCCTCCTCGATTCCCGCGCATGCCTTGTATCCACCCCCTTATAAATAGGGGCAGTGGGTCTTTATCATTTTCCCCCTCGTTTCCTCCTTCGTCTTCCTCCTTCATACGGCCGCACCAGTGCTCGAGCTCTGCCGCCACGACCTCCAACCGCCACATCAACGCAGGCCGCCGTATCAACCTGATCGGACCAGAGAACTCCGGCGAGCCACCGCTACTCCTCATCACCCGTAATCGCACCTCCCCCCTTTATCTCAGATCTGTATTAGGGTTCAGGCCGTTCGTCGGTGTTCTTGCCGTTCTTGCGTTGTTTCCGTCAACTCCGATAGCTTTCAATCTGGATAGGCCATAGGTCTTGTGCGGAAGTGGTTTGAACATCATTTCCATCATTAAAACAACATCTCTCCATAGAAGATCTCATCAGAGTATCCAAACTTTTCCACTGCCGCCACCTTAGGCTAGAATTTTACTGCTTTTCTGAACTGTGGTAGATCCAAAACTATTGCTCCAGTTTGCGAAGTCTGTTTATCCAATCACTTAGCAAAATCTGAAGTACCATAACTGTCACGGTGACTTATACTGTAAACCGTGATCCGCCATACGCCTCATAACTTTCATGACCCAACACTGCTTCTCTGGTTTAACCATGCTTTCCTCCTGATAACTTGATTTTGCAAAATATATCTTGACTTTTAGGCTCTGTCCGGTTTAACAACAGAATCCTTAATCCGGTAGGTACCATTAGTCCCCATTTAAGCTGCCAATACTTCAATGTTCATCCCCCGGCTTAATCTATTAACTGTTCATAGCATTTTATCTTTGAATCAATGGTCCGGTTTAATAGCATGACCTTAAGCCGGTAATGTTTCCTTCGTTTAGGACTTTGCTCTTCAAGATGGTCAAGACTGTCATTGCCTGCAACTGGGTCGTTTCCCGGGTTACAGAGGAAGACCTAAAAGAATATGTCCAGACTGGCGTCTTAGCCAAGAAAGAAGTCATCCATTGGAGGGTCCCAGGCAATGAGACTCGTCCTGAGCCCAAGGACGGCGAAGTCATTGTTTTTACTGATCATGTAAACCTGAGCTTCAGCCCTCCTGGTTCAAAATTCTTCCGCGATGTGCTGCATTTCTTCAAACTTCATCCACAAGATATCGGCCCAAACACCGTCTCAAACATCTCCAACTTTCAAGTGTTCTGCGAGGTGTACCTTCAACAGGAGCCCACCGTAGAACTATTCAGGGAGTTCTACTACTCGAACCGGCAGAATGAATTCATCAACGGGCCTAGCCTCGAACTAGGCGGCATATCCATACAACACCGGAAAGAGGCCACCTTCCTAGCTGCTACTCTTCCCAGTCGCCCCAAAGACTGGAACCAGACTTGGTTTTGTTGCCAAGATACTTCGCCAGAAGGAGAAAATCCCTTACCGGGTTACCGTGCCAGCCGGCTTAGCAGCAGACATCATCTTTCGGATCATATCAGTACAACAGAACGGAAGAAATATGTGTCGGTTTATGCAAAGATCCGGGCCTTTATGGCCAACGGCCTAACCGAAATTGATCTAGTTCAACGCTGGGTCACCTGGAGAGTCTTGCCTCTAAGCCGCCGACCCGGTTTAATGTGTGAGTACACCGGCGAGCTAACAGATCCTTAGCACCATTGTCAGGTCGAAATAACTGAGGAAGACATCAATAACATGACCAAGACTCTATTGAATGAGAGCTTGGAAGATTGCAGTCAATTCGAACTGAGTCCTTTCTGTACCCTGAATAAGCCGCCAACTGTAAGTTTTGAATCAAGCTCTTACTTAACTCATATCTTGATTTATATTGTTTGCTCATACTCACTGAAACGTTTACAAGCCGATTCACCCTTTTGGACCAAGAAGCTTCAGGAGAAACCAAAGAAAACCGAGGCGAAGAGCAAGGCTAAGAAGCCTGCTAAGAAGAAAACCAACACCGTCGAGTTATTTAACTTGGACGACAAAGATGATGATGATGAGTCGGAGGTAGAACTTGATTCCCTTGGTTTGCTTTTTGTACATCTTATTGACAATGACCATTATCAGGATGATGCGGAAGCCAGCCGTGCAGATGATGACGAGGTAACTATCCTTTCCTCCGGCTCAGAACCTCTGCCAACACAGAAAACTCGACAAGCAAGCCGGAAAGTAAGATTTTCTCACCCTTTAGCTTACTTGGATCCCAACTTTCTTTTGAAGAAGCAGCAACATGAAGCTCGCCGCACAACTCGGCATAGCGGCGGTGGAATCTTGTCCTCCGGCTTACCAAACACCCCAGCACCTCGCAAACGTCGACTGGAGGTTTCAAAAATTTCTGACTTAGATTATCCCAAGGCAGGTCTTTTTCGTCAACCTCTTAATCCATCTGATTCAAATTATCAGGGAACATCTCATTCCTCCTCCGGCGACTCAATGGGAACTCAAATCCCAGCCTTCAAGACTGTGCCTGGGTAGGAATATATTTAACCATTCAAAACTTCATGCCTGATTGATATGCTAACATCTTTGTGTTTTATTTTCCAGTGGTATGGCCAAGCCCAGCAAAAAGGAAAAACTGAACAAGCCGGCTGATGACTCTAACCCTTCTGAGCCGGAAAAACAACAACCAGAAGCCTCTCATCCAATTGCTGAGGCCACCATTAATGACCCGCCACCAGAAGACCATGAAGTCTCCATAGACCATATGGATGTTGAGCCGGCCATTTCTAAGCCGCCAAGCCCAGTTAAGCTCGCTGAAGAGAAGACTGACGACGTCGTCGTCACCGGGTTTGGTTACACAGCACCGGGTAACCCCACTGTCTTATCCAAGCACAGCGCCAAGGAAGAAATTTCTGCTGATGATAAAGGCAAGTGGAAGGTAGACTTAGAGAGCTACGCCCAGTTCAGTACCCAAGAGATCCACTCTGGTTATTTGAACCGTCTATACACCAGCCGTGATTTTGAAGCCGGCTTAGTCAATTTGATGAAGGAACGCTATGAGGTAATCCAATCACTATTTCTCTTCATAATTATATGTCTATCTGCCGCCAAGTCTATAGGATATGATAGGATTGACTATGCTGTAGACTTTCCAATTGCCATAAAGAATTGAACATCATCACTAGTAGCCCCCAAGGGCCGGCTTAAACCATCAAATTAAGCCGGGACTTTAAGTAGCAGTAATGAACGGCGCATCCGTAACCCCCAAGGGTCGATTTAACTAACATAGTTAAACCGGGACTTACCAACATTGATAAATCAACACTTCAATATGTAACCTTGGTAAACCGGATCATATCATTGCACCCGATTCATCGGATAAATTCATCTTTGAAAAGAGCAATAGGCATTAGCCCCCAAGTGCCAAGGAAAATAGTTGTATTGTGCTTGGGACTTCGAAAAGTTATGAAGAGCAATAGACATTAGCCCCCAAGTGCCAAGGAAAATACTTGAATTATGCTTGGGACTTCAAAAATAATCATGATCATAATACCTTCCATGCCTGCTTATGTCACAGGCTGAACTGATTGAGAAGGATTTGCAACTCAATGATCTAAAGGCCAACATTAAAACTCAGCAATCTGAGACATCCAAGACCAAGTCGGAACTGAAGACTGCTTTAGAAACATTGAACAGCTTAAGCAAAACTTCAATAGTGATAAAAACGGCTGGGAGATCGAAAAGGCGGCTCTATTGAAGAGAGCAGAGGATGCTGAAGCCGCACTTAAACCGGTGACTGACGAGTTGTCCGGCTTAAGGCAGCAGATCAATAACATGTTGTCAGCCATCTTTGGTAAGTAGGAAACATGACTCCTTTGCATCTCAATAAACATATTATAAACATCTGTCGGCTTATCAATAAATTTATTGATACAGGTTCTCAGAGCGCCAAGTTGGGCTCAGATATGCGCATCAGGCTTAAAGCTGTGTACACTCTTGTAGAACAGTTATATACTGGCACCCAACGTACCATTGCTGCTGCTATGCACAAGAAATCTCCACCCACTCTCATTAAAGATACATTGGAGAGGTTATCAGTGCTGCCCCAAAGGATTGATGAGTTAAAGCGAGCATCTGCCAGAGCCGGCGTGTTGACTGCTTTAAGCCGGGCAAAGGCGTGGCAAGCAGATCTGGATCCAGAAGATTTGGCCAATGGTTGCACAAGTGTCAAAGAGGACGGATCTGCCTTCAGTGTTGATGACTTTGCAGAAATAGCAAGAGCAGTGCGCCCATTAGCAAGTAAGTTGGCTGAAGAAACCAATCTATCCACATACCAGGCGGCTTATGATGCTGAGAACAAGAAAGTGAAGGCGCCGGTTCATCAGGAGACGGATCTCATCCCGCCGATTCGTAAGCATACCTTCGCTCCTGATACGTCTCCATCGTATTTACTTTTCCAAACACTTTTTCCCTTGTTTTGGACTCTAACTTGTATGATTTGAATGGAACTAACCCGAACTGACGCTGTTTTCAGCAGAATTGCCATGGTGTTATTTTTGTGCAGAAATAACAGTTCTCGGAATGACCTGAAACTTCACGGAGAATATTTTTGGAATTTATAAAAAATACTGGTGAAAGAATCAAGACCAGGGGGCCCACACCTTGTCCACGAGGGTGGGGGCGCGCCCCCTGCCTTGTGGGCCCCCTGGTGCTCCACCGACCTCAACTCCAACTCTATATATTCACGTTCGGGGAGAAAAAAATCAGAGAGAAGGATTCATCACGTTTTACGATACGGAGCCGCCGCCAAGCCCTAATCTCTCTTAGGAGGGCTGATCTGGAGTCCGTTTGGGGCTTCGGAGAGGGGAATCCATCGCCGTCGTCATCATCAACCTTCCTCCATCACCAATTTCATGATGCTCACCGCCGTGCGTGAGTAATTCCATCGTAGCACTAGTAGAAAAATAGCCTAATGTGAAGCTCATTAATCCCGGTTTGTAATTGAACCGGCACTAATGTGACCATTAGTGCCGGTTCAAACGGCTAGGCGGGCGGCGCTCATTAGTACCGGTTCGTGGCGAACCTTTAGTACCGGTTCGTGCCACGAACCGGTACTAAAGAGCTAGTGGCCTTTAGTACGGGTTGGTGGCTCCAACCGGTACTAAAGACCCCCCTCTTTAGTACGGGTTTGTGCCACCAACCGGTACTAAAGGGGTGCGCTGCCACCCGCAGTGCACAATGTTTAGTCCCACCTCGCTAGTTGAGAGGAGCTCGCACCGGTTTATAAGCCCCGCCGCGGCTACCGTGTCGAGCTCCTCTCTAAGCAGGCCTTTGTGGGCCTATTGCAAGTCTTCTGCCCTGTGGGGCCTACTGGGCCGTACGGGCCTGCATCCTGGCCCAACTAGAGGTTGGGTTTCTAGGCGTATGCAGGCCGTGCCGGCCCAATATGTGGGCTGTTTTTGCTTTATTTCAAAAAAAAAATCAAAACAACAAATCCTTTAGTCCCAGTTGGTGTTACCAACCGGGACTAAAGGTCCCCTAGACCACTGCGCTCCTCGTGCCACGTGGTGGCCCTTTAGTGACGGTTCGTGTTGAACCGGTACTAAAGGGTTGGGGGGCTTTAGTCTCCACACTTTAATGCCGGTTGCAGAACCGGCACTAAAGGGCCTTACGAACCGGTGCTAAAGCCCGGTTTTGCACTAGTGTAGGCTTGCTGGACGGTGATGAGTTGGATGAGATTTATCATGTAATCGAGTTAGTTTTGTTAGGGTTTGATCCCTAGTATCCATTATGTTCTGAGATTGATGTTGCTATGACTTTGCTATGCTTAATGCTTGTCACTAGGGCCTGAGTGCCATGAATTCAGATCTGAACCTATTATGTTTTCATGAATATATGTGAGTTCTTGATCTTATCTTGCAAGTCATTAGTGTTCTGAGATTGATGTTGCTATGACTTTGCTATGCTTAATGCTTGTCACTAGGGCCTGAGTGCCATGAATTCAGATCTGAACCTATTATGTTTTCATGAATATATGTGAGTTCTTGATCTTATCTTGCAAGTCATTAGTCACCTACTATGTGTTATGATCCGACAACCCCGAAGTGACAATAATCGGGACCACTCTCGGTGATGACCGTAGTTTGAGGAGTTCATGTATTCACTATGTGTTAATGCTTTGGTCAGGTACTCTATTAAAAGGAGGCCTTAATATCCCTTAGTTTCCAATAGGACCCCGCTGCCACGGGAGGGTAGGATAGAAGATGTCATGCAAGTTCTTTTCCATAAGCACATATGACTATATTCGGAATACATGCCTACATTACATTGATGAACATGAGCTAGTTATGTGTCACCCTATGTTATAACTATTGCATGAGGAATCGCATCCGACATAATTATCCATCACTGATCCAATGCCTACGAGCTTTTCACATATTGCTCTTTGCTTAGTTACTTTGCCATTGCTACTGTTACGATTACTACAAAACTGCTACTGTTACTTTTGCCACTGTTACCGTTACTTCCATACTACTTTGCTACTAAATACTTTGCTGTAGATATTAACTTATCCAGGTGTGGTTGAATTGACAACTCAACTGATAATACTTGAGAATATTCTTTGCCTCCCCTTGTGTCGAAATAATAAATTTGGGTTGAATACTCTGTTGGGTTTCGTAGTAATTTCAAAAAATTTCCTACGCTCACACAGGATCATGGTGATGTATAGCAACGAGAGGGAGAGTGTGTCCACGTACCCTCGTAGACCGAAAGCGAAAGCGTTATGACAACGCGGTCGATGTAGTCGTACTTGACGATCCGACCGATCAACAGTTGATGTAGTTGTACGTCTTCACGATCCGACCGATCAAGCACCGAACGTACGGCACCTCCGAGTTCAGCACACGTTCAGCTCGATGACGTCCCTCGAACTCCGATCCAGCCGAGTGTTGAGGGAGAGTTTTGTCAGCACAACGACGTGGTGACGAAGTTGACGTTCTACCGACGCAGGGCTTCGCCTAAGCACCGTTACAGTATTATCGAGGTGTAATTTGGTGTAGGGGGGCGCCGCACACGGCTAAGAGATCAAATCAATCGTATGTGTGGCGCCCCCCTGCCTCTGTATATAAAGGAGCCAAGGGGGAGGTGGCCGGCCCAAGGGGGAGGCGCCAGGAGGAGTCCTACTCCCACCGGGAGTAGGACTCCCCCCCTCTCCTAGTTGGATTAGGATTGGAGGGGGGGGAAGAGAGAAGGAAGGGGTCGGCCCCCTTTTCCCCTAAACCAATTCGGTTTGGGCTAGGGGGGGGCGCACCCTTGCTCCCCTCTCTTCCCACTAAGGCCCACTAAGGCCCAACAGCCTCCCGGGGGGTTCCGGTAACCTCCCGGTACTCCGGTAAAATCCCGATTTCACCCGGAACACTTCCGATATCCAAACATAGGCTTCCAATATATCAATCTTTATGTCTCGACCATTTCGAGACTCCTCGTCATGTCCGTGATCACATCCGGGACTCCGAACAACCTTCGGTATATCAAACTCATAAACTCATAATATAACCGTCATCGAAACCTTAAGCGTGCGGACCCTACGGGTTTGAGAACTATGTAGACATGACCGAGACACTTCTCCAGTCAATAACCAATAGTGGAACCTGGATGTTCATATTGGCTCCCACATATTCTACGAAGATCTTTATCGGTCAAACCGCATAACAACATGCGTTGTTCCCTTTGTCATCGGTATGTTACTTGCCCGAGATTCGATCGTCGATATCTCAATACCTAGTTCAATCTCGTTACCGGCAAGTCTCTTTACTCGTTCCGTAATACATCATCCCGCAACTAACTCATTAGCTACAATGCTTGCAAGGCTTATAGTGATGTGCATTACCGAGAGGGCCCAGAGATACCTCTCCGACAATCGGAGTGACAAATCCTAATCTCGAAATACGCCAACCCAACAAGTACCTTTGGAGACACCTGTAGAGCACCTTTATAATCACCCATTTACGTTGTGACGTTTGGTAGCACACAAAGTGTTCCTCCGGTAAACGGGAGTTGCATAATCTCATAGTCATAGGAACATGTATAAGTCATGAATAAAGCAATAGCAGAATACTAAACGATCGTGTGCTAAGCTATCGGAATGGGTCAAGTCAATCACATCATTCTACTAATGATATGATCCCGTTAATCAAATGACAACTCATGTCTATGGCTAGGAAACATAACCATCTTTGATCAATGAGCTAGTCAAGTAGAGGCATACTAGTGACATACTGTTTGTCTATGTATTCACACAAGTATTACGTTTCCAGTTAATACAATTCTAGCATGAATAATAAACATTTATCATGATATAAGGAAATAAATAATAACTTTATTATTGCCTCTAGGGCATATTTCCTTCAGTCTCCCACTTGCACTAGAGTCAATAATCTGGATTACACTGTAATGATTCTAACACCCATGGAGCCTTGGTGCTGATCATGTTTTGCTCGTGGAAGAGGCTTAGTCAACGGGTCTGCAACATTCAGATCCGTATGCATCTTGCAAATTTCTATGTCTCCCACCTGGACTTGGTCCCTGATGGAGTTGAAGCGTCTCTTTATGTGTTTGGTCCTTTTGTGAAATCTGGATTCCTTCGCCAAGGCAATTGCACCAGTATTGTCACAAAAGATTTTCATTGGACCCGATGCACTAGGTATGACACCTAGATCGGATATGAACTCCTTCATCCAGACTCCTTCATTTGCTGCTTCCGAAGCAGCTATGTACTCCGCTTCACATGTAGATCCCGCCACGACGCTTTGTTTAGAACTCGTCCAACTGACAGCTCCACCGTTCAATATAAACACGTATCCGGTCTGCGATTTAGAATCGTCCGGATCAGTGTCAAAGCTTGCATCGACGTAACCGCTTACGACGAGTTCTTTGTCACCTCCATAAATGAGAAACATATCCTTAGTCCTTTTCAGGTATTTTAGGATGTTCCTGACCGCTGTCCAGTGATCCACTCCTGGATTACTTTGGTACCTCCCTGCTAAACTAATAGCAAGGCACACATCAGGTCTGGTACACAGCATTGCATACATGATAGTGCCTATGGCTGAAGCATAGGGAACATATTTCATCTTCTCTCTATCTTCTGCAGTGGTCGGGCATTGAGTCTTACTCAACTTCACACTCTGCAACACAGGCAAGAACCCTTTCTTCGCCTGATCCATTTTGAACTTCTTCAAAACTTTGTCCAGGTATGTGCTTTGTGAAAGTCCAATCAAGCGTCTTGATCTATCTCTATAGATCTTAATGCCCAATATATAAGCAGCTTCACCGAGGTCTTTCATTGAAAAACTCTTATTCAAATATCCCTTTATGCTATCCAGAAATTCTATATTATTTCCGATCAACAATATGTCATCCACATATAATATCAGAAATGCTACAGAGCTCCCACTCACTTTCTTGTAAATACAGGCTTCTTTAAAAGTCTGTACAAACCCATATGCTTTGATCACACTATCAAAACATTTATTCCAACTCCGAGAGGCTTGCACCAGTCCATAAATGGATCGCTGGAGCTTGCACACTTTGTTAGCTCCCTTTGGATCGATAAAACCTTCCGGTTGCATCATATACAACTCCTCTTCCAGAAACCCATTCAGGAATGCAGTTTTTACATCCATTTGCCAAATTTCATAATCATAAAATGCGGCAATTGCTAACATGATTCGGACAGACTTAAGCATCGCTACGGGTGAGAAAGTCTCATCGTAGTCAATCCCTTGAACTTGTCGAAACCCTTTCGCAACAAGTCGAGCTTTGTAGACAGTAACATTACCGTCAGCGTCAGTCTTCTTCTTAAAGATCCATTTATTCTCAATTGCTTGCCGATCACCGGGAAAGTCAACCAAAGTTCACACTTTGTTCTCATACAAGGATCCCATCTCTGATTTCATGGCCTCAAGCCATTTTGCGGAATCTGGGCTCACCATCGCTTCTTCATAGTTCGTAGGTTCGTCATGGTCTAGTAACATAACTTCCAAAACTGGATTACCGTACCACTCTGGTGCGGATCTCACTCTGGTTGATCTACGAGGTTCAGTAGTTACTTGATCTGAAGTTTCATGATCATCATCATTAACTTCCTCACTAATTGGTGTAGGAGTCACAGGAACAGATTTCTGTGATGAACTACCTTCCAACAATGGAGGAGATACAGTTATCTCATCAAGTTCTACTTTCCTCCCACTCACTTCTTTCGAGAGAAACTCTTCTCTAGAAAGGATCCAAACTTAGCAACAAAAGTCTTGCCTTCGGATCTGTGATAGAAGGTGTACCCAACAGTCTCTTTTGGCCTATGAAGACACATTTCTCTGATTTGGGTTCGAGCTTATCAGGTTGAAGCTTTTTCACATAAGCATCGCATCCCCAAACTTTAAGGAACGACAACTTTGGTTTCTTGCCAAACCACAGTTCATAAGGCGTCGTCTCAATGGATTTAGATGGTGCCCTATTTAACGTGAATGCAACAGTCTCTAGAGCATAGCCCCAAAACGATAGCGGTAGATCAGTAAGAGACATCATAGATCGCACCATATCTAGTAAAGTACGATTACGACGTTCGGACACACCATTACGCTGTGGTGTTCCGGGTGGCGTGAGTTGCGAAACTATTCCGCATTGTTTCAAATGAATACCAAACTCGTAACTCAAATATTCTCCTCCACGATCAGATCGTAGAAACTTTATTTTCTTGTTACGGTGATTTTCCACTTCACTCTGAAATTCCTTGAACTTTTCAAACGTTTTAGACTTATGCTTCATTAAGTAGATATACCCATATCTGCTTAAATCATCTGTGAAGGTGAGAAAATAACGATACCCGCCGCGAGCCTCAACATTCATTGGACCACATACATCAGTATGTATGATTTCCAACAAATCAGTTGCTCGCTCCATAGTTCCGGAGAACGGCGTTTAGTCATCTTGCCCATGAGGCACGGTTCGCAAGTACCAAGTGATTCATAATCAAGAGGTTCCAAAAGTCCATCAGTATGGAGTTTCTTCATGCGCTTTACACCGATATGACCTGAACGGCAGTGCCACAAATAAGTGGCATTATCTTTATCAACTCTGCATCTTTTGGATTCAATATTATGAATATGTGTATTACTACTATCGAGATTCAACAAAAATAGACCGTTCTTCAAGGGTGCATGACCATAAAAGATATTATTCATATAAATAGAACAACCATTATTCTCTGATTTAAATGAATAACCGTCTCGAATCAAACAAGATCCATATATAATGTTCATGCTCAACGCTGTCACCAAATAACATTTATTTAGGTCTAAAACTAATCCCGAAGGTAGATGTAGATGTAGCGTGCCGACTGCGATCACATCGACTTTGGAACCGTTTCCCACGCGCATCGTCACCTTGTCCTTAGCCAATCTTCGCTCAATCCGTAGCCCCTGTTTCGAGTTGCAAATATTAGCAACAGAACCAGTATCAAATACCCAGGTGCTACTGCGAGTACTAGTAAGGTACACATGAATAACATGTATATCATATATACCTTTGTTCACCTTGCCATCCTTCTTATCCGCCAAATACTTGGGGCAGTTCCGCTTCCAGTGGCCAGTTTGTTTGCAGTAGAAGCACTCAGTCTCAGGCTTAGGTCCAGACTTGGGTTTCTTCTCCTGAGCAGCAACTTGTTGTTCTTCTTGAAGTTCCCCTTCTTCATCCCTTTGCCCTTTTTCTTGAAACTGGTGGTTTTGTTAACCATCAACACTTGATGCTCCTTTTTGATTTCTACCTCCGCAGCCTTTAGCATCGCGAAGAGCTCGGGAATAGTCTTTTCCATCCCTTGCATATTATAGTTCATCACGAAGCTCTTGTAGCTTGGTGGCAGTGATTGAAGAATTCTGTCAATGACGCTATCATCCGGAAGATTAACTCCCAGCTGAATCATGTGATTATGATACCCAGACATCTTGAGTATATGCTCACTGACAGAACTATTCTCCTCCATCTTGCAGCTATAGAACTTATTGGAGACTTCATATCTCTCAATCCGGGCATTTGCTTGAAATATTACCTTCAACTCCTGAAACATCTCATATGCTCCATGACGTTCAAAACGTCGTTGAAGACCCGGTTCTAAGCCGTAAAGCATGGCACACTGAACTATCGAGTAGTCATCAGCTTTGCTTTGCCAGACGTTCATAACATCAGGTGCTGCTCCTGCAGCAGGCCTGGTGCCCAGCGGTGCTTCCAGGACGTAATTCTTCTGTGCAGCAATGAGGATAATCCTCAAGTTACGGACCCAGTCCGTGTAATTGCTACCATCATCTTTCAACTTTGCTTTCTCAAGGAACGCATTAAAATTTAATGGAACAACAGCACGGGCCATCTATCTACAACAACATAGACAAGCAAGATACTATCAGGTACTAAGTTCATGATAAATTTAAGTTCAATTTAATCATATTACTTAAGAACTCCCACTTAGATAGACATCTCTCTAATCCTCTAAGTGATCACGTGATCCAAACCAACTAAACCGTGTCCGTTCATCACGTGAGACGGAGTAGTTTCAATGGTGAACATCACTATGTTGATCATATCTACTATATGATTCACGCTCGACCTTTCGGTCTCCGTGTTCCGAGGCCATATCTGTTATATGCTAGGCTCGTCAAGTTTAACCTAAGTATTCCGCGTGCGCAACTGTTTTGCACCCGTTGTATTTGAACGTAGAGCCTATCACACCCGATCATCACGTGGTGTCTCAGCACGAAGAACTTTTGCAACGGTGCATACTCAGGGAGAACACCTTTTACTTGATAATTTAGTGAGAGATCATCTTATAATGCTACCGTCGTTCTAAGCAGAATAAGATGCATAAAAGATAAACATCACATGCAATCAATATAAGTGATATGATATGGCCATCATCATCTTGTGCTTGTGATATCCATCCCCGAAGCACCTTCACGATCACCATCGTCACCGGCGCGACACCTTGATCTCCATTGTAGCATCGTTGCACCGTCATGATCACCATCGTCATCGGCGCGACACCTTGATCTCCATCGTAGCATCGTTGTTGTTTCGCCAAACTTATGCTTTCACGACTATCGCTACCGCTTAGTGATAAATTAAAGCATTACATCGCGATTTCATTGCATACAATAAAGCGACAACCATATGGCTCCTGCCAGTTGCCGATAACTCGGTTACAAAACATGATCATCTCATACAACAAATTATATCACATCATGCCTTGACCATATCACATCACAACATGCCCTGCAAAAACAAGTTAGACGTCCTCTACTTTGTTGTTGCAAGTTTTACGTGGCTGCTACGGGCTTCGCAAGAACCGTTCTTACCTACGCATCAAAACCACAATGATAGTTTGTCAAGTTGGTGCTGTTTTAACATTCGCAAGGACCGGGCGTAGCCACACTCGATTCAACTAAAGTGAGAGAGACAGACACCCGCCAGTCACCTTTAAGCAACGAGTGCTCGCAGCGGTGAAACCGGTCTCGCGTAAGCGTACGCGTAATGTTGGTCCGGGCCGCTTCATCTCACAATACCGCCAAACCAAAGTATGACATGCTGGTAAGCAGTATGACTTATATCGCCCACAACTCACTTGTGTTCTACTCGTGCATAACATCAACGCATAAAACCGTGCTCTTACCACTGTTGGGTTTCGTAGTAATTTCAAAAAATTTCCTACGCTCACACAGGATCATGGTGATGTACAGCAACGAGAGGGAGAGTGTGTCCACGTACCCTCGTAGACCGAAAGCGAAAGCGTTATGACAACGCGGTCGATGTAGTCGTACTTGACGATCCGACTGATCAACAGTTGATGTAGTTGTACGTCTTCACGATCCGACCGATCAAGCACCGAACGTACGGCACCTCCGAGTTCAGCACACGTTCAGCTCGATGACGTCCCTCGAACTCCGATCCAGCCGAGTGTTGAGGGAGAGTTTCGTCAGCACAACGGCGTGGTGACGATGTTGACGTTCTACCGACGCAGGGCTTCGCCTAAGCACCGCTACAGTATTATCGAGGTGTAATTTGGTGTAGGGGGGCGCCGCACACGGCCAAGAGATCAAATCAATCGTATGTGTGGCGCCCCCTGCCTCTGTATATAAAGGAGCCAAGGGGGAGGTGGCCGGCCCAAGGGGGAGGAGCCAGGAGGAGTTCTACTCCCACCGGGAGTAGGACTCCCCCCTCTCCTAGTTGGATTAGGATTGGAGGGGGGGAAAGAGAGAAGGAAGGGGCCGACCCCCTTTGCCCCTAAACCAATTCAGTTTGGGCTAGGGGGGGCGCACCCTTGCTTCCCTCTCTTCCCACTAAGGCCCACTAAGGCCCAACAGCCTCCCGGGGGGTTCCGGTAACCTCCCGGTACTCCGGTAAAATCCCGATTTCACCTGGAACACTTCTGATATCCAAACATAGGCTTCCAATATACCAATCTTTATGTCTCGACCATTTAGAGACTCCTCATCATGTCCGTGATCACATCCGGGACTCCGAACAACCTTCGTTACATCAAACTCATAAACTCATAATATAACCGTCATCGAAACCTTAAGCGTGCGGACCCTACAGGTTCGAGAACTATGTAGACATGACCGAGACACTTCTCCAGTCAATAACCAATAGTGGAACCTGGATGTTCATATTGGCTCCCACATATTCTACGAAGATCTTTATCGGTCAAACCGCATAACAACATACGTTGTTCCCTTTGTCATCGGTATGTTACTTGCCCGAGATTCGATCATCGGTATCTCAATACCTAGTTCAATCTCGTTACCGGCAAGTCTCTTTACTCGTTCCGTAATACATCATCCCGCAACTAACTCATTAGCTGCAATGCTTGCAAGGCTTATAGTGATGTGCATTATCGAGAGGGCCCAGAGATACCTCTCCGACAATCGGAGTGACAAATCCTAATCTCGAAATACGCCAACCCAACAAGTACCTTTGGAGACACCTGTAGAGCACCTTTATAATCACCCATTTACGTTGTGACATTTGGTAGCACACAAAGTGTTCCTCCGGTAAACGGGAGTTGCATAATCTCATAGTCATAGGAACATGTATAAGTCATGAAGAAAGCAATAGCAGAATACTAAACGATCGTGTGCTAAGCTATCGGAATGGGTCAAGTCAATCACATCATTCTACTAATGATATGATCCCGTTAATCAAATGACAACTCATGTCTATGGCTAGGAAACATAACCATCTTTGATCAACGAGCTAGTCAAGTAGAGGCATACTAGTGACATACTATTTGTCTATGTATTCACACAAGTATTACGTTTCCAGTTAATACAATTCTAGCATGAATAATAAACATTTATCATGATATAAGGAAATAAATAATAACTTTATTATTGCCTCTAGGGCATATTTCCTTCATACTCTACCCTCAAAAACTGTTGCAATCCCCTATACTTGTGGGTTATCAGCTCCTAACATTGATCCATCCAACCTTATTGATGATGAAGCTGTGTTTAGAGCATTGACCGGTATCAACCGGGCTATGCCTGACTTCCAGCTGATGGATAATCAAGGAGTTGAAGAGGAAGTAGAGGCGCAGGATGATCCGGAGGCTTCAACCCGCCCAGAGTCATGAGCCATTTTATTAATCATAGCACTTTGATGTTTACGTCTCCGAAACACTTATCCTCTTTGGGCCATCGGATGCCTTGTAATAGGCTAGTTTAAACTCTGATCTGTCGTGCCATCGTGCACGATTTGTTTGCATAACACTGCTGATCCGTCAGTTGAAGGTCTGCCACTTATGCTCATGATATCATCAAGTATGCACATCAGATTTATCAGTTTTCCTACACACAAACAGATCACAAGTGCCCTGGCAGTTTACCCCAGGGCGGGTCACAATACCCCATATAAAAACCATTAGTGACGATAAGTCCATAACCAGGGCCGGTTTAATTACAACCTTATATAATCATAACAAAATATCATACCTATGATATTTGCTCACACTGCCGGCTTATCATACCTGTGCAGTAAGAGTTACAACCCAAAAATTGAGAGCACAACGCCCTGTTCAATTGATTCATACCGCCGGTCATAACGCCATATGCAGCGAGGGGTAACATCCCAAAGTTTAGAGCCAGTACTCTAGGCACAAGATCATCACATGCTGGCGACTTAAAGTCCAAAGCCAGACCGGGTTAATAAACACCGAATAGATTTATATATGAACCATAAGGCAACATAGCCCTCATCGGTTTTCAACCATGTATTAACATGTCACAAGAGATAAATATCAAAAAATGTTCAAATTGAATATAAATAAAAAATAAGGCTTTCATAGGCCGCCAGGCCTCAAAGTCAAATGTTGTTCAAGGGCTGCAAAGCCGCTGAGTTAAACCTTTATTCAAACCTTGTAAGCTGGACCTCACATGACCAATCGCTGTTTTAACTTTGACAAGTTCAGGGTCTTTATAAGATTGACTGTCAAGAGTACGGCGAGTCATTACAGGATTACCTGGGCAGAGTGGCCAACTTACAAAGGCAGGATAACCCGGATTGTTTGGTGAATACACCTGGTGTCCAAGCCTATTACAAGGGTCATCAAAGCTCTTGTCCATTAACAAAGATCCCCCAAGTAATGTTTTATTCCAGGCATATAAGCCGGATCAATAGGATAGTCATAACTATGCTCCATGAGCAGGAAGCCCCCAAGTATGTCTTAATCATGGCATACAAGCTGGATCAAGAGGGTAGTCATAGCTATGCTCAATGAGCAGGAAGCCCCCAAGTGATCATATGAAGTGACAATAAAGACTCATTATTCTCAGAAATGAAACGATAGAGGCCCTGAATTATCGGGGATGCTGGCTTTATTATATTCATCATAATATATACATCATCAAAATATGTACATCACAAGAGCCAGTGGCTCAGGTGTAATAAGGCCGAAGATGAGCAATATTCCACGGACGGCGGGTCTCCTCCTCCGACGTGCGTGAGTCCTTGTGGTCTCGAACATCGATAAGGTAGTATGACCCGTTGTTCAGATTTTTGCTGACCACAATGGGTCCTTCCCAAGGTGGGGATAGCTTGTGCATGTCAGTTTGATCCTGGATAAGCCGGAGCACCAAATCACCTTCTTAAAAGGTCCTAGTTTTAACCCGGCGGCTATGATAACGGCGCAAATCTTGCTGGTAAATCGCCGAACAAGCCGCCGCTAGGTCACGCTCCTCGTCCAATGATACGTCTCCAACGTATCTATAATTTATGAAGTATTCATGCTATTATATTATCCATCTTGGATGTTTTATGGGCTTTACTATGCACTTTTATATTACTTTTGGGACTAACCTATTGACCCACAGCCCAGTGCCAATTCCTGTTTTTTCCCTTGTTTCAGTGTTTCGAAGAAAAGGAATATCAAACGGAGTCGAAACGGAATGAAACCTTCTGGAGAAGTTATTTTTGGAAAGAAAGCAACCCGGGAGACTTGGAGTCCACGTCAAGAAAGCAACGAGGAAGGCACGATGTAGGGGAGCGCGCCCACCCCCTGGGCGCGCCCTCCACCCTCGTGGGCCCCTCATGGCTCCCCTGACGTACTTCTTCCGCCTATATATATCCATATACCCTCAAAACTTCGGGGAACAGAATAGATCTGGAGTTCCGCCGCCGCAAGCCTCTGTAGCCACCAAAAACCAATCGGGACCCTGTTCCGGCACCCTGCCGGAGGAGGGATGCCTCACCGGTGGCCATCTTCATCATCCCGGCGATCTCCATGACGAGGAGGGAGTAGTTCACCCTCGGGGCTGAGGGTATGTACCAGTAGCTATGTGTTTGATCTCTCTCTCGTGTTCTTGAGGTGATTCGATCTTGATGTATCGCGAGCTTTGCTATTATAGTTGGATCTTATGTTGCTTTTCCCCCTCTAGTCTCTTGTAATGGATTGAGTTTTCCCTTTGAAGTTATCTTATCGGATTGAGTCTTTAAAGATTTGAGAACACTTGATGTATGTCTTGCCGTGCGTATCTGTGGTGACAATGGGATATCACGTGATTCACTTGATGTATGTTTTGGTGATCAACTTGTGGGTTACGCCCATGAACCTATGCATAGGGTTTGGCACACGTTTTCATCTTGATTCTCCGGTAGAAACTTTGGGGCACTCATTAAGGTTCTATGTGTTGGTTGAATAGATGAATCTTAGATTGTGTGATGCATATCGTATAATCATACCCACGGATACTTGAGGTGACATTGGAGTATCTAGGTGACATTAGGGTTTTGGTTGATTTGTATCTTAAGGTGTTATTCTAGTACGAACTCTAGGGCTGTTTGTGACACTTATAGGAATAGCCCAATGGATTGATTGTAAAGAATAACTTTGAGGTGGTTTCGTACCCTACCATAATCTCTTCGTTTGTTCTCCGCTATTAGTGACTTTGGAGTGACTCTTTGTTGCATGTTGAGGGATAGTTATATGATCCAACTATGTTATTATTGTTGAGAGAACTTGCACTAGTGAAAGTATGAACCCTAGGCCTTGTTTCCTAGCATTGCAATACCGTTTACGCTCACTTTTACCAATTGTTACCTTGCTATTTTTATATTTTCAGATTACAAAAACCTATATCTACCATCCATATTGCACTTGTATCACCATCTCTTCGCCGAACTAGTGCACCTATACAATTTACCATTGTATTGGGTGTGTTGGGGACACAAGAGACTCTTTGTTATTTGGTTGCAGGGTTGTTTGAGAGAGACCATCTTCATCCTACGCCTCCCACGGATTGATAAACCTTAGGTCATCCACTTGAGGGAAATTTGCTACTGTCCTACAAATCTCTGCACTTGGAGGCCCAACAACGTCTACAAGGAGAAGGTTGCGTAGTAGACATCAAGCTCTTTTCTGGCGCCGTTGCCGGGGAGGCTAGGTACGCGGCACTCACACCCCGTCAACTAAGCTCTTTTCTGGCGCCGTTGCCGGGGAGGCTAGGTAAGCGGCACTCACACCCCGTCAACTAAGCTCTATTCTGGCACCGTTGCCGGGGAGGTGAGTGCTTGAAGGTATATCTTTAGATCTTGCAATCGAATCTTTTTGTTTCTTGTTTTATCACTAGTTTAGTTTATAAAATAAAACTACAAAAAATGGAATTGAGTTTGCCTCATACGCTTCATCTTTTTAATGTCTTTCATGAAAATGATGGGAAGGAAAATTGTGCTCAAGTACTAGAAGAAGAATTACATAGAATGCTGGGCATAAAATATGTGAATGATGAGCATGATTGCAATGTTGTTAGTATGAATTCTTTGAATACCCATGATGCTAATGATATGCAAAGCCACAAGCTTGGGGATGCTATGTTTGATGAAGATGATATTTTTTGTCCCCCAAGTTTTGATGAGAAAATTTACTATGATAAAAGCATGTCTCCTATCTATGATGATTATTGCGATGACACGTATGCTATAAAGAATAATGATAACCATGAAACTTGTCATCTTGATCTTAATTTTCAATCACATGATAGTTATTTTATTGAGTTTGCTCCCACTACTATTCATGAGAAGAACTTTGCTTATGTGGAGAGTAGTAAAATTTCTATGCAAGTAGATCATGAAAAGAATGCTTTAGGTGCTGGTTATATTGTTGAATTCATTCATGATGCTGCTGAAAATTATTATGAGGGAGGAATGTATGCTTGTAGGAATTGCAATAATATCAAGTTTCCTCTCTATGTGCTTAAAGTTTTGAAGTTATGCCTGTTTTGCCTTCCTATGCTAGTTGATTATTGTTCCCATAAGTTGTTTGCTCACAAAATCCCTATGCATAGGAAGTGGGTTAGACTTAAATGTGCTAGTCATATTCTTCATGATGCTCCCTTTATGTTTCAATTCTTATCTTTTATGTGAGCATCATTGAAATCATCATGCCTAGCTAGGGTGTAAGTGCATCTAGTGCCCCTTAGTGATTTTGGTGTATTGAAGACTTATAGGTTAAGGGACTAATGCGTTTGTGAGTGTACACAGATCTATAAGTCTATGAGGAATGAGATATTTACAGGAAATGTCGACCCCTAAAAATGAATATCTTCGACTGAAGATTTTGGTATTCCTGAAGACTTTCATGAAGACTTTGAAAGTGAAGAAATTGGTGTGACCGTGAAGACTTGATATTCATGTGAGGATTATGAAGCTTGAAGACTTTTGTTTTCATAGTTTTGTTTTTCTTTTTCTTGAGTCATAGGAAACACCGTACTGTTAAAGGGGGTCGAGGAAATACTAAGGAAAATTTCCAAGTGATGCTCAACTCAAAATTCTACACCTACCAATCCCTTCGAGTGAAGCCATTGGAAATCTCATACAGTTCAGTCATATTCTTCAGTGACAGAGACGAAGTTCTTCTGGTCTCTGAGGAATTTGTTCTAACTGAGGAGTTAGGAATTCGCCATTGCGGATTGCCTACACAGTGAGGAACATGATAGTCCTGAGGAATTTGATAGTCAAATTTCCGACCATTGCTGTGCTATGCGCCAGCTATCCCAAAATATCTTATCCACCTAACGGTCATATCATTGATGGGCATTTATGTCTTATCATGTCAGGCTGCTCCCTAGGCTATAAATAGCCGCCCCCTACAACCACTAGCTGGTTGGCTGCTCCGGAAGAAACTGACACTTGTCAATTGAGAGCAACCCATCCTCTTGAGAAATTTGAGAGAAAATCATCAAGTGAGGAAAAACCCAAACCCAAACACCTACAAACCCAAAGTGATGGAGCATCACTGAAGAGATTGATCCTGCGTGGATCCGACGCTTTTTACCTTTGAAGACTGTGCTTCTTCCAGACGGTTAGGCGTCATGGTCTGAGCATCCAAGAGGAATTGTGGATCGTCGTGTGACCAAGTTTGTGAAGGTTTGGAAGTCACCTGAAGACTTACCACGAGTGATTGGGCGAGGTCTGTGTGACCTTAGCTCAAGGGGAATAAGGTGAGGACTGAGTGTCTTGGACTGTGTGTCCTTGACTGGGTGTCCGGGACTGTGTGTCCTCAGGTTTCAATACCTAGCCGCCCTAACCAGACATACAACTGAGACAACAGTTGGAACTGGTCTACCAAATCATTGTCTTCACCAAGCCACTGGTTCTATTTCCTCAACTCTTTCATTTCCTCATCTCTGTTCTGTGTATGTGTCATATCTGTGTTTGAAGACTTTGACTGAAGACTTTCTCAATTTCCTCAGTTCAATTTCTTCAGTCTGTTTGTCTTCATCTTGTGTATCCTGTGTGTACGCATTCCGTACTCCGTTTACTTTCATTTCATCATGATGAACATGCTTATGCTCTGTTATGATTGCTTCTGAGTACTTATTCCGCTGCAAGTAGTTCTTCAGTTAGGAATTTCCTCACCCGCAAATTCCTCAGTGAAGAATTCATAAAAATCGCCTATTCACCCCCCCTCTAGTCGATATAACGCACTTTCAATTGGTATCAGAGCAAGGTACTCCCTTGTTCTGTGTGATTTTGGTTTAACCGCCTGGAGTTTTAGTTATGTTGACCACAGGTATGATCAAGGTCTCTGCTGGGTGTCCTACCTTCGATGGGTCGGACTATCCCTACTGGAAGAATAAGATGCGAATGCATCTTGAGGCAATTGACAATGATCTCTGGTATGTTGTGGAAAATGGTGTTCCATCTGTCTCACCCTCACTGAACGCTGCCGATGTGAAGAGATTCAAGCAACTCGATTCTCAAGCGAAGAATATCATATGTGGCCATCTGAGCAAAGGACAGTATGGAAGAGTGAGTGCTTTGGAAACTGCTAAAATTATCTGGGATAGGCTGTCCAAAGTCAACGAAGGAGTCTCTATGCAGCGTGACTCTCGAGTTGATGTTCTTCGCAATCTCTTCAACCGCTTCAAAATACTCGACAATGAAAATGTTCAACAAACCTTCGATCGCCTCACTGACATCTCAAATGAACTTCAAGCGCTTGGTGCCACTGACATCACCGACCATGAGGTGGTGAAGAAATTGTTGAGATCGCTTGATTCCTCATTTGATACTCTGGCTTTGATGATACAAGAGCGAGCTGATTACAAGGCACTTGATCCAGCTGATATCCTCGAGAGGCTAAATACTCATGAGTTCCAGCTTGCTAAAAAGAGAGATCTCTATGGCTCAAGCTATGGCAGATCACGTGCACTAAAGGCTAAGGCTGTCTCTGAATCTGAAGACGAAGACTCTGACAGTAGCATTGGTGATCCTGAAGAACTGAGCCATGAGCTTGCAATGCTTGTGAGGAAATTCCAGAAGCTCTCTAGACGTCGCTTTGGAAAATCTTCAAGGAGCAATGATTCCTCATCCAGTGACTACAAGAAGAGGCTTTGTCACAAATGCAAGAAACCTGGACACTACATTCAAGATTGTCCTCAGTGGGAAAAGGAATCAAAGAAGAAGAAATACAAGGATTACAGTTCTGATGATGTGAAGAAAAAGAAGAAATCCTCAAAATCTTCATCATCAAAATCTTCATCTCACAAGAAGAGTAGCTCCAAGAAGGCTCGGGCATTCATTGGCAAGGAAATGGACTCTGAAGCTGAATCTGAGGAAAATGAAGAGGAAGAGGTCTCTGAAGAATCTGAATCTGGTGTGGCTAGCCTAGCTCTCGCCACTGCTTTCGTCAGCAAGTCTATCTTCAACTCTGAAGAAAATGGTTTCACCAACAAGGCTGATGAAGACAATGATGACTATGCTCCCACCTATTGCTTCATGGCAAAGGGTGCCAAGGTACTCAAATATCCCTCTTCTGAATCAAGTGAGGATGAATCTGACGAAAACCTTAAGCCCAGCTATTCTAAACTTGCTAAAATTGCCGTGAAACAACAAAGGGCTCTTGAAAAGGTTCAAAACATGCTAGACAAAAGTGATGATATGTTGGGTGAAGAAATGGATCGCACTCAAACCTTGACTGAAAATCTTCAGAGACTTCAGTCCAAGTTTGATAATCTTCATAGTCATCATAACACTCTCTTAACTGATCATGAGAAGCTTTCGTATGAATTTCTTCGAAGAAAGCAAGATCTTGGGAAGCTAAGAGAGAGTTATGAAGATCTTCAGAAGGAGCGCGATTCATTACTTGCTCAACAAATCAGCGCTGCTCATGAAGAATCTATTCCTCCATGTTTGAAGTGCATTGAACGAGAATCTGCTAATTCTTCACCTGAATGTTCAAATGCTTCAACTGTTACAAATTCTTCATCTGTCTCTGCTATCACTAATTCCTCATCTGAGGACATTGCTAGTATCACTGACGATGCAGGGCTGAAGGAATTGTACATGACAGGCATGTACAAAAGCCTCAAAGGGCATCAGACTCTTCGTGATGTGCTTAAAAAGCAGATCCTCAACAGGAACCCTAGGAAAGAGGGTATTGCCTTTGAGAGGAAACTGAATGCTGATGGTACATATTGGAAGCCTGAGCAGTACCCCAAAACCTCATGGGTTGCTGCAAAGGGACCTCCAGTTGATCCATCTAATTTATCTGGCTATACATGTGAATCTCCTCATTCTTCTGATGAGTCATTTGACTCCAACTATAAACTGTTCAAAAATCAGAATGCTGAAGTATTTGCTAGATATGTTGGCACTAACTGCAGGAATGGTTCCCCTATGAAGAAAATCTGGGTTCCCAGAAGGTGCCTTGAAAGTCTTCAGGTGAATGTCATCATGACACCACCTGTGAAGAAAAGGAACCCCAGATCAAATTCTTCATATGGACCAAATTCTTCATATGGATCCAAGTCCTCATATGAACATCATCGTGCTAACAACTCTGTTTCGCAGGGAAGAGCAAAGGGCTATGAATATGAGCATTATTCTTCTAACCATTATGTTCATAAGTCCTCGAAGAATTTCTCTGCTTATTCATATGCTTACCCTAACTCATCATATGTGAAACGAAATGGACTGGCTTCTATGCCACCTTTCTCTTATGGAGCTCGCAGAGTGATGAACTCTTTGCCACCCCTACAGATGTGGGTGGTGAAGAAAAAGAACTAATCTCTTATGCAGGATCAGGTCTCCAAACATGCTAAAACGTCTGAAGAAGTTGCTGGAGACCTGAAACATGCCTGATAGGACGCATGCTAATCATGAAGAAATGAATCTTCATTTCTCACATCCTCATACTGCTTTATATGTTATGTGCTGATGAAATTGATCTGATGAATTGATGTCATATTCTTCACTGATGAATTATATGAGATCGTAAGTCGTACTAATTCATCTGCAGGATGATCACCCCAAAGTACATGAGTGGGTACTCGATAGTGGATGTACAAATCACATGACTGGTGACAAGAATCTACTGATGGATGCTCCCCTATCTCCATCGCATCTGAAGCATATCACCTATGCTGATAAAGGCAAAAGCAAGGTATTGGGCCTAGGTAAGGTTGCTATCTCAAAGGATTGACACATGGACAAAGTCATGCTTGTCGAGTCCTTAGGATTTAATCTCATGTCTGTCTCAATGCTTTGTGATCTTGATATGGTTGTTATCTTTGGCAAGTATCATTGTGTTGTGATTATGGAAGCTGACCATTCCAAAGTCTTCGAAGGCTTTAGGAGAGGAGACTTGTATATTGTTGATTTCTCTACAGGACCACAACCAGCCGTGTGCTTACTTGCAAAAGCTTCAGAAGGTTGGCTATGGCATCGACGACTTGGTCATGCAGGCATGAGGAACTTGCACACGCTAGCGAAGAAGAAGCATGTCATTGGCATTGAGAATGTCAAATTCCTCAAGGATCGCTTGTGTGGTGCCTGTGAAGCTGGAAAGATGACCAAGGCCAAGCATCCCGCGAAGACTATCATGACCACATCTCGTCCATTTGAATTGCTTCACATGGATCTCTTTGGTCCAAATCATTATTCAGCACTAACTAATGAAGCATCTCTATATGGCTTTGTCATTGTTGATGATTACTCTCGCTATACATGGGTACACATTGTTACTTACAAACATGAAGTGCAGGAAGTCTTCAAACGATTTTCCTCGAGGGCTTCAACCAACTTTGGTGTGAAGATCAAGCACATCAGAAGTGACAATGGAACTGAGTTCAAGAATTCTGGTCTTGATGACTATCTTGATGAACTTGGTATTACTCATGAGCTTTCTGCACCTTATACTCCTCAGCAGAATGGCGTCGTGGAGCGCAAGAATAGGACTCTCGTTGAGATGGCATGCACTATGCTTGATGAATATAAAACGCCTCCTCGTTTTTGGATTGAGGCAATTGATACTGCATGCCACATCATCAACAGAGTATATCTTCACAAATTCTTCAAGAAGACTGCCTATGAACTCCTCACTGACAAGAAACCCAATGTGAGTTACTTCAAAGTCTTCGGTGCTAAATGCTGGATTAGAGATCCTCATCACCACTCTAAATTTGCACCGAAAGCACATGAGAATTTTATGCTTGGTTACGGACAGGACTCGCACACCTACAAAGTCTTCAACAACGTTCTTCACAAGGTTGTTGAAACTGTAGATGTGCGGTTCGACGAAACTAATGGCTCGCAAAGAAAGCACCTACCTTCTGTGATAGATGAACCAACACCTGAGGAATCTATCAAGTTCAAGGCTACTGAGGATGTCGTTCCAACCGAAGAATCTGCTAAAGAATTCATTCCAGAACGTGAAGAACGTCAAGCTAATGCACCTGAAGAAAATGGTGGTGAAGAAAATGGTGCTGAGGAAAATGCTGATCAAATTCCTCGACGACAACCAGCTCATCCTCGCGTTGCAAAAGAAGTGCAAGTTGAAAAGATCATCGATGACATCAAAGCACCAGGTCCTCTCACACGCTCAAAAGCTTCACATTTGTCTAACTTTTGTGGGCACTATGCTTTTGTCTCTATCACAGAGCCCACTAAGGTAGATGAAGCATTTCTGGAGCCTGAATGGATTCAGGCCATGCAAGAAGAATTACATCAGTTCGAGCTCAACAACGTATGGGAACTGGTTAAACGTCCAGATCCTCGCAAGCATAATATCATTGGCACAAAGTGGATATACCGCAACAAGCAAGATGAAAATGGCCTTGTGGTGAGGAATAAGGCATGGCTTGTAGCTCAAGGCTACACACAGGTTGAAGGAATTGATTTCGATGAAACTTTTGCACCTGTTGCTAGACTTGAGGCTATTCGCATATTACTTGCTTATGCTAACCATCATGATAACATCTTATATCAAATGGATGTGAAAAGTGCACTCCTGTCGGAGTATTGGGTCATGGGTAGCCTAACCCGTGCCCCAAGATCTTCCAAAAGATCAGGGCAGGCTGCGGCCCTCGAGACGTCAGGACGAAGCGCCGACTGGCCGACGGGCCGACCGGCCGACGGGCCGACTGGCCGATTGGCCGACTGGCCGACTGGCCGACTGCTGGAAGCCGGCTCGCCACGGGAGCCGGCGCCCCGTTCGGTCCGACTCCCTGCTGGTGACTCCTCAGGAGGCCGGCTCCCACGCAGCCGGCTCACGGCGCCCGACGGACCGGCGCCTCCATTAAGATGACAAGACGGGGAGAGGCTGCAGAGCTGCCCATCCTCCCCCCCGAATCCAAGACCAGGCGTGGCCACAGTGCACCGCGGAGATCTCCGACGGCGCTGCACTGTTACCACTCCGCCCCTGACGTCATGGCCCCTGTTCCCACGACGGCCTGTCAGCACGGCCTGCAGGCGGCGGGCCCTGCTGGTCAGCGACAGCCCAGAAGACGGCTGGGGCTGGACCAGTCGGACCCAAGGGGAGTCGGCCTCTGGAGGTCGGCTGGCCTTCCCCTAGGGCTCTGTGCGCCATTGACCAGAGGAGACGCGGCGTGGCTACAGTGATCTGCCACCAGCCGGCGGGACTGTAGCCACGCTCCCACGACCAAGCTCACATCATCAACATCCTGACAACAGTAACCAGGAGCTGGCAGGACCCGTGATTTGCGGGTACGGCCTGTCAGCCCTGTGCCCTACCAGGCGGCGGGCCCGCCAAGCCGGCGGGCCCCAACAGTCGGCAGAGAAGCCGGCGCCCAGAGACACGGACAGACGGGACCCGCGCCCGGACATATTACCGTTGTACCCCCGAGGGGTAGGCCTATATAAGCCCCCCGGGGCACCCATGCAAAGGGTTCGAACCCATCATGATTAGCCACACACGTAGAGAAGGGAGGAGAGCTAGCCTTGCCTTCTCCTACCTCTAGCCAACAGCTCCAGGAGCACCTTTGTAGCCACTACGCCTTAGTGATTATGCGGAGACCCCACAGAGCAGGACTAGGGGTGTTATCTCCTAGGAGAGCCCCGAACCTGGGTAAAGTCCGACGGTGTTCTTGCTTGCGCCTTATCCCACTTCCAGGCACCGGGGACGTTCTACTCGCTCCCACCATGATAAGCCACCCGTTAGCATATGTCGCACCCAACCCCCAACATTTGGCGCCCACCATGGGGCGAGGTGCACCGTCTCCCGGAGACCTGCTCTGGAGGGGAACCTTGTTCCTTCCCAGCGAGCGTAGCCAGCCTGGCACGCCCGACGGCGTTTGCGCTGATGCGCTGCGCGGCGCGGAGATCACCTGCGCAGCGAGCTGCCTCACCGATCTTGTGGGCGAGATCAGCCTCTCCGACGAGCCAGCGTCCGATGCTGGCAACGGCGACTCCGAGGATCGCCTCGTCGGCCTCCTCGACCAACTCCACATCGCTGACGAGCTTGCCGCCGATGTGGAGTCGGTTGGCTCCACCGACCCGATGCTGGTCGACTCAGACACCGCGTCGCTCGACGCGTTCCCCACCAACGTGGTGGTCTACGACAAACCGCTCCCCCACGAGCGCAGCGGCAGAAGCACCATGACTGAGGTGCTCGTCGTTGGCGAGCACTCTTGTGGCGGCAGCCAGGACCCGCTGCATGCGGCTCTGCACGACCTGACCGTGCCGATCCCGGAAGACGCCGACGCCGAGACCCTGGAGGCACGCCGCCTCCAACTCCTCGAAAGCGCCAACCGGCTGGCCGGCATGAGACGCCTCACGGAGGCTTACCAGCAAGAGATGGACCGGGCGGTCGGCGGCACGCCGACTCCCGGCGGGCCCAGCCGCGCGGGCCAAGTCCGACAGCATGGCGCGATCGTCGCCAGCATGTTCGGGGTAGATCGCCCCGTCTACGCCACGGCTGTGGAGAACCTGCGGGCCGCTCAAGCGGCAGCAGACGAGCTGGACCGGCTCGAGGGCGACGAGCGTCGCCACATGACGGAGCGCGTCCAGCAGCTCCTAGACGCGGTCGCCGTGCAGCAGGAGGCCGGCTGCCGTGAAGACGCACCCCGCCGGCGGAACGACGACCCGCCTCCCCGCCGAGACCAAGGCGCGACCTCCCGGACGCCGACTGGCGGAGTCCATGGTAGGTGAGACGAGCAGCCGGACCCATATCACCATCGAGCGCGACCCAGACGGTCGCCCAAGAGCCGTCAGACGATACGGGACGACTGCCCGCCTCCTCCGCCCCACAGGGAGAGGCGCGTCTCCCCGCCGCCTGTCGATCACCCATCGCTCGGCGACCGACTCGGCCGCCGAGAGGGGATTGGAGAAAGCGACGCCCGCCACCGGATCGACCGCCTCAACCGATCCCAGGCGTTAGAAGAAGAAGACGAGCTGGGGCCGCCCTGTTTTGGCCCCCGCATCAGAGACGAGCCCTTCCCCCAAGGGTTCACGCTCCCAGAGACAGCCCCAAGTACACCGGCTCCATGAAGCCGGAGGACTGGTTGGTCGACTACTCGACGACCGTCAACATCACCAACGGCAACAAGCATGTTGCCGTGAAATATGTCCCGCTCATGCTCCAGGGCACGGCCCGGACATGGCTGAACAGTCTAAGACCCCGCAGCATCAACAGCTGGGTAGACTTCACCGACGCCTTCGTCCGCAACTTCACCAGCACATACAAGCGGCCGCTCAAGCCACGCCAGCTATCCCTGTGCGTCCAAGGCCCCAACGAGTCGACTCGCGACTACCTCACGCGCTGGGCCGAGTTGCGCAACTCCTGCGAGGGCGTGCACGAGGTCCAGGCCATCGAATACTTCACCGCCGGGTGCCGAGAGGGCACCCTCCTCAAGCACCGACTCCTCTGCGACGAGCCGACTTCCCTTGACGAGCTGCTGGTTATAGCAGACAAGTATGCCACCGCCGATTCCTCCATGAAGGCCGAGATCCGAGTCGACGCGTCCGGCAAGATGGCACCTCCGGCTCCATGAACCCCGGCTGGCGACTCCAGTCGGCGCCAGCAGGCCAACGACAACAAGCGCAAGGCCACACAACCCGCTTTCACAAGCCGGCAGGTGGCAGCAGTCGAAGACGAACAGCCGGAGGGGCGGCCCCAGCCAAAGCGTCAGAAGGGCGGCAAGCCAAACTGGCTGCCCGCCTTCTCCTACGAGCAAACCCTCGACGCCCCCTGCAAGTTCCACAGCGGCGCGAAGCCGTCCAACCACACGACCCGATAGTGTCACTGGCTGACCAGAATCGCCAAGGGAGACGGCCTCCAGGCCCCTCCACCAGCCGGCCCGCCACCACCGCCGCCTCCTCAGAAGCCGGCGGATCGGCCAGTCGGCGCGATACAAGACGAGTAGCCTGAGGAGCAGGGAGCCTACGTCGTGTTCACCAGTGTGACCGACGATCGGCGCAGCAGACAGCAACAACACAGAGAAGTCGGCAGGCGGCCCGGGGACTGCAGCAGTCGCACTCGGCCCGGGGACTGCAGCAGTCAGCCCGGGGACTCCTTCAGCTCAGCAAACAGCAGCCAAGTCCAACCCGCCACCTCCCAGCCCAACCACCCTCGTACAAGTAGCAGTTTTGACTATTGAAGAGGTCGCAGCACCATCATGGGCACAGCCCATCCTCAGCTTTCTGATCTCCAAGGAGCTGCCGACCGACAAGACCTTGGCTCGGCAGATTCAACGCCGAGCAGCAGCATACACCATAGTCAACAGAGAGCTCGTGAGGCGCAGCGTCACTGGCGTGTACCAACGCTGCGTCGAGTCGGAGAAAGGCCAGGCAATCCTCAAGGATATTCATCAGGGCGAGTGTGGCCACCATGCGGCCTCGAGAGCACTCGTAGCCAAAGCCTTCCGCCACGGTTTCTTCTGGCCGACTGCCCTTGAAGACGCCAAGGAGCTAGTTCAGAAATGCAAGGGATGTCAGATGTTTCATTCCAAGCCTCACCAGCCGGCCTCTGCGCTCAAGACCATCCCAATCGCCTGGCCCTTTGCCGTCTGGGGCTTGGATATGGTAGGCCCATTCAAGACAGCACGCGGGGGGTTGGCCCATCTGCTAGTCGCAGTGGACAAGTTCACCAAATGGATAGAAGCGAAGCCAATCAAGAAGTTGAATGGGCCGACTGCCGTGACCTTCATCTCCGACCTCACAATTCGGTACGGCATACCGCACAGCATCATCATCGACAACGGCACAAACTTTGCCAAGGGCGCCTTGGCCCGTTTGTGCGCGACGCAGGGCATCCGACTGGACTTAGCGTCCGTTGCCCATCCGCAGTCAAACGGCCAAGTCGAGCGAGCTAACGGCCTCGTCCTGTCCGGCATCAAGCCCCGACTGGTCGAGCCGCTGGAGCGATCGGCCTGCTGTTGGCTCGACGAGCTGCCAGCCGTCCTCTGGAGTCTGCGCACAACCCCAAACAAGTCTACTGGTTTCACTCCTTTCTTCCTCATCTACGGTGCTGAAGCCATCATCCCGACGGATATCGAGTACGACTCCCCAAGAGTCACCATGTACACCAAAGAGGAGGCAAGAGAAGCACGAGAAGACGGCGTCGATCTGCTGGAAGAGGGCCGACTGTTAGCACTCAGCCGGTCCGCCATCTACCAGCAGATCCTACACCGCTACTACAACCGGAAGGTCAAGCCAAGATCCTTCCAAGAGGGCGACCTTGTGCTCCGGCTGATCCAGAGAACAGCCGGTCAACACAAGCTCACGACACCTTGGGAAGGACCCTTCATCATCAGCAGAGTGCTGGGTAACTACTCCTACTACCTCATCGACGCTCAGAAGCCTCGAGCACGCAAGAGAGACGACTCCGGCAAAGAGACGGAGCGACCTTGGAACGCGAACCTCCTAGGAAGATTTTACAGCTGAATGCAGTATGTACCATGAAACCTTTTGTAACTAACGTACTAAGACTCCGGGACCCCCGAGGAGATCTCGGGGACTGCCCCTTTTTCCGTCTGTATGATAAGTATTGCGCCTATCTTTCGATATCGTCTATGCATCTGTCCGGCACCGGGTCCGTCTGATCGGCCCGGGGACTCGCCTCCTTGCGCTATGCGGGTGCCCCCTGAAGCCGGACAAGTAATGTGTGGTGCCTAAGCTCGCTCCTACCAAAGCCACAGTTCGCAGAGCGACTGTTTGGTGGGTGGGAGCCCAAAGCAAGAAAGGGTGCCCGCATGAAAAATGGCTAAGGACCCAGGGCATCCGTGTAGCTCAAGCCGGCTTCCTGCCTTGCCGGCCGACTGCTTAGCAAGCCGGCCGGCCGGCCTCTACCCAACCTGCTAAAACTCCAGACGGCTGAGTACTTGCCTCCCCAAGTGGCTAAATACTTGACCTAGCCACAGCACGCAGAGCGGCTGGTTGGGCTGGCAAGAAGGCACTTGGGAAGGCGGCAAAGGGAAAAAGCCAAAAGGAGCAAACGCAGGGAAGGATAGAACCCAACAAACTTATATACATCAAAGGCCATAGGCCAGAGTTCGACAAATTTAAAAGATACACCTCAGGGGTTGAATTGTGCAGACTAAGCAAAAGTTCATCGAGATCATGAGCAGATAGAGCTAATACAAGCCGACAAGGCCTAAGGCGCGGCGGACGGGTTCGGCGGGTCGGAGGCGTCAGCAGTGCCGGCGAGGCGAGCAGCCGGCTGGTCGAGTACGGCCTGATCGACTCCGGTGGCAGCCGGCTCGTCTGAGCGCGGCTTGTTACTGGAGGCACAGTCGAGTTGAGGCTGGCCGTCTGCTCCTGCCGCCGGCACCTCTCCTTCGCCTTCCATCCCCTCCTCGTCCTCATCCTCACTGCTGAAGCCGATCATTTCCGCAGAGTCCTCGCCGTCTTCTGGGTTCAGCCCGAACCACTCCACCGGCACCACGGCACCGTTCTCAGTCCGCTCCGGGATGAGAACGCTGGTGTCGGTGTACTCGGCGATGGCGGCTGCGCGCTTGGCGAGGGCGTCCTGGGCCTCCGCAGTCGCCAGCTCCCCCTGGGCCTCCGCCCGAAGCGTCGCCAGCTGGTCCAGGCTTAGGCCAGGGTACCATGCCTTGACGAACTCCAAGGCCCGGCGAGCTCCCACCCGGGCCGAGGAGCCCTTCCACCCCTCCAGCCGGCCGGCCGCCACCTCCAGCCAGTCGGCAGTCCGACTGGGCGTGCGTGGGACCGGCAGGTCTGGCCACAGAGCGGCGATCGCTGTGGCTTCGGCACGTTGAAGACGGCGCAGCATCTGGAAGCCCGGTTGGATCCGCGCCCGGATGCTAAGGATCTGCTCGTTCAGAGTCCGGGGCATGTCCGGGGCAATGACGGCGCCTTCCGCCCTCCGCTTCTGACGGCTGGCTTCGATGGCCAGGTTGGTGGCATGGGAGTGGCCGGGAAGAAATCTGTGCAAACGAGATAAGAAGTAGGAAGTAAGAAGCAGGCCAGATCGACAGCCAGCAGCCTGGGCAAGAATAGGAAAGGAACTTACCGTCGACGACGTCTTCGATCTCGTGGAAGCCGTAGGTCAGCTCCGACTCCCTGTCGGACCAGGCGGGGCGCTGCACCGCGAACTTGGCGAGGAGTCCGGCCTCTTTGTCCTCCGCCTCCTACTTGGCCTTCTTGGCGAGCGCCGTCTGCTCCGCCAGCTGCGCGGACAGCCGGTCGCGCTCCTCCACCAGCGTGCCGCACTCCGCCTCCTTGGTGCACAACGCGGTGCGAGCCTCCCCCAGCTGCCGTTGCAAGGCGGCGTTGGCCTCTGCAGAAGGAAGGGAAGAGGAAAAAAGCGTCAGTGTCCAATACAGAAGAAGAACAAGTCGCCAGGGAAATCCGGCCCGACAGCCCAGCAGTCGGCCCGCATCTCGGGGACTACAGCCCGTGGACGCGCCAGCGCGCCCCCGCGAAGAAGGAAAAAAAATCAAAAAATGGACAAGAGCAAGGTAATAGTCGCCGGGAGATCCGGCCCGACTGCTCAGCAGTCGGCCCGAATCTCGGGGACTACAGCCCGCGGGTGCGCCAGCGCGCCCCCGCGAAGAAGAAAGGGAAACTTACCCCGGCTTTCCGCCAAGTCGGCATTCCGCTGCGCCAGCTCCTGCACCTTGGAATTGAAGGCGTGCGCACGGAGGTTATGATACTCCTACATTGAAGGAATCGGACTAGTTAGGCACTCGAAGCTGACAAGTTAGAGTTCCGCGCCGCCTGCTCAGCAGCCGGCCCGGAACTCGGGGACTACACCCAGTGGGAGCGCTGGCGCGCCCCCACAAAGAAAGACAAGTCAAAGTCAAGAAAAAATACCCGGACGGCTGCGCGCGACTCCAGGAAGGCGGTGTTGCAGCGCTTGAGGGCCTCGGCCTCCACCTGGAGCTTGGCCTGGACGTCCAGGATCGCCGTATTAAGCGGGCCTGACCCGCCTCCTCGCGCCCAGCCGACTGGCGCGGCGCTGGACGCCTGCGCGTCCGGGATCGAGGAGCTCGCCGTGCTGACTCCAGGCGGGCGAGGCGTCGAGGCCACCTTCGTTGTACGGCGGTGTGACGACGCTCAGACTTTGGGAGCCGGAGCCGCTACCGCGCGTCCGGCTGTTGGCGCCGGCGGGTCCGCCGGCTGTTTGTCCCGCGACTCCTTCACGGGCATCGACGGAAGAATGATTATGTCCGGCTGGGGAGCGTCGCTGCTCGCCTCTGCAGCCGGGTGCGGTTCGCCGGCTCCCCCGGTCGGCGCCACAAAGCTGGGTGGTGGCGGTGCGGAACTCAGGGGGACGACGAACAGCGGCGCCTGGCGGCGCGCCGCTTCCTCGGCCAGCGCCTACTCCGTTGCCTTGGCTACAGCCTCGGCCGCAGCCAATTTCGCCTCAGCGGCCACCGCTGCCTTCTCCTCCGCCTCCTTCACCATGCGAGCCGCCTCTTGCTCCGCGCGGGCCTCTCGCATGTTCCGCTCCGTCGCCTCGCGGAGGTCGGCGGCCGGATCAACTCGCCGGGTGGCCACCCGCACCTCTGCCGACTCCACGATGGAGGCGGCATCCACCCTCTCGAGGGTGAGTGGAGCGCTGAAGTAAGGGAAACAAGACAGAGAGATCAGGAAAGAATCAGCAAACAAAGAAGGAATTATAGCAAGATCAAAACTTACGCAGAGACGAGCTGAGGCGTCTTCACCGCCTTGCGGAAGCGGGCTGCCCTCGCGGCCGCCTCCTCCCGCTTGGTCGCCACGGCCGCCCCGCCCCTGGGCTTCTTAGGCCGGCTCCTGTACAAGCCCAGCGCGGCCCAGCGTTTCTCGGAGCCGCCTTCGCCAGCCGGCACGGTGGACGAGCCTGGGCGGTGGGAGCCCGACGGGCGGTTCGGAGCCTGCTCCCACACGTCGTCGTCGGGCCAGTCCTCGAGGGTGGCTCCGAGCCCTGAGACGCCCCCCCCGCGTCCTTCTTCGGCGTCGGCCTCCAGGGCCGCTAGCCCCCCGTCGGGGTCGTTGATGTCGCTCTCCGCCCGGTCGGGGTCGAACTCGCGTTCTGGCCCCCTGGTGCCGGCTGACGGCTGAAGAAGAGAACCCTAAGGCCGGCCGGTCAGAGGCGGATGTGATTAAGCCCAGCAGCAAAGGAAAGAAGAGAAAACAACTTACCATGGGTGGAGGATTGGCACGCGAGTAAGGCTCCTTGCCAAACTGCCACTATGATGTGAGCTCGCAGTTGGCCATGAGGTTCACCGTGTCGGCCACCTCCCCAGGCGGCATCTCTTTGGTGCTAAGCCGACTCGGATCCCGGTGCCCGCTCATCTGACAGATCAGATGAGGCCGGCGCTGGAGCGGGAGCACTCGGCGCGCCACGAAGGCAGTCAGCAGATCCGGACCAGTCAGGCCTCCCGACTGCGTCAGGACTCGAAGCCGGGCGACGGCGGCGACTCCGGAGGCCGACAGAGTCTTGGCCCGATAGGACCAGTTGGGTCCCCTCTCGATGGGCCCGGCTGCATACTCCGGAAAGTTGACTTGGTCGCCGGTCGGAGAGATGTCCTTCACGTAGAAATAGGACTGCTGCCACATCTTCACCGACTTGATCAGCGAGATGGCGGGGAAGGGGTTGTCGCCCGACGGCCTCCGCACGGCGACGAACGCGCCGCACTTGGCCGGAACGCCCGCCGAGTGGGTGCTGGCCTTGCTGTAGAAGAACTCTCCTTACAACTCGAGGGTGGGGAGGACGCCGAGGTAGCCTTCGCACAGCGTGACGAAGGCGGACAGCAGCACCATGGTGTTAGGGGTAAGGTGGTGTGGCTGCAGCTGGTAAAACTCCAAGAAGGAGCGGAAGAAATGGCTCGCCGGCAGGCCCAGGCTGCGGAGGCAGTGCGAGCGGAAGACGACCCGCTCGCCCTCCTCCGGCGCCGGCGAGATCTCCCCCGCCCGCGCGAGACGAACCCTCACAAGGTCCTTGGTCGGCAGCCGCCGCGTGTCGCGGAGGAAGTCGATGTGGTCGTTGTGGATGACCGAGCCATCCCATTCCCCGGAGCGCACCTGAGGAGCGGATGAAGAGCTCATCGGGGAAGGCTGCGGCGGCGCTGGGATTGGTTCGGGTGCGCGGCGGCGAGAGGAAGAAGAAGGGTGCGAAAGCAAGAGCAAAGAAGGGCGGAGGGGCAGAAGGACACGCGCGTGCCTCGTCGCTCCCCCTCCTCCCCCTACTTATAGCCTGCGGGCTACAAGGCCGAGGGGGCGATCGTGGGGATCGTGGGATTAACTGTGCCCACGACCCCCGCTTTTCTCGCGCGAGTTACTATGAGCAGTAACTCCGCGAGGGAGCCCAATCGCCCGCAGCGGATCCGCCCGCGTGCCGAGGCCCGATAGTGGTGGGCCCGGCCCGCTGTCATGTCCCATCACACGCGTGGGCTGGCAGGCTGGCCTGGCGGGGCGACGACATGTGGCGGACTCGTGCCAGACGGCGGGCTAGGAAGCTTAGCCCGAGCGCCACCTGATTCCCGCCACGACATTCGAACTCCCCTGGCCTACCCAGCTGGTCCGGGCCGACTCCTACCTGGCGGCCTGCTAGAAGACGGACGGAGTTTTTATTTAGAGCACCCGGAGGAAACTGTTGAGGCTCCTTGGCTCTTTCACCACGGCGCCTCACCAGCTTCGGGGACTACTGTCGGAGTATTGGGTCACGGGTAGCCTAACCCGTGCCCCAAGACCTTCCAAAAGATCGGGGCAGGCTGCGCCCCTCGAGACGCCAGGACGAAGCGCCGCCTGGCCGACTGGCCGACTGCTGGAAGCCGGCTCGCCACGGGAGCCGGCGCCCCGTTCGGTCCGACTCCCTGCCGGCGACTCCTCAGGAGGCCGGCTCCCACGCAGCCGGCTCACGGCGCCCGGCGGACCGGCGCCTCCATTAAGATGACAAGACGGGGAGAGGCTGCAGAGCTGCCCATCCCCCCCCGAATCCAAGACCAGGCGTGGCCACAGTGCACCGCGGAGATCTCCGACGGTGCTGCGCTGTTACCACTCCGCCCCTGACGTCATGGCCCCTGTTCCCATGACGGCCTATCAGCACGGCCCGCAGGCGGCGGGTCCTGCTGGCCAGCGACAACCCAGAAGACGGCTGGGGCTGGACCAGTCGGACCCAAGGGGAGTCGGCCTCCGGAGGTCGGCTGGCCTTCCCCTAGGGCTCCGTGCGCCATTGACCAGAGGAGACGCGACGTGGCTACAGTGATCTCCCACTAGCCGGCGGGACTGTAGCCACGCTCCCACGACCAAGCTCACATCATCAACATCATGACAACAGTAACCAGGAGCCGGCAGGACCCGTGATTTGCGGGTACGGCCTGTCGGCCCTGTGCCCTACCAGGCGGCGGGGCCCGCCAAGCCGGCGGGCCCCAGTAGTCGGCAGAGAAGCCGGCGCCCAGAGACACGGACAGACGGGACCCACGCCCGGACAGATTACCGTTGTACCCCCGGGGGGTAGGCCTATATAAGCCCCCCGGGGCACCCATGCAAAGGGTTCGAACCCATCACGATTAGCCACACACGTAGAGAAGGGAGGAGAGCTAGCCTTGCCTTCTCCTACCTCTAGCCAACAGCTCCAGGAGCACCTTTGTAGCCACTACGCCTTAGTGATTATGCGGAGACCCGGCAGAGCAGGACTAGGGGTGTTATCTCCTAGGAGAGCCCCGAACCTGGGTAAAGTCTGACGGCATTCTTGCTTGCGCCTTATCCCGCTTCCAGGCACCGGCGACGTTCTACTCGCTCCCACCATGATAAGCCACCCGTTAGCATATGTCGCACCCAACCCCCGACAATTCCTCAATGGTAAGCTTGAGGAAGAAGTATATGTTGCTCAACCCCCAGGTTTTGAAGATCCAAAGCATCCTGACAAAGTCTTCAGACTCAATAAGGCCCTCTATGGCCTCAAGCAAGCCCCTCGGGCGTGGTATGATACTTTGAAGGAATTCCTCACGAAGAATGGCTTCACACCCAGTTCACTCGATCCTACTCTGTTTACTAAATCTTATGATGGTGAACTGTTTGTGTGCCAAATATATGTTGATGATATTATCTTTGGCTGTACTGACCAACGTTATAGTGATGAGTTTGCCTATATGATGAGTGAAGAATATCAAATGTCTATGATGGGAGAGTTGAAATTCTTCTTAGGTCTTCAAATTCGTCAACAGCGCAATGGCATATTCATATCTTAGGAGAAATACCTCAAGGATGTTCTGAAGAAATTCGACATGCAAGATTGCAAAGGCGTCAAAATTCCTATGCCCACAAATGGCCATCTATGCACTGATGAAAATGGTATTGACTTCGATCATAAGTATACCGCTCCATTATTGGTTCTTTATTGTACTTGTGTGCATCTAGGCCAGATATAATGCTTAGTGTTTGCATGTGTGCCCGATTTCAAGCTGCACCGAAGGAATCACACCATAAGGCTGTGAAGCGTATTCTTCGATATCTAGCTCACACACCAACACTAGGATTATGGTACCCCAAGGGCTCAACTTTTGATCTCATTGGATATTCTGACTCTGACTATGCTGGTGATCGTGTGGACCGCAAGTCAACATCTGGTGCATGTCATTTCCTCGGACGATCCTTGGTCTGTTGGTCCTCGAACAAACAGAACTGCGTATCAATGTCTACTGCTGAAGCTGAGTACATTGCTGCTGGTTCTTGCTGTGCTCAACTGCTGTGGATGAAGCAAACTCTCAAGGACTATGGCGTCAACGTGAAGAATGTGCCACTCTTCTGTGACAATGAGAGTGCCATAAAGATTGCTCACAACCCAGTTCAGCACTCGAAGACAAAGCACATTCAAATTCGTCATCATTTTCTTCGTGATCATGTGTTGAAGGGCGATATTTCTATTGAGCATGTGAAGACTGAAGAACAACTAGCCGATATCTTCACAAAGCCCTTGGATGAGAAGAGATTTAGCAAGTTGCGGTGTGTGCTAAATATCTTAGAATCTTCGAATGTACTTTGAAAAGGACACTCATCCTAACACTTATGCAAAATTGATGACTTAGATGTGCAACACATGAAGAAACGTTTTTCTTCAATCAATGAAGAATAACACTCTAAGTGTGAAGAAATTAACGAAGAATTTGATTCTCAGAGCCCTACGACAATTGTACGCGATGTCTGAAATCATCATTCTTATACGGTGGGTCACGCCAGCACCAAAAGTTGAAAATCTTCAATTTGAGTTTTTCCTCAATTTTGAAATTCCTCAGTTGTTCAAATTCTTCAACTTTGCAAAATCTTCACTGTTTCCATTGTTTTTCCTCATTGACTATATATATATATGAGTTTATGTCCTATACAACATTCACTTATTGTTATTTCTTCAAGTTACTCTTTCTGCTAAGTGAATGTGATCGGACCCTTCCCCTATATGCTATACTCAACCCAGTCTATTCACAAATTCTTCATGTGCATTCTATTTGAAACAAGTTCAAAGTCTTCACTGTGTTTTTGACAGCTGAAGAAATTGTGAACGGAACGTTAAAACTTATCTTATCCAAAATTTTCGGATTTGCCGCTCAAACCGTTCCGCTTCCCACGATAGACTTATCTATTCACCCACGATCTAACATGATCTCCACTTTTCAGTACGTGGGTGACACATGTCGAGCGAATGAGAAGGGTCAGGGGCACGTTCGTCCAAAATCTTCGGGCGAGCTGTTTTTCACCGTGACTATAAATACCCCCTTCCCCTTCCTCACCTCTTTTACTCCGCTCGTTCACTCCCCAGCTCCAGCTTCTCAAACCCTAGCACTGCCGCTACTTCATCGTCGCCGGTGAGGAAGAGCTTCACTGCCTCAACCTCGTCGCCGTCGTACTCGCGCCGGCCGCGGAAATCTTCACTCCGCCGCCGCCGTAGCCGTCTTCCTTTGCCAAGTTAGGGTGTGGAAGATCTGAACTGATGAACTTCTCTTCCCCACTTCACAGTTCGTCGTGTTCTTCGTTCAGGGTAATTAAAAGTTACTTTTACTGCCCTCTTTGATTCAAATGTTTTCTACAAAATCTTGAAAGGTGTTTTTCTTCAAACTCTCACACACTAAACACCTCACAAGTCATCTGTTCTTGATTCATTTCTCTAAGTTGCATTTTTCTTCAAGATTCCTCAATTGTGTGGATTTCTGATCTATACAACTCTGGAACCTAAGACAAAGAACACTTAGTGAAATTCTTGAAGACTCGTCTGGTCAAATTCCTCAAACTAGTTCTTTTTGAAAATCCTTCTGAGAACGCATATGACCTCTCCAAATTCCTCGCAACTATACTCTGTTCACAGGTACTCATGTCCGCTGCTGAATCACTAGGTTCTCATCAACTTAACTCATTTGCAGCGTTCCTTGAAGAAAAGTTGCATACCTCTTCAAAAAGTTCAATTGTTCAAATTCCCCAGCTGAAGAAAATGGCTGACGGGAAGAGGCCGCAGAAAGGAGGAAAAAGGCCCGAAGTTGACACTGCTTTTGAGATCCCTGATGACTTATATCAGGATTACTGTATGCCTGATGAGGCCAAGTACGGAAAGGAGGACAAGAATGCGCGCAAGGTGCATATACAGAGGATTGAAAGGAGATGGGCAAAGGAATGGAGGGAGTACAGATATGTAACTCCAAAGTATATGAAGAAATTCGCACTTAAACCTCCATGCCCAAGACCTGCATTGGCACCTGGCCAAATAGCTGATCCCACCAGCATCAAGTGTGGTGAGGACTTTCCTGATGAATGGGCCAAGCGCCAGGCCAAGCTGGCTAGGTAGGCCAAAGAAGCAGTGAGGAAATTCAATGAAGACTCTGTTGCTGCTGCTGCTGCTGAGGTTTCTGTCAAGCCGAAGAAATCGATGGCAAAGAAGCCTGCGCACAAGCCAAGTGCTTCTTCCTCAATGTCTTCAAGGCCAAGCTCCTCAGCTGTGCCCTCACGGCCAGATTCTTCAAAGCCCTCACGGCTAGTTCCTCATGCTGCTCCTGCACCTCCAAAGTCCTCATCTGCTCCGTCCAAGTCCTCAGCACCTGTGCATCTTGCCACGTGCCAACGGACCACAGGCATCTCCATTGCCTCAGGTGTCTCATCTAGTTCCTCAGCTGCACCAAGTTCTTCAACTGGACCCTCTCTGCTGAAGACTAAAGTCATTGCTGGACGAGGTACTCGCCCAAGTCCTCAAAAGAAGCAAGTCGCATTCCAAGTGCCGTCTGATGAAGACGAAGCTGATGATGAAGAACTTGCTGAAATCATCAGAAATAGACAAGAAAGGGCCGCTAAAGCCAAAGGCACAAATGTGCCACTGCTTTTGGATTCAAGACTGATCTTGGATTATATTGATGTATGGCACAAGGACCCAAGCATTCCAATGCCCGATTTCAAATTGACTCCTGGCCAAGATCACGTACTGACCCATTTCATCCAAGAGGAAAAATGGAAGTATGAGAAGGCCAGGCGAATCAAGAAGGCACAGTACAAGAAAGAAAAGTTTCTGAAGAACAACATTGTTTCTATGACTGCTGATGATCTTGTGAACATCTAGTCTGAAATCAAAGGCCTCAGCGATGATTTCAATGCTTACTATGCTGATTGGCAAGGAGCCAAAGTCAGGTTTGTAAAACTGACTGAAAAGCTCACCTCCAATGTTGCAGCTCCATCGCAACAGGAAATTCCTCAGGCTGAGGCATCTGCCCAGCCAACTGAAGAACATGCCAACACCGCTGATGACTTTTAGGCTGCTGAAGAAAATGTAAGTTCCAGGGCTGATGACTGCATTCCAGCCGCTGATGAAATTGCCAGGGCATCCACTAGTGGTGCGCCTGAAGAAAATGAAGAAGTCAGGGAAGCTGCTTCAGCTGCACCTGAAGAAAACGAACCAAATTCTTCTGCTCCGTCTGCACCTACCCCAACTCCAATCCTTCCATCTGCATCAGATGTGAAGAAAACAAAGGCTGCAGAGCGTGCTGCGTTGAAGAAAAGGAAAGCATCAGCTCCTTCAGATTCTTCAGCTCCGAAGAAAATGAAGCCAATGACAAGCTCATTTGAAAATCCCATTGATGCTGTTCCCATCTCAACCAGGCCATCAAAGGAAATCGTTCCTTTTGATGAAGAATATGTGATCCCTAGCGGATCTGATGAAAAAAATCCCCCTGCTGCTTCAACTAAGTAGATGGATGAAGAAATTTAAGTGGAAGAAGTCCCTTCAAATCAAGCTGCTTCCTCGCCAATGCCTCAGTTCACTGCTGAAGAGGCCGGCGTTGAAGAATTGGAAGATGAAGATGTGGACATTGGATGTACCACACCAGTGATGAATGATGACTTTTGGGAAAGTCAGCACCCCAATTCTCCACTCTTCACTCCCTTACAACAAATTCCTCAGTCCCCTGCACAGACTGTTCAAATGGGTTCTGAAGAAATTCATGGCACTGCATCTGTACATGAAGAAATTCCAGCCACTAGCGCTGAAGAAACTGCTGCTGCTGTTGATCATCTAAAGACACAGACTGCCACTGAAGAGGAACTAGAAATTCCTCAGCCTGAAGAACCTGAGATTGCGATTCCTGAGGTTGTGCTGCAACTCACTGACACTCCTATGCCCAAGCCAAAGGATCCATTCTCAAGGAAGCAAAAATTCAAGGCTGATGATTTCTTCGGCGAGCGGGTGTTCTTCACTGAATACAACCCAGATGACTCTGCTCGCATAAGGAAGAGGCGTTTCTGGACTGCAAGCCAAGCCAATTTCTATTCCTCAGTGCTTTACAACAAGGACAAAGTCTTCGATCATCAGCATATTCCTCATATAGATATGGAATCTCTGTCGTGCTTCACACCAGTACTCAGTGTTCTTCACGATGCTGGACTTTTGAATTTCAGCACTGACATATGTGATTGGAATGAAGAACTTATTCTTCAATTCTATGCAACATTACACATCACTGGAAATTCTGAGGATGTGACTTCTTGGGTGCTGGATTGGATGACTAAGAACTCTCACTTCAAGGCACCAGCTATTGAATTGCTTCGTGCCTTACCAATTAGTCCTCCCCTTGAAGCTGCACGTTGTGTCTATAATGAGCCTGAGCTGTCTGATCACTACATGCAAGTGCTGATGAAGCCTTTGAAGCCAGGTCAAGCCCCAAGAACAAAGTTTCTGGTGAAGGAATTGCTGTATGTGCCTCAGACTGCCTATCGCATCCTGTCGAAGACTATGAGTACAATCAAGGGCCACGACTCAAATGAAGAAGAAGTCATTGGCATCATGAAGAATCTGCTTTTCTATATCATACATGGCGTTCCCGTCAACTTCCATGATTTCTTCATGAGGACTCTGGCCAATATTGCCATGTCACCTTTTGAGCTGAAGCCTTATGCACCGTGGATTATGAGATTCATCAGAACAAGGTCTTCACTCAACTACAAGGCTGATACACTGAACCATGGCAGCTACTTGCCCCCGCTTGAAGTCCTCAAACGGACATTTTCCTCAGCTGAAGACAAGGGCAAGGCCGTTGCAATAATCGATGAAGGCATTCGTCCATTGGATGGGCAATTTCGCAAGGCTGCATCCTATTCTACCAATGACGACTCTGCCACACATGACTCTGCCGTAAACACCAACAAGCAAAATCCTCATGGCACAGCACCCAGGGTGATGACTGATCGTGAGCTACTCCTCAGTCTTCATCAGAAGGTTGATCGCAATCAGAAATAGGTCAAGTGTCAGTTTGGTGCAATTCTTCAAAACCTGACTGCTACCCATAATACAGTGAACAAAAACCACTACTACCTTCATGAAACCCTCAACCGCACCTGGGCTGTTCTGTCTCATGTCTACAGCGAAGAAGAACTGAAGAAAATGGGTCTCAAGGAGGAATTTGACTGGTCTGCACCTCCACCGAAGAAATTCAAGAAGGTCAAATGTCCTTCCTTGGTGGCCAGCTCCTATTCTTCATCGCGCGACACCGACAAGCATGAAGATTTGGATGACACTGCGGCGGGCCCTACTACAACGACAAACGACCCCAACAACGCTGGCGCTCCTTCATCAACATGAAATTCTTCAGGGGCATTAGTCCTCAGTTTCGATCCTTTTTGTCATTTGATGATAAAGGGGGAGAAATTTGAGAGTTAGTCTTCAAACGGGTCGATCTTATATGGGCGTATGAACGTTTTTTTTGATAAGTTACAACTCTCGTTCTTCTGAAGACTTTTATTGATCGAGTTGTAAACTTAAACCCTATGGTGACTTGATACTTTGCGATGTTTTCTTCTGCATGCTTATTCCTCATCAATATTAATGCATGCATGCTGAATTACATCAATCACCATATTTCATCATCATGCATTTCAAATTCTTCATATATTATGTCAAATGCGTGTATGAATTAAAAGATATAGGGGGAGATCTCCATGATTCAACTCTTCAAGTGTGCATTGCTTCAAAAGCAAATTCCTCACTATGCACATCTTCAGGGGGAGTTCTTCTATATCTTGCAATCAAATTCCTCAACTTCAGTATTTACACTTCATATGTTTATCCCTGTTGAAAACTTAACCTATATTGTCATCAATCACCAAAAAGGGGGAGATTGTAAGTGCATCTAGTGCCCCTTAGTGATTTTGGTGTATTGAAGACTTATAGGTTAAGGGACTAATGCGTTTGTGAGTGTACACAGATCTATAAGTCTATGAGGAATGAGATATTTACAGGAAATGTCGGCCCCTAAAAATGAATATCTTTGACTGAAGATTTTGGTATTCCTGAAGACTTTGAAAGTGAAGAAATTGGTGTGACCGTGAAGACTTGATATTCATGTGAGGATTATGAAGCTTGAAGACTTTTGTTTTCATAGTTTTCTTTTTCTTTTTCTTGAGTCATAGGAAACACCGTACTGTTAAAGGGGGTCGAGGAAATACCAAGGAAAATTTCCAAGTGATGCTCAACTCAAAATTCTACACCTACCAATCCCTTCGAGTGAAGCCATTGGAAATCTCATACAGTTCAGTCATATTCTTCAGTGACAGAGACGAAGTTCTTCTGGTCTCTGAGGAATTTGTTCTGACTGAGGAGTTAGGAATTCGCCAGTGCGGATTGCCTACACAGTGAGGAACATGACAGCCCTGAGGAATTTGATAGTCAAATTTCCGACTGTTGCTGTGCTATGCGCCAGCTATCCCAACATATCTTATCCACCTAAAGGTCATATCATTGATGGGCATTTATGTCTTATCATGTCGGGCTGCTCCCTAGGCTATAAATAGCCGCCCCCCTACAACCACTAGCTGGTTGGCTGCTCCGGAAGAAACTGACACTTGTCAATTGAGAGCAACCCATCCTCTTGAGAAATTTGAGAGAAAATCATCAAGTGAGGAAAAACCCAAACCCAAACACCTACAAACCCAAAGTGATTGAGCATCACTTAAGAGATTGATCCTGCGTGGATCCGACACTTTTTACCTTTGAAGACTGTGCTTCTTCCAGACGGTTAGGCGTCATGGTCTGAGCATCCAAGAGGAATTGTGGATCGCCGTGTGACCAAGTTTGTGAAGGTTTGGAAGTCACCTAAAAACTTACCACGAGTGATTGGGCGAGGTCTGTGTGACCTTAGCTCAAGGGGTATATGGTGAGGACTGAGTGTCTTGGACTGTGTGTCCTTGACTGGGTGTCCGGGACTGTGTGTCCTCAGGTTTCAATACCCAGCCGCCCTAACCAGACGTACAACTGAGACAACAGTTGGAACTGGTCTACCAAATCATTGTCTTCACCAAGCCACTGGTTCTATTTACTCAACTCTTTCATTTCCTCATCTCTGTTCTGTGTATGTGTCATATCTGTGTTTGAAGACTTTGACTGAAGACTTTCTCAATTTCCTCAGTTCAATTTCTTCAGTCTGTTTGTCTTCATCTTGTGTATCCTGTGTTTACGCATTCCGTACTCCGTGTTTTACTTTCATTTCATCATGATGAACATGCTTATGCTCCGTTATGATTGCTTCTGAGTACTTATTCCGCTGCAAGTAGTTCTTTAGTTAGGAATTTCCTCACCCGCAAATTCCTCAGTGAAGAATTCATAAAAATCGCCTATTCACCCCCCCCTCTAGTCGATATAACGCACTTTCATAGGGGCGTTAAACGATAGCGCTTGTTGGGAGGCAACCCAATTTTATTTTAGTTTCTTGCTTTTTGGTTCTGTTTAGTAATAAATAATCCATCTAGCTTCTGTTTAGATGTGGTTTTATGTTTTAATTAGTGTTTGTGCCAAGTAGAACCTTTGGGAAGACTTGGGTGAAGTCTTTATGATCATGCTGTAAAAAACAGAAACTTTAGCACTCACGAGATTAGCTTCAACTTTTTACTGGAGAGTTCTATTTAGTTGATTCTTTTTGCATATGATTACTAGACAAATTCCTCAGGTCCAAAAATTTATTTTAGAATTTTTGGAGCTCCAGAAGTATACGTTTGATACAGATTACTACAGACTGTTCTGTTTTTGACAGATTCTGTTTTCTATGTGTTGTTTGCTTATTTTGATGAATCTATGAGTAGTATCGGAGGGTATAAACCATAGACAAGTTGGAATACAGTAGATAATACACCAATATGAATTTAGAATGAGTTCACAACAGTACCTAAGTGGTGATTTATTTTCTTATACTAACGGAGCTTACGAGTTTTCTGTTAAGTTTTGTGTTGTGAAGTTTTCAAGTTTTGGGTAAAGATTCGATGGACTATGGAATAAGAAGTGGCAAGAGCCTAAGCTTGGGGATGCCCAAGGCACCCCAAGGTAATATTCAAGGATAACCAAAAGCCTAAGCTTGGGGATGCCCCGGAAGGCATCCCCTCTTTCGTCTTCGTTCATCGGTTACTTTACTTGGAGCTATATTTTTATTCACCACATGATATGTGTTTTGCTTGGAGCGTCAATTTATTTTGTTAGTATTTGCTTGCTGTTATTTATAATAATGTTTTGCATCTTTATTTTCAATAAAAATGTCAAGGATAGCCTTTACCATGCTTATTTTGCAAGTATACATGTTGCTGTTTCAAAACAGAAAGTTTACCGCTGTTGCAAAAATTCCCCAGAGAAGTCAGAATGTGATAAAATGATGAAACCTTTTGCATAATAAGATCTGATAAATTTAATACAGTAGTAATTTTCTTTCATAATTTTTGGAGCTAGGGAAGTATGGATCTTGCTGCATTCTTTACAGACTATCCCGTTTAGGCAGATTGCTGTTATGTTTGCATTGTTTGCATATGTTTGCTTCTTTAATGATTCTATTTGAGGATAGGACTATTAAATACGCAGAGGCATTTAGTATGCAATGTTGAATAACAATTTTAGTGATTTGCTACAGTAGAGTATGATAAGGTTTTTGCATTGGTTTATACTAACTTATCTCACGAGTCCTTGTTGAGTTTTGTGTGGATGAAGCTTTTGAGATTTAGGGAGACCGTGATATGAGAGGAATTAAGGAGACACAAAAGCTCAAGCTTGGGGATGCCCAAGGCATCCCAAGATAATATTTCAAGAAGTCTCAAGCGTCTAAGCTTGGGGATGCCCCGATTGGCATCCCACCTTTCTTCTTCGACGACTATCGGTTAGTATCGGTTGATCCTAAGTTTTTGCTTCTTCACATGATGTGTGCTATCCTTGAAATGTCATTTTATTTTGTTTTGTTTTCTGCTTGAATAAAATACATTAGATCTGAAATTCTTAAATGAGAGAGAGTCTTCACATAGCTACATAATTATTTAACTACTCATTGATCTTCACTTATATCTTTTTGGAGTAGTTTGTCATTTAGTCGTGTGCTTCACTTATATCCTATGAGTAAATGGTTGAATGATTTGAATGTCATAAATCTTAAATTATATATGTTTCATATGCCTTTCCCATGGGGAGTAATGCCTTCACATATAAGAAGTAGAGGTGGTAAATTTATTGAAGGTTAGCAAACATTGTATTGGTCACTTGAACAATTCATGAAAGAATATTGAAGGAAGAGAGATTTCAAATATAATACTATCTTGGACATCTTCTATGATTTTGAGCCCCATTAATTATTTTCAACATGAGCAAATTAGTTGAAGTAGGACAAGGAAGACAACATAATGAGTTATGCTTGGGTATATTTGTATAAATTATATTGTCTTGGATCCTCTAACATGTGGTGCTTGCTATTTAGAATCCTTTGCTAGCCAAAATATCTGTACTAAGCGGGAATACTGCTTGTGCATCCAAATTCCTTGAACCAAGTTTCTTCCATGAGTGTCCACCATATCTACCTATATGCGGTATTTACCTGCTGTTCCAAGTAAATTTGCATGTGCCAAACTCTAAACCTTAAAATAATAATCTGTTTTGTATGCCCGAATTGCTCATGTAGCGACTACGGGTTAGTAGTATCTTCCATGCTAGGTGGGTTATTCTCACGATGAGTGGACTCCGCTCATCATTCACGAGAAAATGGCTGGTAACTGGGATGCCCACTCCCATGATCAAAAGATCGAAATCAAATCAAAAATAATTGCAAACAAAACTCCCCCAGGATTGATGTTAGTTGGAGGCACCCGTTGTTTCGGGCAAGCCATGGATTGATGACTGTTGGTGGAGGGGGAGTAAAAAATCTTTACCTTTCTGTTTGGGAACCGCCTATAATGTATGTAGTATGGAAGATATTGGAAACTCTTGGTCGTTATGTTGAGAATGAAAGCATACCTCTCAAAATTATTTTTATCTCTGTTTTTGCTTCGAGCTCTGGCACCTCTGCAAATCCCTGCTTCCCTCTGCGAAGGGCCTATCTTTTACTTTTATGCAAGAGTCAGTAGTATTCCTTCTCATTCCAACCCACTCTTTAGTTGGCAAGCATCATGTGATGGAAAGATCTAAGCATATATGGCCATTCAAATATATTTGAGCATGAATTATTATTGTTGACATTACCCTTGAGGTAAAAGGTTGGGAGGCGAAACATTAAGCCCCTATCTTTCTCTGTGTTCGATGAATACTATTTGTTCTAAAAATATGCTTTGAGTGGTAGCAATCATGGTAGACTATATGATACTTGAGTATGTGAAGTTTGCTGAATCAAAGCTCTGACATAGACTCTTCCTGAAAATAAGATGAATTGCAATTGTTTTATGACTGAGAACATAGTTTGTTAGTTTTCAAGAAAGTTTATGATCTATACTTTAACATGTGAATAGTTTGTTACTTGATCATGCAAAGTTTTATGATATGAGCTACTGCTATGACATATATTGATGCTAGAAAAGGTGATTGAAATTATCATTGATCAAACTTCTGCACCTGCTAACATTCACACTTCATAAATTATTTCTTTTATCATTTACCTACTCGAGGACGAGCAGGAATTAAGCTTGGGGATGCTGATACGTCTCCAACGTATCTATAATTTATGAAGTATTCATGCTATTATATTATCCATCTAGGATGTTTTATGTGCTTTACTATGCACTTTTATATTACTTTTGGGACTAACCTATTGACCCAGAGCCCAGTGCCAGTTCCTGTTTTTTCCCTTGTTTCAGTGTTTCGAAGAAAAGGAATATCAAACGGAGTCGAAACGGAATGAAACCTTCTGGAGAAGTTATTATTGGAAAGAAAGCAACCCGGGAGACTTGGAGTCCACGTCAAGAAAGCAATGAGGAAGGCACGAGGTAGGGGGGCGCGCCCTCCACCCTCGTGGGCCCCTCGTGGCTCCCCTGACGTACTTCTTCCGCCTATATATATCCATATACCCTAAAAACTTCGGGGAACAGAATAGATCTGGAGTTCCGCCGTCGCAAGCCTTTGTAGCCACCAAAAACCAATTGGGACCCTGTTCCGGCACCCTGCCAGAGGAGGGATCCCTCACCGGTGGCCATCTTCATCATCCCGGCGATCTCCATGACGAGGAGGGAGTAGTTCACCCTCGGGGCTGAGGGTATGTACCAGTAGCTATGTGTTTGATCTCTCTCTCTCTCTCTCGTGTTCTTGAGGTGATTCGATCTTGATGTATCGCGAGCTTTGCTATTATAGTTGGATCTTATGTTGCTTTTCCCCCTCTACTCTCTTGTAATGGATCGAGTTTTCCCTTTCAAGTTATCTTATCAGATTGAGTCTTTAAAGATTTGAGAACACTTGATATATGTCTTGCCGTGCGTATCTGTGGTGACAATGGGATATCACGTGATTCACTTGATGTATGTTTTGGTGATCAACTTGCGGGTTCCGCCCATGAACCTATGCATAGGGTTTGGCACACGTTTTCGTCTTGATTCTCCGGTAGAAACTTTGGGGCACTCGTTGAGGTTCTATGTGTTGGTTGAATAGATGAATCTGAGATTGTGTGATGCATATCGTATAATCATACCCACGGATACTTGAGGTGACATTGGAGTATCTAGGTGACATTAGGGTTTTGGTTGATTTGTATCTTAAGGTGTTATTCTAGTACGAACTCTAGGGCTGTTTGTGACACTTATAGGAATAGCCCAGTGGATTGATTGGAAAGAATAACTTTGAGGTGGTTTCGTACCCTACCATAATCTCTTCGTTTGTTCTCCGTTATTAGTGACTTTGGAGTGACTCTTTGTTGCATGTTGAGGGATAGTTATATGATCCAACGATGTTATTATTGTTGAGAGAACTTGCACTAGTGAAAGTATGAACCCTAGGCCTTGTTTCCTAGCATTGCAATACAGTTTACGCTCACTTTTACCACTTGTTACCTTGCTGTTTTTATATTTTCAGATTACAAAAACCTATATCTATCATCCATATTGCACTTGTATCACCATCTCTTCGCCGAACTAGTGCACCTATACAATTTACCATTGTATTGGGTGTGTTGGGGACACAAGAGACTCTTTGTTATTTGGTTGCAGGGTTGTTTGAGAGAGACCATCTTCATCCTACGCCTCCCACGGATTGATAAACCTTAGGTCATCCACTTGAGGGATATTTTCTACTGTCCTACAAACCTCTGCTCAGACTCTAGGGCATATTTCCTACATATACTTCAAACCATTGGGTCCATGCTCAATGGCCCACTTAGCTACCCGGCCTGTGGCTTCTCTGTTTTGAATAATGTCCCCTAAAGGAGCAGAACTAACCACAGTGATGGGATGACCCAGAAAATATTGCTTGAGCTTTCGACTAGCCATGAACACCCCATATACAAGCTTCTGCCAATGCGGATACCTCTGCTCAGACTCAATGAGCACCTCACTAATGTAATAAAGCGGCCTCTAAACCGGATGCTCCTTGCCTAATTCCTTCCTTTCTACAACAATTGCCATACTAACAGCTCGACTGTTGGCAGCCACATACAACAACAAGGGCTCTTTATCAATGGGAGCAGCAAGAACCGACGGTTCAGCTAACTGTTTCTTCAATGCTGCAAAAGCCTGATCAGCAGCATCACTCCAAACAAAGTGATCTGTCTTCTTCATCATCTGGTATAAAGGGATAGCCTTTTCACCCAGCCGGCTTGTGAACTGGCTTAAGCCGCAATACGACCCGCCAGACGCTGAACATCATTAATATAGGCTGGTTTAGCCAAGTAAGTGATAGCCTTTATTTTCTCTGGGTTAGCTTCAATACCCCGTTCAGAAACCAGAAAGCCCAAGAGCTTGCCTGCTGGTACACCAAAGACGCACTTGGCCGGGTTAATCATCATCTTCACTAGTACAGCAAGCTCCTAAACAAACGGTTTTTAACCCCTTTCCGCGACGACATTTGGAACCATCGCCAAGTGAGTGTGGGCGATAGGGGGTCCTTCCCACACACCCAAAAACTGTCGGGGATATGCCCTCCTGGCACACACGTTCGGCAAAATGAGGTCGTGTGCGACCGGCGAGCGCTCAAATATGGAAATACGTATAGTAGAGCTAAAAAATACAATTATACGGCGTAATTGTTTCCGGTCGCAAGTACATCCCACACAGTTAGTTCCCGCTAAAAGTTTCCGTTTGTATGTACATCCCACACAGTCGCTCCAAGGAAAACGTTTCCGTTCACAGGCACATCACACACAATTTTTCCCATTAAATCGCTTGTGTTATTGAATATATCACACACGGTCCGTGGAAGAAACTGTGTGGCAAAGGCTGTCCATCACACATAGTTTTCATGTGGTAAACGTTTGGCCAAGGTGGCCTAACGCAAACAGTTTTCAAGAGAAAGTCGTGTGTGATTGTTCATTGATCCAACACGGTTTATTCCTAGAAACGGTGTGCGTTGCCTGAGGTCATCGTCCACGGTATTTTTTCAACGACCGTTTGCAATAGCAAAACCCAATTAGCAGGCTAATTCGCCACTAGCAGGCTAATTATCCGATTATTCATAATCCATTTATTAATCTAATTGACAGTTCATATTAAGCACACAATATATTTCATTTTCATAATTGAAATACACTAGAGTACAACATCATATAGCTTCAGCACTCAGCTACCCCATTACACAACTACACCAGGACCAAGTTTCACATGCAACATCTATAACCTTTAAAATTAACATCATGGATGGTACATAGACAGATGTATCTCATCTGGAAAACTGCTGAAGCAGAAGGCGAATATTGAGCCTTCATTGATGTTGAAGGTCTTTGTAACTTTAGGCCAGTGCCTGTGGATGATTGACCGTCCATCCTTCGTCCTCTTCAGGAACACTTCAATATTGAACCGTGGGTGTTGTATGAATACCTTCCTCACCTCCTGACCATACAGGTGGTTTGAGAGGTAATAATCAGTGAACTGCTTTGGAAAGGCCTGAAAACAAGGATGTGCATAAATATCTTCTCTATATTGGAAATGGGGCAAATGAATAAAAAAGGCAAGGTATAATAGTTAGTACCATCCTGTAGTGAACTGATGTCTTCTTCATTGTGCAGACAAACATCTTGTTGTTTTTGTCACTAATTTCTTTATCCTAACAATCTTTCTGAGTTTCTTGACTTGACTGATATTCATGGACAACTCATTTCCCCATATGCAAAAAGGGTCGAACAGTGGGTCAAAACCTCTGACAGCAGGACCTACATGTGCAAGACCATATTGTTAAAAACCTAAATATTAGAATGGTTCCTGCAATTGCACAATAATGTGCTATTAGACAATGGACCATGCACGTGCTAACCTCGATTGTAAACCTCAGTGCTTCCCATTGTTTCCCTGCAACACATATAAGGTAGTTAGTCATCAGGTTAAGTAAGGGTCCGCATGCTATCAGTAAAATATGTTGATGAAAAATAATCACATTGCAGATTCATCAGATTAATTCAAGCCACACGGGAAACCCATTTATCCAAACCAAGCATGATTAAGAACTAGGAAATATAGCACTTGTATATGTTTCTCATGTATTAAGTGCAACCAAATTTGATTTATTCTCACAAGCACAACAATACAAAATTCTACCCACGACAATTGGACATCGCATTGCAGAATTGAACCAAGCAGTTAACTAGACACCACAACAAATGAACCAAACATTAATTGAGCACCACATTGCACAATATAACATACTCCTAATAGAAGATCAGACAGTTAATCAAACATTTAACTACAACCAATTGTAGCAATTGTATTTGTTTCTCATTTTTTTACTACAGCCAAATTCAATTTATTCCTCATATGGTATACAATAACGGAATGCACCCACAATTTTGTAAAGATAAATTCGATTTATTTCTCACGTGGAAGACAATACAAAATTGCAGCCTGAAGAATTGAACATCACATTTGCAGAATTGAACCAAACAGTTATTTGAAGACGACAACTAATTAACAAAACAGTTAATAAGTGAGCACCACACTGCACGACATATAGAACATATACACTAGAGCAACAGATTGCATGGTAAAATTAGATAGCACAATTCACTAGAATTTGTAAAGGAAAGGCAGGAGCAGCACAAGCAACGGGTAAACCGAGCATGCTTAACCGGCGTAGCTAGCAAATGGCAAGGTGCTCCTTCAAGATCTGGGGGTCGGCACGAATGGCAGCCATTGCGACCTCATCCGCGTGTGTGATACGTCTCCAACGTATCTATAATTTTTGATTGCTCCATGCTATATTATCTACTGTTTTGGACAATTTTGGGCTTTATTATCCACTTTTATATTATTTTTGGGACTAACCTATTAACCGGAGGCCCAGCCCAGAATTGCTGTTTTTTGCCTATTTCAGTGTTTCGAAGAAAAGGAATATCAAACGGAGTCCAATTGACCTGAAACTCCACGGAACTTATTTTTGCACCAGAAGAAGCCCACGGAGTACCGGAGTTACACCAGGGGAGTCCCGGGCTGCCCACAAGGGTGGGGGGCGCGCGCGCCCCCTACCTCGTGGACAGCTCGGAGGTCCACCGACGTACTTCTTCCGCATATATATATATATATATATATATATATATATATATATATACCCTAAAAACTTCGGGGAACAGAATAGATCGAGAGTTCCGCCGCCGCAAGGCTCTGTAGCCACCAAAAGTCAATCGAGACCCTGTTCCGGCACCCTGCCGGAGGGGGGATCCCTCACCGGTGGCCATCTTCATCATCCCGACGCTCTCCATGACGAGGAGGGAGTAGTTCACCCTCGGGGCTGAGGGTATGTACCAGTAGCTATGTGTTTGATATCTCTCTCTCTCGTGTTCTTGATTTGGCACGATCTTGATGTATCGCGAGCTTTGCTATTATAGTTGGATCTTATGTTGCTTCTCCCACTCTACTCTCTTGTAATGGATTGAGTTTTCCCTTTGAAGTAATCTTATCGGATTGAGTCTTTAATGATTCGAGAACACTTGATGTATGTCTTGCCATGCGTATCTGTGGTGACAATGGGATATCACGTGACTCAGTTGATGTATGTTTTGGTGATCAACTTGCGGGTTCCGCCCATGAACCTATGCATAGGGGTTGGCACACGTTTTCGTCGTTATTCTCCGGTAGAAACTTTGGGGCACTCTTTGAGGTTCTATGCGTTGGTTGAATAGATGAATTTGAGATTTTGATGCATATCGTATAATCATACCCACGGATACTTGAGGTGACATTGGAGTATCTAGGTGACATTAGGGTTTTGGTTGATTTGTGTCTTAAGGTGTTATTCTAGTACAAACTCTAGGGCTGTTTGTGACACTTATAGGAATAGCCCAATGGATTGATTGGAAAGAATAACTTTGAGGTGGTTTCGTACCCTACCATAATCTCTTCGTTTGTTCTCCGCTATTAGTGAGTTTGGAGTGACTCTTTGTTGCATGTTGAGGGATAGTTATATGATCCAATTATATTATTATTGTTGAGAGAACTTGCACTAGTGAAAGTATGAACCCTAGGCCTTGTTTCCTAGCATTGCAATACCGTTTACGCTCACTTTTATCATTAGTTACCTTGCTGTTTTTATATTTTCAGATTACAAAAACCTATATCTACCATCCATATTGCACTTGTATCACCATCTCTTCGCCGAACTAGTGCACCTATACAATTTACCATTGTATTGGGTGTGTTAGGGACACAAGAGACTCTTTGTTATTTGGTTGCAGGGTTGCTTGAGAGAGACCATCTTCAACCTACGCCTCCCACAGATTGATAAACCTTAGGTCATCCACTTGAGGGAAATTTGCTACTGTCCTACAAACCTCTGCACTTGGAGGCCCAACAACGTCTACAAGAAGAAGGTTGTGTAGTAGGCATCAAGCTCTTTTCTGGCGCCGTTGCCGGGGAGGCTAGGTAAGCGGCACTCACACCCCGTCAACTAAGCTCTTTTCTGGCGCCGTTGTCGGGGAGGTGAGTGCTTGAAGGTATATCTTTAGATCTTGCAATTGAATCTTTTAGTTTCTTGTTTTATCACTAGTTTAGTCTATAAAAGAAAACTACAAAAAAATGGAATTAAGGTTGCCTCATATGCTTCATCTTTTTAATGTCTTTCATGAAAATAAGGATTCCGATAATTGTGCTCAAGTGCTAGAAGAAGAATGCATTAGAATGTTTGGCACTAAATATTTGAATGATGAGCATGATTGCAATGTTGTTAGTATGAATTCTTTGAATACCCATGATGCTAATGATATGCAAAGCCACAAGCTTGGGGATGCTATGTTTGATGAAGATGATATGTTTAGTACCCCAAGTTTTGATGAGCAAATTTATTATGATGAAAGCATGACTCCTATTTATGATGATTATTGTGATGACACATATGCTATAAAGAATAAAGATAACCATGAAACTTGTCATCATGATTTTAATTTTCAATTGGATTATGCTTCACATGGTAGTTATTTTGTTGAGTTTGCTCCCACTACTATTCATGAGAAGAATTTTGCTTATGTGGAGAGTAATAAAATTTCTATGCTTGTGCATCATGAAAAGAATGCTTTATGTGCTGGGTATATTGTTGAATCATTCATGATGCTACTGAAAATTATTATGAGAGAGGATCATTTTCTTCTACATATTGCAATAATATCAAGTTTCCTCTGTATGTGTTGAAAATCTTGAAGCTATGCTTGTTTTGCTTTCCTATGCTAGTTGTTTCATGTTCCCATAAGTTATTTGCTCACAAAATCCCTATGCATAGGAAGTGGGTTATACTTAACTGTGCTATTCATATTCTTCATGATGCTCTCTTTATGTTTCAATTCTTATCTTTTATGTGAGCATCATTGAAATCATCATGCCTAGCTAGGGGCGTTAAACGTTAGCGCTTGTTGGGAGGCAACCCAATTTTATTTTAGTTTATTGCTTTTTGGTTCTGTTTAGTAATAAATAATCCATCTAGCCTCTTGTTAGATGTGGTTTTGTGTTTTAATTAGTGTTTGTGGCAAGTAGAACCTTTGGGAAGACTTGGGTGAAGTCTTTATGATCATGCTGTAAAAAACAGAAACTTTAGCGCTCACGATATTCGCTTCAACTTTTTACTGGAAAGTGCTATTTAATTGATTCTTTTTGCAGATGATTACTAGCCAAATTCCTCAGGTCCACCAATTTATTTTAGAATTTTTTTAGTTACAGAAGTATACGTTTGATACAGATTACTAAAGACTGTTCTGTTTTTGACAGATTCTTTTTTCATTGTGTTGCTCGCTTATTTTGATGAATCTATGGCTAGTAAAATAGTTTATAAACCATAGAGAAGTTGTAATAAAGTAGGTTTAACACAAATATAAATAAATAATGAGTTCATTACAGTACCTTAGAGTGGTGTTTTGTTTCCTTTGGCTAACGGAGCTGATGAGTTTTCTATTAAGTTTTGTGTTGTGAAGTTTTGAAGTTTTGGGTAAAGATTCGATGGACTATGGAATAAGAAGTGGCAAGAGCCTAATCTTGGGGATGACCAAGGCACCCCAAGGTAATATTCAAGGACAACCAAGAGCCTAAGCTTGGGGATGCCCCGGATGGCATCCCCTCTTTCGTCTTCGTTCATCGGTAACTTTACTTGGAGCTATATTTTTATTCACCACATGATATGTGTTTTGCTTGGAGCGTCATTTTATTTTGTTAGTATTTGCTTTCTGTTATTTATAATAATGTTTTGCATATTTATTTTCAATAAAAATGTCAAGGATAGCTTTTACCATGCTTATTTTGCAAGTATACATGTTGCTGTTTCAAAACAGAAAGTTTACCGCTGTTGCAAAAATTCCCTAGAAAAGTCAGAATGTGATAAAATGTTGAAACCTCTTGCATAATAAGATCTGATAAATTTACTACAGTGGGAATTTTGTTTCATAATTTTTGGAGTTAGGGAATTATGATAAATCTTGCATTCTTTACAGACTGTACTGTTTTGGCAGATTGCTGTCATGTTTGCATTGTTTGCATATGTTTGCTTGTTTAATGATTCTATTTGAGGACAGGAGTATTAAATATGCAGAGGCATTTAGTATGCAATGTTTAATAATAATTTTAGTGATTTGCTACAGTAGAGTATGTTAAGGTTTTTGCATTGGTTTATACTAACTTATCTCACGAGTCCTTGTTGAGTTTTGTGTCGATGAAGCTTTTGAGATTTAGGGAGACCGTGATATGAGAGGAATTAAGGAGACAAAAAAAGCTCAAGCTTGGGGATGCCCAAGGCATCCCAAGATAATATTTCAAGAAGTCTCAAGCGTCTAAGCTTGGGGATGCCCCGGTTGGCATCCCACCTTTCTTCTTCAACAACTATCGGTTAGTTTCGGTTGATCCTAAGTTTTTGCTTCTTCACGTGATGTTTGCTATCCTTGAAATGTCGTTTTGTTTTGCTTGCTGTTTGAATAAAATACCAAGATCTGAAATTATTAAATGGGAGAGTCTTCACATAGCTAAATAATTATTTAACTACTCATTGATCTTCACTTATATTTTTCGGAGTAGTTTGTTGTTTGCTCTAGTGCTTCACTTATATCTTTTAGAGCACGGCGGTGGATTTATTTTGAAGAAATATATGAACTCTCATGCTTCACTTAGATTATTTTGAGAGTCCTACAAAACAGCATTGTAGTTTGCTTTAACAATAATAGGCATTCGAGATTAGTAAAGAAAAAAAAGGAAGGAAAAATTCTTATGAGTGTGTTGAATACTATGAGAAGTATGATGCTTGATAATTGTGTTGAGATATGAAGATGGTGATATTAGAATCATGCTAGTTGAGTAGTTTTGAATTTGATAAATACTTGTGTTAAAGTTTGTGATTCCCGTAGCATGCACGTATGGTGAACCGTTATGTGATGAAGTCAGAGCATGATTTATTTATTGATTGTCTTCCTTATGAGTGGCGGTCGGGGACGAGCGATGGTATTTTCCTACCAATCTATCCCCCTAGGAGCATGCACATAATACTTTGCTTTGATAACTTGTAGATTTTTGCAATAAGTATATGAGTTCTTTATGACTAATGTTGAGTCCATGGATTATACGCACTCTCACCTTTCCACCATTGCTAGCCTCTCTAATACCGCGCACTTTTCGCCGGTATCATACACCCCCATATACCTTCCTCAAAACAGCCACCATACCTACCTATTATGGCATTTTCGTAGCCATTCCGAGATATATTGCCATGCAACTTTCCACCGTTCCATTTCCTATGACACGGTCCATCATTGTCATATTGCTTTGCATGATCATGTAGTTGACATTGTATTTGTGGCAAAGCCACCATTCATAATTCTTTCATACATGTCGCTCATGAGTCATTGCACATCCCGGTACACCGCCGGAGGCATTCATATAGAGTCATATCTTGTTCTAAGTATTGAGTTGTAATTCTTGAGTTGTAAGTAAATAAAAGTGTGATGATCATCATTATTAGAGAATTGTCCCAGTGAGGAAAGGATGAGGGAGACTATGCTTCCCCCACAAGTCGGGATGAGACTCCGGACGAAAAAAAGAGGCCATAAAAAAAGAGAAAAAAAGGCCCAAATAAAAAAAATGAGAGAAAAAGAGAGAAGGGACAATGTTACTATCCTTTTACCACACTTGTGCTTCAAAGTAGCACCATGATCTTCATGATAGAGAGTCTCCTATGATATCACTTTCATATACTAGTGGGAATTTTTCATTATAGAACTTGGCTTGTATATTCCAATGATGGGCTTCCTCAAAATGCCCTAGGTCTTCGTGAGCAAGCGAGTTGGATGCACGCCCACTTAGTTTCTTTTGTTGAGCTTTCATATACTTATAGCTCTAGTGCATCCGTTGCATGGCAATCCCTACTCACTCACATTGATATCTATTGATGGGCATCTCCATAGCCCGTTGATACACCTAGTTGATGTGAGACTATCTTCTCCTTTTGCCTTCTCCACAACCACCATTCTATTCCATATATAGTGCTATGTCCATGGTTCACGCTCATGTATTGCGTGAAGATTGAAAAAGTTTGAGAATGTCAAAAGTATAAAACAATTGCTTGGCTTGTCATCGGGGCTGTGCATGATTTAAATACTTTGTGTGGTGAAGATAGAGCATAGCCAGACTATATGATTTTGTAGGGATAACTTTCTTTGGCCATGTTATTTTGAGAAGACATGATTGCTTTGTTAGTATGCTTGAAGTATTATCACTTTTATGTCAATATGAACTTTTATCTTGAATCTTTCAGATCTGAATATTCATGCCACAATTAAGAAGAATTACATTGAAATTATGCCAAGTAGCACTCCGCATCAAAAATTCTTTCTTTTATCATTTACCTACTCGAGGACGAGCAGGAATTAAGCTTGGGGATGCTTGATACGTCTCCAACGTATCTATAATTTTTGATTGCTCCATGCTATATTATCTACTGTTTTGGACAATTTTGGGCTTTATTACCCACTTTTATATTATTTTTGGGACTAACCTATTAACCGGAGGCCCAACCCAGAATTGCTATTTTTTGCCTATTTCAATGTTTCGAAGATAAGGAATATCAAACGGAGTCCAATTGACCTGAAACTCCACGGAACTTATTTTTGGACCAGAAGAAGCCCACGGAGTACCGGAGTTACACCAGGGGAGTCTCGGGCTGCCCACGAGGGTGGGGGGCGCGCCCACCCCCCTAGGGTGCGCCCCCCTACCTCGTGGACAGCCCGGAGGTCCACCGACGTACTTCTTCCGCCTATATATATCCATATACCCTAAAAACTTCAGGGAACAGAATAGATTGTGAGTTTCATCGCCGCAAGCCTCTGTAGCCACCAAAAGTCAATCGGGACCCTGTTCCGGCACCCTGCCGGAGGGGGGATCCCTCACCGGTGGCCATCTTCATCATCCCGGCGCTCTCCATGACGAGGAGGGAGTAGTTCACCCTCGGGGCTGAGGGTATGTACCAGTAGCTATGTGTTTGATCTCTCTCTCTCTCTCTCTCTCTCTCGTGTTCTTGATTTGGCACGATCTTGATGTATTGCGAGCTTTGCTATTATAGTTGTATCTTATGTTGCTTCTCCCCCTCTACTCTCTTGTAATGGATTGAGTTTTCCCTTTGAAGTACTCTTATAGGATTGAGTCTTTAATGATTTGAGAACGCTTGATGTATGTCTTGCCGTGCGTATCTGTGGTGACAATGGGATATCACGTGACTCACTTGATGTATGTTTTGGTGATCAACTTGCGGGGTCCGCCCATGAACCTATGCATAGGGGTTGGCACACGTTTTCGTCTTGATTCTCCGGTAGAAACTTTGGGGCACTCTTTGAGGTTCTATGTGTTGGTTGAATAGATGAATTTGAGATTTTGTGATGCATATCATATAATCATACCCATGGATACTTGAGGTGACATTGGAGTATCTAGGTGACATTAGGGTTTTGGTTGATTTGTGTCTTAAGGTGTTATTCTAGTACGAACTCTAGGGCTGTTTGTGGAACTTTTAGGAATAGCCCAATGGATTGATTGGAAAGAATAACTTTGAGGTGGTTTCATACCCTACCATAATCTCTTCGTTTGTTCTCCGCTATTAGTGACTTTGGAGTGACTCTTTGTTGCATGTTGAGGGATAGTTATATGATCCAATTATATTATTATTGTTGAGAGAACTTGCACTAGTGAAAGTATGAACCCTAGGCCTTGTTTCCTAGCATTGCAATACCGTTTGCGCTCACTTTTATCGTTAGTTACCTTGCTGTTTTTATATTTTCAGATTACAAAAACCTATATCTACCATCCATATTGCACTTGTATCACCATCTCTTCGCCGAACTAGTGCACCTATACAATTTACCATTGTATTGGGTGTGTTGGGGACACAAGAGACTCGTTGTTATTTGGTTGCAGGGTTGCTTGAGAGAGACCATCTTCAACCTACACCTCCCACGGATTGATAAACCTTAGGTCATCCACTTGAAGGAAATTTGCTACTGTCCTACAAACCTCTGCACTTGGAGGCCCAACAACGTCTACAAGAAGAAGGTTGTGTAGTAGACATCAGCGTGCGGCCGCGATTTGCTTGTCCGCTGCCAAATGCTCCTTGAGGTCCTGGCTATACTGCATGCACCATGGCTTAGGCCGGCGCTTATTTGGTGGAGGGGTCGGTGATTTGGGTGGAAGGTGTCGCGCTCGCGCCTGTGGTAGGGGCATGTGGGATGTGGAAGGAGGAGGAGGATGGGGGTCGGGTGTGGATTACCTGCCTGGATAGGCAAGGCCGAGGAGCGTGAAGGAGGGTCATCGACGAGGAGGCGGCAACGCTGCAAGCAAGGAGTGAAGGTTTCAACTTGGAAAGGAAGGCGGAAAGAGGGGAAATGTGGCTTTTGGTAAGGGGGCGGGGAGGTAGATATTTCCGCGGAAGCCAAAAATTTGGAATCGCTTCAGGCAAAAAACTGGCGCGCAAAGTGTCATCAGACACGGTCCCTTATTCAGAACTGTGTACGATATGTGAACATCACAAACGATTCAGATAGCTTAACCCGTGTGTGTTGAGTTTGAACGTCAAAAATTTTGGTTCGAATTTCCCTGGTTACAGTGGTCATCCACGTCATTGCATAATTTGGGTACACAAAGGAGACTAACTTCTTAATCGAGCAAGTTCAGCAATTAAACAGAGCTAGCTGACCTAAACATTACTCTAACAAATTAAAGACCGACGCTCTTAATTAAACAAAACAAAGAGTACTACTATGGCCGGTGCTCGTCGATCTCCGCCGCCGCCTCCATGTCTAGCTCGCGCCCGACGGTCTCCTGGGGAAGGGGCTCCATGGCATCAATTTCACCATACTCGGCAAGCATCTCGCCATCTGCGTCCGCCATATCTTTGGAATAGGCCGCCATGAGCTGGGCATGGGCGGTTGCGATCTAGGCTCTGGCGGGCTCTGTGGTGGCAAGGTGTGTCGCGCAGGAACGGACGGCTGCTCGAACTCTCTCGGCGATTGCCAGCTCTTCGGCTGTGGGTTGGTGACCGTAGTCGGAGAAGCTTCGTTCGATTTGTGCGGTGACTGCCACGAGCTGGGTGTGGACGGCCTCGACAAGGTAGTGCGCGGCCTCCAGCAGGGCTAAAGCCGCCGCCGCGGAACGAACAGCTGTTGTGCCGCTCTCGCCAGTTGCTATCCCCGAGAAAGATGCTGTTGCCGTCGCCTGAGAAGCAATAACGATCGTTTGGGCTGCCTTGGCCGCCCGGACGTAGACTGTGGTCGCCCTCACGAAGCTTGTTAGCACGCGCCTGGTGGCTGCGGCCGCGCTCTCGCCGGAGTGGGCCGCCGAAGTTGCCCTCACGACGTGGGTCCACGTCCCCATCTTTCATCGGCGACGAATGAACAGTGAAATGATATTTGGGGAGTGAGCTAGTGTGCTTGACACGCCGGCTGTGGACTATAGCCGACACACCTTCTCTCGTAAGCCATGGGCGTACTATACACCGACGGTGCTCCAAGATATTTTGTGCTGCATCTCACATAGTTGGTGATAATAAACTATGTGCGATCTACTTGATTTATCGTCTTGATCATTTGAATTACGTAATGGGGTCACAACTACAAAGGATGGTGTTTGAATTGTTAGAACTTTTATCTGCAGTGAACATGCAACTATAGGTGTCGCCAAAACATTGGAATTATTCAAGGTTCGTTTGTACATTTTTATACATTAACTGGGTTTTCCAGGCATTTTATGCGCATAATTCAAATTTGAACTACATGCACATGCTCCAGTGCATATAAACTTATTGAAAAATCAAATATGTGTCCTTGGTTGCATGCTTAGGTCCCATGCAAGAAATGGTAATGAATTTCAAACACCATGCCACCGTCACTCGGCCGCAAACATTGAGATACCTGGTTTTTAAATTCTAGTAAATCCAAAACTCGTCTGAAATTCATGAAACTTGACATGCTATCATGTAGCGGCATCAACATGCCGTGGTAAAAAATTTGTCCCATTTGGGGCAGGTTTTGGTATAAGATTCTCACAAACCAGAGCTTCGCACAACAAGCGTGATGGTTTCAGTAGGGAACGTGCCACCTTTGGGGATGAAACGATATCCGTTGCCTCTTATTGCTTTCAAAAATTTCGAGTGTCAACATAGAACAACAAGAGTGTTGTTTTCAATTTTGGAATTTTTCGGGGTTTGTTTGGACATTTTTATGCATTAAATGAGTTTTCAATGCATTTATGTGCATAATTCAAATTTGAACTACATGCACATGCTCCAGTGCATATAAATTGGTTGAAAAATCAAATCTGTGTCCTTGGGTGCATGCTTAGGTCCCATGCAAGAAACGAGAATGAATTTCAAACACCAGGGCATCGTTGATTGCCGGCAAAACATTGAGTTGCCTGGTTTTTAAATTATAGTAAATCCAAAAATCGTCTGAAATTCATGAAACTTGGCATGCTATCATGGAGCGGCATCAACATGTCGTGGTACAAATTTTGTCCCATTTGGGGCAGGTTTGGGTATATGCTTCTCACAAACCGGAGCTTCTCACAACAAGCATGATGGTTTTCGGTAGAGAACATCCCACCTTTGGGGACGAAACGATATCCATTGCCTCTTATTGCTTTCAATTTTTTTTCTCGTGTCAACATAGAACAACAGGAGTGTTGTGTGAATATTTGTGATTTTTCGGGGTTCGTTTGGACATTTTTATGCATTAACTGAGTTTTCAATGCATTTATGTGCATAATTCAAATTTGAACTACATGCACATGCTCCAGTGCATATAAATTGGTTGAAAAATCAAATCTGTGTCCTTGGGTGCATGCTTAGGTCCCATGCAAGAAATGGGAATGAATTTCAAACACCAGGGCACCGTTGATTGCCGGCAAAACATTGAGATGCCTTGCTTTTAAATTCTAGTAAATCCAAAACTCGTCTGAAATTCATGAAACTTGGCATGCTATCATGGAGCGGCATCAACATGCCGTGGTACAAATTTTGTCCCATTTGGGGCAGGTTTGGGTATATGCTTCTCACAAACCGGAGCTTCTCACAACAAGCATGATGGTTTTCGGTAGGGAACGTCCCACCTTTGGGGACGAAACGATATCCATTTCCTCTTATTGCTTTCAATTTTTTTTCTCATGTCAACATAGAACAACAGGAGTGTTGTGTGAATATTTGTGATTTTTCGGGGTTCGATTGGACATTTTTATGCATTAACTGAGTTTTCAATGCATTTATGTGCATAATTCAAATTTGAACTACATGCAAATGCTCCAGTGCGTATAAATTGGTTGAAAAATCAAATCTGTGTCCTTGGGTGCATGCTTAGGTCCCATGCGAGAAATGGGAATGAATTTGAAACACCAGGGCACCGTTGATTGCCGGCAAAACATTGAGATGCCTACTTTTTAAATTCTAGTAAATCCAAAATTTTGTTAACCATTCACGTGACGCCACGTGTCTTGGTTTTAATGGCTGTAGGAGGTGCTGTGCGGACAGCTGCTTGACCTTGACTGAACGGGAGGCGTGCGAGCGTCGTCCGGTGCTCAGGCTGATCGAGAGGCGTGCAAGCTGTCCTCGAGTGCGCAGGCTCATCGAGAAGCGTGCGAGCTGTACGCTGCGCAGGCTCACTGGGAAGCGAGCCCTTTGACTTCCATGGCCGCCCGCCTTGCTCGCATCCTCTCCATTAATGACGCCCAAGCCGCGGTTTAATTCGCTTTTTAAATATAAAACACTCATCGCAAACGTTTTAGTTAGAACACCCGTATGCAAACCGATAGCTTCCCCACGAAGCCAAGAGAAAATGTGCCGAGCAGGATTTCTGCAGCTCTTGATTGCAAACGATTTAGATAGAACACCCGTATGCAAAGTGAGAGCAGTGCAGGATTTGTGAATCCCTTCAACGCAAACGGTTGTTTTGGATGACCCGTGTGCAACCACGTACAAACAATTTGGTAAGATTTGCATCTGTCATATTGGGTATGTTGCCATTTGTCAAACTGGAAAGATTTATATTTGTTGGTCAGTAACGTTGCCATTTGTCAATCTTTGTAACACTGCGATTTGTCAAAATATGCAGCTAGAAATCATTAGCACAATGTAATTTTTGCAATTAAAATTCAGTAATTAAGCATAGATTTCATTCATAGATTAAGCAGTCGTTCTTAATTTATACAAACAGTTCAACTCAACAGCTGAACCGACCAAACTTCTCCGCAATTGTTGCCAACCACGTACTGAAATAGCTAGTTCAACTATATATACTAGCTAATTTTAAGTACGTTGTACAGTTCAACCACACATCTATAGTCAGATGAACTAAACAAAATAGCCCCTAAATACTACTACTACCACAGAGGGGCTTTGTGTTACTTCCGACAGCCTCTCCTCTGCCGAGCGCACTCAGTAAGAGGTAGAGGGGGAGGAGGAGCCTACCGACGAGCTGGACAAATGCAATACGGTGCCTGTCGCTGCTGCACGTTCAGCGACGCTCGCCAGCTCGAACGCCCACTGTCGCTCCAAACGATCCCTCTCGAAGCGGCTGAACTGCTTGTAGATCTCCTGATTCCTCGCCTCTGCGTCGGCGTGTGCTGCGGCCACAACTGCAGTAAGGCGCTTTGCGTGCTCGACGAGGCGCTCCTCCTTCTCCCGTAGGAACTCGATGTAGCGTGCAAGGTCGCTGACGCACGTGCGGACTCCACCTCCGCCTCCCTCCTTCGGGCGGCGGTGGCGGAGCGGGTGATGATCCCGGCAGTCGACGGTGGGCTGGCGGCCATGGCGTCCACGGCGGCCGACGATGGGGTGGCAGCCACGACCACCACCTCCCGCCTTCGGGCCGCGGTGGCGGAGCGGGTGATGGCCACGCTGGCCGGCAGTAGGGTGGCGACCACGACGGCCACTTCCTGCCTTCGGGCCGCGGCGGAGAGCGGAAGATGGCCCTGGCTTTCGACGGTGGTGTGGCGGCAACGGCGGCTGGCAACAGCTGCCGACGGGCAGCGGCAGCGGAGCGTGTGGTGGGTGTTTCGCGCACACCCAATAGGGACACCACGCGAACTACACTACGCCGGGGACTGCGTCGCCGCCGCGGTGTAGCCTCCGAGCTGGAGCTGTCCTCTGATGACGGTAGAGTGGCTGAGCGACAACGACGGACCGGTGACGTTGGCGATTGTGGGAGAAGCAGCCGAGATAAGCTACATGGAGGGAGGCGAAAATGTGACGCAGGTCTCGCCGGCCGTGAGTGTTTTTATAGCAGGCCAGTAAGCATTGGGATTTTGGGGGATTTCACTGAGTCGGCGGGAAGCTTGCGCGGGAACCTGCGAGGTTGTGTGGGAACGGGCTCACCGACGATTCATTGGCGCCACCGTTTGGCCAAAAGAACGCCCCCGCGCGCTGCGCAAGCTTGCGCTGTAAGCCGTGTGCGGCAGCGGGGTGACAAAACGTGCGAGAGGTGGACGAGAGGACACATACACATACAATTAATAAAAAATATATTTGCGATTTAAATACCTACTATACCCCGTCCTGGTTTATAAGTAGGATTTAACTAATAAAATACGAATGCATGTTGCCATAGATTATATCGTTGGAGTCGTATTTGAACATAGTTTCCAGCTATACAATTTTTGTAACATGCATTAACACTTTTTTGGTTAAATTTAAGGTTATACACCAGCAAGCGTTTGGCCGCAACACACACAACTTATTCCATCACAAACAGTTCTGATGGATCAACTGTCTGCCACGTATCGCACACGCAACTCTAATCTGATTCGTGCTTGATGTCTCCGACATTGCTCGCATAGTTCGTCTTATTTGCCATGTATCACTGTGCCGTCCTCTGCTCGCGTCCCTCGGCAAGCTCTGCTCGCCGTTATGCGCCACAGCACGCTGTGCTCATCGTTAGGCGCCGCGGAGCGCTCTGCTCGCGTCCGTCGGCGCGCTCGGCTTGTGGACAACTTTTCCTTGAGGCGACCGTGGAGCGCTCTGCTCACGTCCCTCCGCGCGCGCTCTGCCAGCGGTTGGGCGTGCGCACGATCACGCCGGGGGCCCCATATGCATGCGGTTGCGCCGGGCGCGTTGCCACGCGATGCAGTTACGTGCGGCATGATGGAGTTATGCGCTGCAAATTAGAACTGCTATCAGGGCCTACCGATATTCCTAGCTGTCCGACTTCCCCTTTAATTCCCGCGGCCATTATAACCTTAGTCTCTTCAACCTTCCGATCGCGCCCCACAACACAACATGCACACCCATGACGACACATGGACAGGGGATGTCCGGCGGCGCTCCAATGGAGTTCGGCGAGCATAGAGTGGAGACCCACGCGAGGGAGACTGATCTCTCGGTGGTGTACACCATCGACCCAGCCGTGGTGGACGACTACATCAACAACGTTGAGCAGTTGCTTGCTGGAGACAAGTACAAGGTGGTCGGCATTGACCTCCAGTACACCGTCGGTCGTCCCGGCATAGATCAGAAGGTTGTCGTCGCCCAGTTGTGCGTGCGCCATCATGTCCTCATCTACCACTACTACATGGCCATAGAGCCTTGCGACCATTTCAACAGGTTTGTCAACAACACTGACTACAAGTTCGCCATGGTGGATACCACCAACGATGTAAATGCGCTCAGTGTTACGGGCTTGGCCTGCAAGAACCTTGTCGAAATCCGTGACCACTACACGGTCTAGGGCAGCACGAAGAAGGACTCCTTGGTCGAACTCGCCTCGGCCATCATCGACCCCTACTACGAAAAGATGAAGCAGGATGGCCAGAGAACAAGTCTCGTATCCTGGCACGGGGCCTGGATGCGGCAACTGGATGAACCTCACCTCAGGTTTGTGGCCAAGAGCGTGTACACATGCTACGAGATGCACAGGCGGATCGTTGACATGAGGAAGTGCCTCGTTACCCAAATCGATGAGCCCGGATCAAGCCACAAGCAGAGCAAGCGTCACATGAAGTAGATGATGATCAGATGATCGTTTATGCTAGTTAATGATGCATGTAATATACAGTTTACTTTATTGGTGTGTGTGGAAATGTCATGTGTGTAGTAGCCACCTATGTAATTATGCATGTAATAGTTTACTTTGGTGTGTGAAAATGCCATGGTTGTAGTAGCCACCTATGTAAGTGGATGTTTAATTTGGTTATGCAAGCATGTCCTTATAAGTGTGTGTGTGTGTGTGTGTGTATGTTGTTGTTGTTCTGTATTCAATCCCATCGCACAACACACACGTCTTATTAGCAGCAACCGTCTGTGTTATTATCGGTCTTCACACACATTTCTGATTACAGACCTATTTGCCGCGTATCACCCACATCTTGTTAAGTTGAACCGTTTCTGTTCTCATGTCTCAACGCAAACAGTTCATCCGAGTGAACCGCATGCCGTATATCGCACACACCTTGATCTGGCTGACCATTTCTTTTGTGTTTCCTAATCACAAATAGTTCATCTGAGTGAACCGTATGCTGTGTATCGCACACGCCTTTATCTGGCTGCCCGTTTCTTTTGTTCCTCCTCATCGCAAACAGTTAATTGAACTGAACTGTATGCCCTTCATCGCACATGCAACTAAAACATGAACCGTGTTTGATGCATCCGTCATCGCAAACATTTTATACATTTCTGATGGTTTTCATACAGCACGGTTTGCGATTATTGCATCACACACAGTTTCTTGAAGGGTCTCTTATCGTAGTGTCGCGTTAGCAGCATCCTGCAGTAGTGCTTGTAGACCCGGAGATTGTCAAAGGTCTCCTTCAAATCATCTATCAGGGTTTCCTTCTTCCTGGACTTCACCACAATATCATCCACATAAGCATGAACATTACGCCCAATTTGGTTATGAAGGCAATTCTGCACACACCACTGGTAAGTCGCCTGGGCACTTTTGAGCCCAAAAGGTTTAGACACATAACAGAAGGCTCCAAAAGGAGTGATGAAAGCTGTTTTCTCCTGGTCCTTAACCGCCATCTTGATCTGATGATAACCGGAATAAGCATCCAAAAAGCTCAAACGCTCACAACCCGCCGTAGCATCAATGATCTGATCAATACGGGGAAGAGCAAAAGGATCAGCCGGACATGCCTTGTTTAGGTCTGTGTAATCCACACACATACGCCAAGTACCGTTCTTCTTAAGTACCAGCACCGGGTTAGCCAGCCACTCAGGATGAAAAACTTCAACAATAAACCCAGCCGCCAAGAGCTGGGCCACTTCTTCACCGATGGCCTTGCGCCTCTCTTCATTAAAACGATGAAGGAATTGCTTGACCGGTTTAAACTTTGGATCAATATTAAGAGTGTGCTCAGCGAGTTCCCTCGGTACACCTGGCATGTCTGAAGGATTCCATGCAAAGATGTCCTGGTTCTCACGGATGAACTCGATGAGCACGCTTTCCTAGTTCTGATCCAGATTAGCACTGATACTGAACTGCTTGGATGAATCGCCAGGAACAAAGTCAACTAGCTTAGTGTCATCAGCTGATTTAAATTTCAACAGGGGGTCATGCTCCGTGGTTGGCTTCTCCAGAGAGGTCATATCCGTCGGGTCAACATTATCCTTGTAAAACTTCAACTCTTCTGTTGCACACACAGATTCAGCATAAGCAGCATCGCCTTCTTCACACTCCAAGGCTATCTTCCGGCTTCCATGCACTGTGATAGTGCCCTTGTGACCCAGCATCTTAAGCTGCAAATAAACATAACAAGGCCTTGCCATGAACTTAGCATAAGCCGGCCGCCCAAACAGAGCATGATAAGGGCTCTTGATTTTAACCACCTCAAAAGTCAATGTCTCAGATCTGGAATCATGATCGTCGCCAAAAGCAACTTCCAAAGATATTTTTCCCACTGGATACGCCGACTTACCAGGCACCACACCATGAAAAATAGTGTTCGACGGCTTAAGATCTTTGTTAGTCAAGCTCATATGATGAAAAGTTTCGTAATACAGAATATTGATGCTGCTACCTAATACGTCTCCAACGTATCTACTTTTTCTCACGCTTTTCCTCTTGTTTTGGACTCTAATTTGCATGATTTGATTGAAACTAACCCCGGACTGACGCTATTTTCAGCAGAACTACCATGGTGTTGTTTTTGTGCAGAAATAAAAGTTCTCGGAATGGAACGAAACTTTGCGAGGATTTTTTATATAATAAAAAAGAATTTTTGGAGCCAAGATCCATCAGAGAGGGGCCCCTGGGTGGGCACACCCACCAGGGCGCGCCCCCTCTCCTGGCGCGCCTAGGTGGGTTGTACCCACCTGGTGGCCCTGCAGACCTCAAACCTGACACTATAAATTCCTATTTTTGGAGAAAAAAAATCAAGGAGAAAGAATTATCACGATCCACGAGACGGAGCCGCCGCCAATCCCTGTTCTTCCTCGGGAGGGCAGATCTAGAGTCCGTTTGGGGCTCCGGAGAGGGGGATCTTCGTTCTTCGTCATCACCAACCCTTCTCCATCGCCAATTCCATGATGCTCCCCACTGGGAGTCAGTTATTCCTTCGTAGGCTCGCTGGTCGGTGAGGAGTTGGATGAGATTCATCATGTAATCGAGTTAGTTTTGTTACGGCCTGATCCCTAGTATCCACTATGTTCTTAGATTGATGTTGCTATGACATTGCTATGCTTAATGCTTGTCACTTTGGGCCCGGGTGCCATGAACTCAGATCTGAACCATTTATGAATTCATCATTATATCCATGTTTTAGATCCGATCTTGCAAGTTATAGTCACCTACTACGTGTTATGATCCGACAACCCCGGAGTGACAACAACTGAGCCCACTCTCGGTGATGACCGTAGTTTGAGGAGTTCATGTATTCACTATGTGTTAATGCTTTGTTCCAGTTCTCTATTAAAAGGAGGCCTTAATATCCCTTAGTTTCCAATATGGACCCCGCTGCCACGGGAGGGTAGGACAAAAGATGTCATGCAAGTTCTTTTAATAAAGCACGTATGACTGTTTACGGAGTACATGCCTACACTATATCGATGAACTGGAGCTAGTGTCGAATCGCCCTAGGTTATAACTATCACATGATGAATATCATCCAACAAGTACCCGATCCAGTGCCTACGAACTTTTCCTTGTTGTTTCTGCTAAGTTACTACTGCTATCATCATGTAGCGACCTGACCCGAATGGATTGAAGTCTCTGTGCTTAAGTGTCATCCCTGGATCGGTATGCTGACACACACAATACTCGAGGATTTATAATAGACACTACTATAGGATGCTGCTAACGCGACACTATGATTAGAGACCCTTCGACGAAACTGTGTGTGATGCCATAATCGCAAACGGTGGTGTAAAAAAACCGTCAAAAAGGTGCAAAACGTTTGCGATGGAGGATGCATCAAACATGGTTCAGATTTTAGTTGTGTGTGCGATGCAGGGCATAAGGTTCAGCTAAATTAACTGTTTGCGATGAGGAGGAACAAAAGAAACGGGCAGCCAGATGAAGGTGTGTGCGATGTACATCATACAGTTCACTCAGATGAACTGTTTGTGATTAGGCAACACAATGGAAATGGTCAGCCAGATCAAAGGTGTGTGCGATATACGGCATGCGGTTCACTCGGATGAACTGTTTGCGTTGAGACATGAGAACAGAAACGGTTCAAATGAACAAGATGTGTGTGATACGCGACAAACAGGTCTGTAATCAGAAATGTGTGTGAATACCGATAATAACACAGACGGTTGTTTCTAATAAGACGTGTGTGTTGTGCGATGGCATTGCATACAGAACAACAACATATATATATATATACACTTATAAGGACATGCTTGCATAACCAAATTAAACATCCACTTACATAGGTGGCTACTACAACCATGGTATTTGCACACACCAAAGTAAACTATTACATGCATAATTACATAGGTGGCTACTACACACATGACATTTCCACACACCAATAAAGTAAACTATGTATTACATGCATGATTAACTAGCATAAACGATCATCTGATCATCATCTACTTCTTGTGACGCTTGCTCTGCTTGTGGCTCGATCCGGGCTCGTTGGTTTGGGTAACGAGGCACTTCCACTACTGGAATCAGCTACTTTGCCATCTGCCAGCTCTTTGTCGTCTGCTAGCAGATGGCAAAGAAGGTCTTTGCCATCAGCTAGATAAAAGCGGACGGCAAACGACAGGCAGACGGCAAAACAGGCCTTTGCCATCAGTCACTTCTTTGCCGTCAGCTGGCGGACGGCAAAGAATCTTTGCCGTCAGCTGGCGGACGGCAAAGAATCTTTGCCGTCAGCTGGCGGACGACAAAAAGAGAGGTGCCCCCCCACTTACGAGCCGTTTACGAAAAAAATAACGCCCCCTCTTTGCCATGCAGACGGCAAAGAGACAAAACGGCGGACGGCAAAGAAAAGGTGGACGGCAAAGAACAACCTAACTAACGGCCCCCGCCCCCCCACCCGTTAGCTCTTCTCTCCCTCTCTCCTCCTCGACGCCTACCAGATCCACACCCACCGCCGCCCCCGCCGCCCCCACCGCCCGGCGCCGCCCCCGCCCCTGCCGTCGACCCCGCCCCGCCGCCCGGCGCCGCCCCCGCCCTGCCACCCGCTGCCCGGCGCCGCCCCCGCCACCCGCTGCGCGGCGTCGCCCTCCCACCCGCAGCCCGGCGCCGCCCCCACCTCCCGGAGCAGCCCCCACCACCCCTCCGCCCCCACCCCACCCGCCGACGCCCCGCCACGCGCCGCCCGGCGCCGCCCACGTCGCCGGCCCACCCGCCCCACTGCCCCGAGCTTCAGCTCCGGTGAGACTTTCATTTTTTTTCCTTTTTTTGCTGTTTAATTGTTAGTGGTAGATATGTGTTAATTAGTGTTAGTGTTAGAAAAGAATTAGAAGAAGTAGAAGTAGAAGAAGTAGAAGAAGAAGAAAAGAAAAGAAGTAGAAAAAAGATGAAAAAAGAAGAAGAAGAAAAGAAGTAGAAGAAGAAGAAAGGAAGAAAAGACCCCCTGACCCCGATCGACACCCCGACCCGACACCCCGACCCCCTGACCCCGATCGACACCCCGACCCCGACACCACACCCCGACCCCGACACCACACCCTGACCCCCTGACCCCCTGACCCCGACACCCCGACTCCGACACGACACCCCGACACCCCGACCCCGACATGACACCCCGACACCCCGACCCCCTGACCCCCCTGACCCCGACACCCCGAACCCGACACCACACCCCGACACCCCGACCCCGACACCACCCCCCGACACCCCGACCCCCTGACCCCGACACCCCGACCCTGACACCCCGACCCCGACACGACACCCCGACCCCGAAACAGCACCCCGATCTCGACACGGCACCCCGACCTCGACACGGCACCCCGACACCGACACGACACCCCGACCCCCGACACCTCCCAAAAAGGTGTTCTTTGGCCTTCCAGAGGCCGACAGGGTCATATATTTGTGAAATATTAGTTAGGTCATATATTTTTCGATTTTGTTATGAAAAACATCATATATAATTGTGTTGATCGGGCAGATTTAAATGTGCAGTTGTTTCATCGCTGCGAGGTTTGGTGTTCGACGACCTCGCCGTGCGTTTGACGAGCTCTGCCTCTTCGTTCGTGGGTGAGCACAAATGACATGTCCTCCTCCCCCATTAATTATTTGCTCTGTTCCGGTGTTCGTGCCAATGAAACTTGATAGCTAGCTATATATCTGTCTTGAATCATCAGTATGCGTAACCAATATGTGTCTCCCATTCGAAAGAGTTATAGTTATAAATATGCATGCATTTGCATATTTATAACCTTGATTCTTTCGAATTGTCCAACGCTATCCACGGACAACCCGAGTATGTGTAGATTGGGTTCATTTTCCCATATGCTTTGCTCCGGATCCGACGCATAAATTTCGTCAGTGCCTCCCCTGTTGTTCTCCGGGCACACATCCTCTCTGTTTATTGCAGAGACGTGTATCAGGAGAACAGCGGGGAGGTGCTGCCGAAATTTTGCGTCAGATCCGGAGCATAGCATGGGAAAATGAACCCAATCTACACATACTCGGGGGGGGGGGGATTAGGACCTATCATTACCTATTAGAGTGTAGGTTCCATAGACGTAATAAAATTGACAACGTAGATCAACTGACGAATATGTACATGGTGAATTATATATATATATTTGTTGTGTGTCAAGTAGCTCTGAAAGTCAAGATGAGTGATCGTGCGTGGATGTATACCGGTCACACTGGTCAGAACAAATGGAGCGCTGAATGGTTCACAAAAACCAAGGGGTTTGTGCAAGCCGCATTTGCAAATGGCAAGAGGAAAACCTGGTGCCCCTATTTCCGGTGCGGCAATTGGGAAAAGAGGACAGAGGCTGAAATGGGCAAACACCTGCAGAAGAGTGGTTTTACGCCCGATTATACAGTGTGGACATTTCATGGTGAGTCTGCCCAACGTGACCGAGCTGAGGTGGGTCGTTGTCGCACCGACGAGCATGGTACCGGGATGGAAAACATGGTGCAAGACTATGATGATGCTCGGGATTCAGACGAGGAGATGGAGGAATCTGCAAAGGCCTTCAATGAAATGTTGGAGTCTTCAAAACGTCCGCTCCACGAGCACACTGAGCTTTGTCAGTTGGATGCCATCTCACAAGTAATGGCTCTGAAGGCTCAGTTCAACTTGGGCAGAGAATGCTACGACGCAATGATGAAAGTATTTGGACGCTTTCTACCCAAAGGCCATGTAATGCCTGCAAACCTGTACCAGTCGGACAAAATCCTCCGTGCACTGAAGATGCCCTATGAGAAGATACATGCCTGTGAGAAAGGATGTGTCTTATTTAGGCTTGACTATGCGGACTTGAACTATTGTCCCATTGGCAAGTCTTCCAGGTATGTTGTGGTAGACAACGGTATGGGTGAGAAGACACAGACCAAAATCCCCGTTAGTGTTCTTCGGTATATGCCAATCGTACCAAGACTTCAACGTATTTTCATGGTCGAAGAGACAGCCAGACAGATGACATGGCACAAAACAGGCAAAAGAACCGAACTAGATGCAGATGGGAATCTGATGATGGTACACACATCGGATGCTGTTGCGTGGAAAAAGTTTGATGAATTACATGCTGACAAAGCGGCAGATCCGAGGCATCCTCGAGTTGGCGTCAGCACGAATGGGTTCAGTGTGTTTGGTATGACGGCAACCCAATACAGTTGTTGGCCCGTATTTGTCTTTCCACTCAATCTCCCCCCCGGACAGATTTTGCAAAGAAAGAACATTTTCCTGATGTTGATAATTCCAGGGCCCAACTATCCGGGGAAAAATATGAATGTGTACATGCAGCCGCTTAAGGACGAATTGCAAGAAGCCTGGGATAATGGGTTCAAGACATACGACGCCTATAGCAAACGGAACTTCATAATGCGTGTCTGGTACATGTACTCGACACATGACTTGCCGGCGTATGCGCTATTCGTTGGCTGGTGTGTGCATGGAAGGTTCCCGTGCCCCACATGCAAGGGAGCTCTTGAGTTTCGTTGGCTTCACACCGGTCGCAAGTTTTCTTGCTTCGACATGCATAGACAGTTCCTGGATCCTCGCCATAAGTTCAGGAAAGACAAGAAGAACTTCATCAGAGGTAGAGTTGTCAAAAACTCTGCACCACCTGCGTTGACAGGCCAACAGATCCTGGATCAGTTAAACGCTCTCGAGCCAGATCCAGAGCGTCCAGGGTACTTCAAGGGGTATAATTCTAAGCACGCCTGGACTCACAAGACATGCTTATGGGATCTGCCTTACTTCAAAGACCTCCTTTGCCCACACAACATCGACGTGATGCACACTGAGAAGAATATCACCGAGGCACTTTTTGGTACATTGTTCGGCATAGATGGGAAGTCAAAGGATAATACTAAGGCTAGAGTCGATCTGGAGGCGCTATGTGATAGGCCGTTACAAAACATGAAAGAACCGAAAGGAAAGCAGAACTGGACGAAGCCAAAGGCATGGTTCAATCTTGGAAGGCCAGCTATGAGGGAAATTATCTTGTGGGTGAAAATGCAGTTGATGTTCCCCAATGGGTATGCAGCGAATCTAAAGAGGGGAGCGAGTCTTGATAAATTGAAGATATTTGGTCTCAAGAGTCATGATTCGCACATATGGATTGAGCGGGTAATGCCGGTGATGTTGCGTGGCTTCATCCCTGAGGATGAATGGCTAGTACTGGCAGAACTCAGCTATTCTATCTACCGTGGGCCTGCCAAACTAATCCAAATCTGAAAGGTTGGGATGTCGTTTATGAAGTGCCGCCACGTGCTAGACTATCTCCCCCAAAGGAAGACGATTATGAACCTCACATTAACCCAGACACATATGAAGGAGAATTCTTCCAAGAGACACGTCTTTCCAAAAAGCGTTTCAAGAACCGCTATACTTCACCCCAAAACATTGAAGTAGACAGCGACGGTGAATCCGACATCACCCCAGAGGAGGAACAAGAAGAGCCGGAACAAGAAGAGGTTACTGCTGCGGATGACCTGTCAATGCTTGACCGATTACGTCAAGGTGGCCTTCCACATGTTGATGCCACTGAACCCTATGAGCCCGTCATTGATTATAGTGATGATGATGATTATGCATTTATTGATGATACTGATCGAGATTATTAGTAGTGTCAGGTATTCAATTTTTTTATGTTGTACTTGATGATGATACACTTAAGTGATATACATATTATTATTCATGTCGGTATTTTTTTATGTTGTACTAATTTCGTTTACTCTTTGTCATGACAGGTGTTGAAAGATGGTGGGCGCTGGTCGGGAGCGCGCCGAGGCCCCTTCTTCGTCGGCGCATGGTGTGAGGTCTTCCATTCCACACGCACCTCTCCGCCGAGCGTTGCTGGACAGTATGGCGACACCGCCGGGCCCTTCTTCGTCGACCGCGATGCCCAGCAGGGGATGAGGTAAGAAGAAGAGAGGAGCTGGAGCACGTGGTCGCGGGAGAGGAGGTAGGGTGACTGCTACGGCGCCTTCCTCGCCGCCACCCCCAGCTGTTTCACCCGAGCACGTGACTGCTAGGGTGGACTCGTCCGAGGAGGAGGCTACACGGACTCCGGTCCACGAGCCTTCGGTCCACGGGCCTTCGGTCCACGGGCCTTCGGCCCACGAGCCTTCGGCCCACGTGCCTCGGGTCTTGTGGCCTTCGGCCCACGAGACCCCGGAGGAGGACACGTCTGGATGGGGTACCTGGCGGGATCAGCCTGAGGAGCCGAGTGACCATGCTGATGATGGCGGGGAGCCGACTGATATTGAGGAGGAGGGGGGCACCGTCTATCAGCGTGGTTGTACACGGCTCCCGTCCGTGCCGGTGACCCGCGAGTAGAGGTGGTTGATTTACCCTGATGGGGAGAGGTAAGTGCATTTAATCTTTTTGTACCTTCTGCATTCACGTTTCTTCAAATAACTAATGCGTTGGCCTTGTCATGCTGCAGGGGTTGGGACCACCATCATAGTGTCCGCCGGCCCAACTCCGTCCTTGGAGTTCTTTGTCGGCAAAACTTCCCGGGGTTTGTCACGTTGCCTGGTGAGGGTCGGCTTCCAGAGCTTGGATTGAGTTGGGAGCACTACTTGGCTGCCTCGGCCCCGCCAGGTGAGATTATCGACGGTGTCTTGTGCAAGACGAGGGCAGACGTGGTGATCAGAAAGTTCTGGGTAATTTCTCCTTTACACAATTAAAAATATTCAACTAGCTAGTTATTAATTGTACTAATCAATATTGTCTCATTTGATTGAAGACATTCTACAGGTGTGAGGAGGGATACGAGGAGGAAGCGGCAAATGTTATCGATAACGTCTGCAAGCGCCTACTACAGAACTTACGGCACGAGGCTCGGGTGCAGGCTGTTCGAGACTACTATGCCTTGCGTGGTATCAAGAAGACCAAGCCGGCGTGCCGCGAGAAGTTCTTGAGTAAGGAGGAGTACATGAAGGTAATTCTTAAGGCCTTGTACTTACTTCCTTCATTTAGTAATTCATAGCCGTAGCGCTCAAGTTTCTATTTGCTAACTTAGGCCCCTCCGAGATGGTGTGCAGATCGGATGGATTGTTGGGAGGTGTTGGTCAATGAGTGGTGCTCAAAAGAATGGCTAGCCCTCCACAATGAGGCCAAGGACAAACGTGCCCAAATGGAAGGTGTGCCACACCATCAAGGCAGCTCCAACTTATATCAGTACGGGCGGAACTGGGTATGTGGTTTGCTTCATGATTCATGCAATTCATTCATCATGCTAGCTTTAGCCCTTTAATTACTAATTTACTTTGTTTCTCTCTTTCAGGCACGCTACAATAAGGCGGATAAGGTGCCAGAGGTGTACGACCTGTATGCCATGGCCCACACTGGCCCTTACAAGAAAGTCAAGGCATTCTCTGCTTCTGATCTCGATGATCCAAAGAACTTCACCAATATCTCCTCCCACGACAAGCTCGTGAAATATAGAGATCAGGGGAAGGCGAGGCAAGGGGAGGACTTTAACCCGAGCCAGGGTCCCATTGATCCAGAGTTGTTGATGATATCTGGTGGCGGGAGGTCCCATGGCTCCATAGCCATATGAGATGGACTTATCTGTTGTCCTAGCACTCTCCCGGAGATCAAGGCGCGCCAGTTGAGCTCCGCTCCTGAGATAAGGCCTCGTGAACGGCCAGTCCAACTCGCCATCAAGGTTAGTGATACGTACTCAGCTATCTTTCTCCATTACATTGTGTGCGCTTCCATCAATGATTACAAATGGTCATGTGAGTGGTGTTGCAGGCTGCTATACAGAGTGAGAGAGATAGAACGGAGAAACTTCTGGCGGAGGTGGCGGAGAGGCAGCGGGAGTTGGAGGAGAGGACGACAAAGATGTTGGAGGAGTAGAGGGCACAGAATGACATGTAGGCAAGGGCCATGTACGAGCTCCTTGTGGTAAGTTTCTTTTGCAGATTAGCCAAAACATTCATGTAGTGTTTGTCTCATTACTTGCTAGTCTAGATCTTTATGTAGTGTTAGGCCATGACTAACTAGTATGACCGAGTTGTCAAAACCAAATTGTGCAGTCTGTGTGCGAGAAGTCCGGTCAGACCGCTCCGCCGATGCCAGTGATTGCTCCTGGGACCACGGTGAGTTTAATTTGAATGGACATTACTTGCTAGTCTTAACATTTGAGTGTCATCATGCTAACGAGACAGTGGAAATGATCTTTGGTGCAGCGTAACTCCAGACAAGCATCACACGATCCTTCTCCAGCTACCGGCATGAGCCAGCCCGCTCCTACACCTCCATGATCACGGTAAGTTTCTCTAGTGTTTTGCTTAAGAAATGCATAAAGACCTAGACTTAGCTTTATTTCCTCCAATATGCTTACCATAATGACCTATAGTTAGCTTCTTTTCCTCCAAAATGACTTAATAAGCTTACTGACCTCCAAAACCATCCATTTTACCTAAGTTAGCTCTAAAACGATCTGTACTTAGCTTACTTATGTCAAAAATTGCATAATTAGCTTAGTTAGCTCATAAACGATCCATTTTACCTAAGTTAGCTTATAAATGAGCCATTTTACCTTAGTTAGCTTATAAATGATCCATTTTATCCAAGTTAGCTAAAAAATGACCCATTTTACCTAGATTAGCTCCTAAATGATCCATTTTACCTACGTTAGCTTTAAAATGACCCATTTCACCTAGGTTAGCTCCAAAATGACCCATCTTACCTAGGTTAGCTCCAAAATGACCCATCACACCTAGGTTAGCTCTAAAATGATGCTTTTTACTAAGTTAGCTCATAAACGATCCATTTCAACTAAGTTAGCTCATAAACGATCCATTTCACCTAAGTTAGCTAAAAAACAATCCATTTCACCTAAATTTGCTCTTAAATGATCCATTTCACCTAACTTAGCTCAAAAACGATCCATTTCAACTAAGTTAGTTCATAAATAATCCATTTCACCTAAGTTAGCTCAAAAATGATCCATTTCACCTTAGTTAGCTCATAAATGATCCATTTCACCTTAGTTAGCTCATAAATGATCCATTTCAACTAAGTTAGCTCATAAATGACCCATTTCACCTAAGTTAGCTCAAAAACGATCCATTTCACCTTAGTTAGCTCATAAACTATCCATTTCACCTTAGTTAGCTCATAACGATCCATTTCAACTAAGTTAGCTCATAAATGATCCATTTCAACTAAGTTAGCTCATAAACGATCCATTTCACCTAAGTTAGCTCATAAAGGATCCATTTCACCTAAGTTAGCTCATAAACAATTCATTTCACCTAAGTTAGCTCATATATGATCCATTTCACCTAAGTTAGCTCATAAATGACATATACTTCTTGTTCTACTCTTCTTCTTGTTCTAGTCTTCTTCTTCTAGTCACCTTTTTCTAACTTTCTTATTTGCCATTTTGCAGATTTCATTCACTTCACGGAAGCTAGCTTGCTATGATGGAGTGCTTGTTTTTTCTTTCATTCTCTTGTAGTATTCTTCTAGCTTGCTATGATGGAACTTGCTATCTTGATGAAACTTTGCATTGTAATATGTATGGATGGAACAATGTGTATGTGCAACTTGCTATGTATGAATGGATGGAACTATATATGTATGAACTTGCTATGTACGATGAAACTTATGTGCTGGATATGTCATATGTTTGCTGTGAAATAGCCCTGTGAAATATATATATAATTGCTTTGAAAATTGTTGGATTTAAAAAAAACAGAAAAAAGAGGCAATGCAGGCTCTTTGCTGTCTGCCACCGACGGCAAAGGGCTCTTTGCCGTCAGCCGCGGACGGCAAAGAAGCCACGTGGCAGCCACCTGTGCTTCCTGGCAGCTGACCCATTTGGTCAATTTGCCTACAGTGGCGGACGGCAAAGCCTGGCGGACGGCAAAGGCTGCCTACAGTGGCGGACGACAAAGGCTCGATGCTCTTTGCCGTCAGCTGGCGGACGACAAAGGCTCGATGCTGTTTGCCATCAGCTGGCGGACGGCAAAGGCTGCCGTTAGCCACCGAACGGACACTAACACTACTCATTTTGCCGTCTGCTTCTTTGCCGTCTGCAGCAGACGGCAAAGGCGCCTTTGCCGTCAGCCGCCGAAAGCAGACGACAAAGTAGGTCTTTGCCGATCCTTACTTTGCCGGAGCCTTTTGCCGTCCGCGGCGGACGGCAAAGACCTTTGCCGTCCGCCGTACCTGCCTTTGCCGTCTGCCGTGGCTGATGGCAAAGTAGCTGATTCCTGTAGTGTTCCTCATGTCAACGATCCGCCTGTGCATCTCGTAGCATGTGTACACGCTCTTGGCCACAAACCTGAGGTGAGGTTCATCCAGTTGCCGCATCCAGGCCCCATGCCAGGATACAGGACTTGTTCTCTGCGCATCCTACTTCATCTTTTCGTAGTAGGGGCCGATGATGCCCGAGGCGAGTTCGACCAGGGAGTCCTTCTTCGTGCTGCCCCAGACCCTATAGTGGTCATGGATTTCGACAAGGTTCTTGCAGGCCAAGCCCGTAACACTGAGCGCTTTTACATCATTGGTGGTTTCCACTGTGGCGAACTTGTAGTCAGTGTTGTTGACAAACCTGTTGAAACGGTCGCAAGGCTCTGTGGCCATGCAATAGTGGTAGATGAGGACATGATGGCGCACGCACAACTGGGCGACGACAACCTTCTGATCTATGCCGGGACGACCAGCCGTGTACTGGAGGTTGATGCCGACCACCTTGTACTTGTCTCCAGCAAGCAACTGCTCAACGCTGTTGATGTAGTCGTCCACCACGGCCGGGTCGATGGTGTACACCACCGAGAGATCCGTCTCCCTCGCATGGGTCTCCACTCTATGCTCGCCGAACTCCATTGGAGCGCCGCCGGACATCCCCTGTCCATGTGTCGTCATGGGTGTGCATGTTGTGTTGTGGGGCGGGATCGGAAGGTTGAAGAGACTAAGGTTATAATGGCCGCGGGACTTAAAGGGGAAGCCGAACAGCCAGGAATATCGGCAGGCCCTGATGGCAGTTCTAATTTGCAGCGCATAACTCCATCATGCCGCACGTAACTGCATCGCGTGGCAATGCGCGCGGCGCAACCGCATGCATATGGGCCCCCCGGCGTGATCGTGCGCACGCCCAACCGCTGGCAGAGCGCGTGCGGAGGGACGCGAGCAGAGCGCTCCACGGTCGCCTCAAGGAAAAGCTGTCCACAAGCCGAGCGCGCCGACGGACGCGAGCAGAGCGCGCCGCGGCGCCTAACGGCGAGCACAGCGTGCTGTGGCGCCTAACGACGAGCAGAGCTTGCCGAGGGACGCGAGCAGAGGACGGCACAGTGATACATGGCAAATAAGACGAACTATGCGAGCGATGTCGGAGACATCAAGCACGAATCATATTAGAGTTGCGTGTGTGATACGTGGCAGACAGTTGATCCATCAGAGCTGTTTGTGATGGAATAAGCTGTGTGTGTTGCGGGCAAACGCTTGCTGGTGTATGACCTTAAATTTAACCAAAAAAGTGTTAATGCATACTACAAAAATTGTATAGCTGGAGACTATGTTCAAATACGACTCCAACGATATAATCTTGGGCGACATGCATTCGTATTTTATTAGTTAAATCCTACTTATAAACAAGGACGGGGGTATAGTAGGTAATTAAATCGCAAACGTTTTTTATTAACTGTATGTGTATGTGTCCTCTCGTCCTCCTCTCGCACGTCTTGTCACCCCGCTGCCGCAGACGGCTTACAGCGCAAGCTTGCGCAGCGCGCGGGGGTGTTATTTGTCCATGTCGTAGTGGTAGATGAGGACATGATGGCGCACGCACAACTGGGCGACGACAACCTTCTGATATATGCCGGGACGACCGACGGTGTACTGGAGGTCAATGCCGACCACCCTGTACTTGTGTCCAGCAAGCAACTGCTCAACGTTGTTGATGTACTCGTCCACCACGTCCGGGTCGATGGTGTACACCACCGAGAGATCCGTCGCCCTCGCGTGGGTCTCCACTCAATGCTCACCGAACTCCATTAGAGCGCCGCTGGACATCCCCTCTCTATGTGTCGTCGTGGGTGTGCTTGTTGTGTTGTGGGGCGCGATCGAAAGGTTGAAGAGACTAAGGTTATAATGGCCGCGGGAATTAAAGGGGAAGCCGGACAGCCAGGAATATCGGCAGGACCTGATGGCAGTTCTAATTTGCAGCGCATAACTCCATCGTGCCGCACGTAACTGCATCGCGTGGCAACGCGCGCGGCGCAACCGCATGCATACGGGCCCCCCGACATGATCGTGCGCACGCCCAACCGTTGGCAAAGCGCGCGCGGAGGGACGCGAGGAGAGCGCTCCGCGGTCACCTCAACGGCGAGCAACCATATATATATATATATATATATATATATGCATATAGCAGTTGAACACGCAAGGAAAAGCTGTCCACAAGCCGAGCGCACCGACGGACGCGAGCAGAGCGCACCACGGCACCTAATGGCGAGCACAACGCACTGTGGCGCCTAACGGCGAGCAAAGCTTGTCGAGGGACGTGAGGAGAGGACGGCACAATGATACGTGGCAAATAAGACGAACTGTGCGAGCGATGTCGGAGACATCAAGCACAAATCAGAACAGAGTTGCGTGTGCGATACGTGGCATACAGTTGATCCATCCGAGCAGTTTGTGATGGAATAAGCCGTGTGTGTTGCGGGCAAACGCTTGCTGGTATATGACCTTAAATTTAACCAAAAAGTGTTAATGCATGTTACAAAAATTGTATAGCTGGAAACTATGTTCAAATACGACTCCAACGATATAATTTTTGGCGACATGCATTCGTATTTTATTAGTTAAATCCTACTTATAAACAAGGACAGGGGTATAGTAGGTAATTCAATCGCAAACGTTTTTTTATTAACTGTATGTGTACATGTCCTCTCGTCCTCCTCTCGCACGTCTTGTCACCCCGCTGCCGCAGACGGCTTACAGCGCAAGCTTGCGCAGCGCGCGGGGGCGTTCTTTTGGCCAAACGGTGGCGCCAATGAATCGTCGGTGAGCCCGTTTCCGCGCAACCTCGCAGGTTCCCGCACAAGCTTCCCGCCCGACTCGGTGAAATCCCCCAAAATCCAATGCTTACCGGCCTGCTATAAAAACCCTCACGGCCGGCGAGTCCTGCGTCGCATTTTCCCCTCCCTCCGTGTAGCTTATCTCGTCTGCTTCTCCCACAATCACCAATGGCACCGGTCCGTCCTCGTTGCTCAGCCACTCCGCTGTCATCAGAGGACAGCTCCAGCTGGGAGGCTACATTGCAGCGGCGGTGCAGTCCCTGACGTAATGTAGTGCGTGTGGCGTCCTTGTTGGGTGTGCGCAGAACACCCAACACACGCTCCGCTGCCGCTGCCCGTCGGCAGCTGTTGTCGGCCGCTGTTGCCACCACACCACCGTCGAAAGCCAAGGCCATCTCCCGCTCCGCCGCTGCGGCCCGAAGGCGGGAGGTGGCCGTCGTGGCGATCACCCCACTGCCGGACACCGTGGCCATCACCCGCTCCGCCACCGTGGCCCAAAGGCGGGAGGTGGTGGTCGTGGCCGCCACCCCATCGTCGGCCGCCGTGGCCACCAACCCACCATCGACCACTGGGATTATCACCCACTCCGCCGCCGCGCCCGAAGGCGGGAGGCGGAGGTGGAGGCCCGCACGTGCGTCAGCGACCTTGCGCGCTACATCGAGTTCCTGCGGGAGGAGGAGGAGCGCCTCGTCGAGCATGCAAAGAGGCTTTCCGCAGCCGTGGCCGCAACACATGCCGACGCAGAGGCGAGGAATCAGGAGATCTACGAGCAGTCCGGCCGCTTCGAGAGGGATCGTCTGGAGCGGCACTGGGCGTTCGAGCTGGCGAGCGTCGCTGAACGTGCAGCCACGGCAGGTACCGTATTGCATTTGTCCAGCTCGTCGGAAGGCTCCTCCTCCTCCTCTGCCTCTTACTGAGCACGCTCGCCAAAGGAGAGGTTGCCAGAAGTAGCACAAAGCCCCTCCGTGGTAGTAGTATTTAGGGGCTATTTTGTTCAGTTCATCTGACTATAGATGTGTGGTCGAACTATACAACGTACTTAAAATTAGCTAGTACATATAGTTGAACTAGCTATTTCAGTACGTGGTTGGTAACAATTGGGGAGAAGTTTGGTCGGTTCAGCTGTCGAGTTGAACTGTTTGTATAAATTAAGAACGACTGCTTAATCTATGAATGAAATCTATGCTTAATTGCTGAATTTTAGTTGCAAAAATTAGATAGTGCTAATGATTTCTAGCTGCATATTTTGACAAATCGCACTGTTACAAGGATTGACAAATGGCAACGTTACTAGATCAACAAATGTAAATGTTTCCAGTTTGACAAATTGCAACATACCCAATATGACAGATGCTAATCTTACCAAATTGTTTGTACGTGGTTGCACACGGGTCATCCAAAACAACCGTTTGCGTTGACCGGATTCACAAATCCTGCGCTGCTCTCACTTTGCATACGGGTGTTCTATCTAAAACGTTTACGATCAAGACCTACACAAATCCTGCTCGGCACATTTTCCCTTGGCTTCCTGGGGAAGCTATCGATTTGCATACGGGTGTTCTAACTAAAACATTTGCGATGAGTGTTTTATATTTAAAAACCGAATTAAACTGGGGAAACCGAATTAAACCTGGGGAGCTGACAATTTTTTTACCACGGCATGTTGATACCGCTCCATGATAGCATGCCAAGTTTCATGAATTTCAGACGAGTTTTTGGATTTACTAGAATTAAAAAACCAGGTATCTCAATGTTTGCGGCCGAGTGACGGTGGCAGGGTGTTTGAAATTCATTCCCATTTCTTGCATGGGACCTAAGCATGCACCCAAGGACACATATTTGATTTTTCATCCAGTTTATATGCATTGGAGAATGTGCATGTAGTTCAAATTTGAATTATGCGCATAAAATGCCTGGAAAACCCAGTTAATGTATGAAAATGTCCAAATGAACCCCGAAAAATTCCAAAATTGAAGACAACACTCTTGTTGTTCTATGTTGACACTCGAGTTTTTTTGAAAGCAATAAGAGGCAACGGATATCGTTTCGTCCCCAAAGGTGGTACGTTCCCTACCGAAACCATCACGCTTGTTGTGAGAAGCTCTGGTTTGTGAGAAGCTTATACCCAAACCTGCCCCAAATGGGACAAAATTTTTACCATGGCATGTTGATGTCGCTCCATGATAGCATGCCAAGTTTCATGAATTTCAGACTAGTTTTGGACTTACTAGAATTTAAAAACTAGGTATCTCAATGTTTGCGGCCGAGTGACGGTAGCAGGGTGTTTGAAATTTATTCCCATTTCTTGCATGGGATCTAAGCATGAACCCAAGGACACATATTTGATTTTTCAACCAGTTTATATTCACTGGAGATAGTGGATGTAGTTCAAATTTGAATTATGCACATAAATTGCTTGGAAAACCCAGTTAATGTATAAAAATGTCCAAATGAACCCCGAAAAATTCCAAAATTGAACACAACACTCTTGTTGTTCTATGTTGACACTGGAATTTTTTTTAAAGCAATAAGACGCAACAGATATTGTTTCATCCCCAAAGGTGGCACGTTCCCTACCGAAACCATCACGCTTGTTGTGAGAAGCTCTGGTTTGTGAGAAGCTTATACCCAAACCTGCCCCAAATGGGACAAATTTTTTACCACGGCATGTTGATGTCGCTCCATGATAGCATGCCAAGTTTCATGAATTTCAAACGAGTTTCGGATCTACTAGAATTTAAAAACCAAGTATCTCAATATTTGTGGCCGAGTGACGGTGGCAGGGTGTTTGAAATTCATTCCCATTTCCAGCATGGGACCTAAGCATGCAACCAAGGACACATATTTTATTTTTCAACCAGTTTATATGCACTGGAGAATGTGCATGTAGTTCAAATTTGAATTATGCGCATAAAATGCCTGGAAAACCCAGTTAATGTATAAAAATGTCCAAACGAACCCTAAAAAATTCCAAAACTGAACACAACACTCCTCTTGTTCTATGTTGACACTCTAAAATTTTTGAAAGCAATAAGAGGCAACGGATATCGTTTCATCACCAAAGGTGGCAGGTTCCCTACCGAAACCATCACGCTTGTTGTGAGAAGCTCTGGTTTGTGAGAAGATTATACCCAAACCTGTCCCAAATGGGACAAAAAATTTACCATGGCATGTTGATTCCGCTCCTTGATAGCATGCCAAGTTTCATGAATTTCAGAGGAATTTTGGTTTTACTAGAATTTAAAAACTAGGTATCTCAATGTTTGCAGACTAGTGACGGTGGCAGGGTGTTTGAAATTCATTCCCATTTCTTGCATGGGACCTAAGCATGCACCCAAGGACACATATTTGATTTTTCAATCAGTTTATATTCACTGGAGAATGTGCATGTAGTTGAAATTTGAATTATGCGCATAAAATGCCTGGAAAACCCAGTTTATGTATAAAAATGTCCAAACGAACCCCGAAAAATTCCAAAATTGAACACAACACTCCTGTTGTTCTATGTTGACACTCGAAATTTTTTGAAAGCAATAAGAGGCAACGGATATCGTTTCGTCCCCAAAGGTGGCACGTTCGCTACCGAAACCATCACGCTTGTTGTGAGAAGCTCTGGTTTGAGAGAAGCATATACCCAAACCTGCCCCAAATGGGACAAAAAATTTACCACGGCATGTTGATGTCGCTCCATGATAGCATGCCAAGTTTCATGAATTTCAGACGAGTTTTGGATTTACTAGAATTTAAAACCCAGGTATCTCAATGTTTGCAGCCGAGTGACGGTGTGAGGGTGTGTGACATTCATTCCCATTTCTTGCATGGGACCTAAGCATGCAACCAAGGACACATATTTGATTTTTCAACCCGTTTATATGCACTAGAGCATGTGCATGTAGTTGAAATTAGAATTATGCACCTGAAATGCCTACAAAACCAAGTTAATATATAAAAACGTCCAAACGAACCCCGAAAAATTCCAATTTTTTTGACGACACACCTATAGTTGCATGTTCACTACAAATAAAAGTTCTAACAATTCAAACACCATCCTTTGTAGCTGTGACCCCATTACGTAATTCAAATCAAGACGATAAATCAAGTAGATCACACACAGTTTATTATCACCAACCGTGTGAGATGCAGCACAAAATAACTTGGAGCACCGTCCCTGTATAGTACGCCTATGGCTTACGAGAGAAGGTGCGTCGGTTATAGTCCACAACCGGCGTGTCAAGCACACTAGCTCACTCCCGAAATATCATTTCACTGTTCATTCGTCGCCGGTGAAAGATGGGACGTGGACCCACATCGTGAGGGCAACTTCGGCGGCCCACTCCGGTGAGAGCGCGGCCGCAGCCGCCAGGCGCGTGCTAACAAGCTTTGTGAGGGCGACCGTAGTCTGTGTGCGGGCGGCCAAGGCAGCCTAAATAGCCGCTGTTGCTTCTCAGGTGACAGCAGCAGCATCGGCCTCAGGGATAGCAACTGACAAGAGCGGCACAACAGCTGTCCGTTCCGCAGCGGCGGCCTTAGCCCTGATGGAAGCCGCCCACTACCATGTCGAGGCCATCGACGCCCAGCTCATGGCGGTCACCGCACAAATCGAACGAAGCTTCTCCAACAACGATCGACAACCCACAGCCGAAGAGCTGGCAATCGCCGAGAGAGTTTGAGTAGCCATCCGTTCCTGCGCGGCATACCTTGCCGCGACGGAGCCTAGATCGCGGCCGCCCACGCCCAGCTCGTGGCGGCCTATTCCAAATATATGGCGGGCGCGGATGGCGAGATGCTTGCCGAGTATGGTGCAATTGATGCCATGGAGCCCCTTCCCTAGGAGACCGTCGGGCGCGAGCTAGACATGGAGGCGGCGACGGAGATCGACGAGCACCAGCCGTAGTAGTACTCTTTGTTTTGTTTAATTAAGAGCGTCGGTCTTTAATTTGTTAAGGTAATGTTTAGGTCAGCTAGCTCTATTTAATTGCTGAACTTGCTCGATTAAGAAGTTAGTCTCCTTTGTGTACCCAAATTATGCAATGACGTGGATGACCACTGTAACCAGGGAAATTCGAACCAAAATTTTTGACGTTCAAACTCAACACACACGGTTTAAGATATCTGAATCATTTGTGATGTTCATATATCGTACACAGTTTTGAATAAGGGACCGTGTCTGATGACACTTTGCGCGCCAGTTTTTTCGCTGAAGCGATTCCAAATTTTCGGCTTTCGCGGAAATATCTACCTCCCCGCCCCCTCCCCTTACCAAAAGCCACATTCCCCTCTTTTTGCCTTCCTTTCCAAGTTGAAACCTTCACTCCTTGCTTGCAGCGCCGCCGCCTCCTCGCCGGCGACCCTCCTTCACGCTGCTCGGCCTCGCCTATCCAGGTAGGTAATCCACACCCGACCCCCATCCTCCTCCTCCTTCCACATCCCACATGCCCCGACCGCCGGCGCGAGCGCGAAACCTTCTACCCAGATCACCAACCCCTCCACCAAATAAGCACCGCCCTAAGCCATGGTGCACACAGTATAGCCAGGATCTCAAGGAGCATTTGGCAGCGGAGAAGCAAATCGCGGCCGCATGCGCGGATGAGGTTGCGATGGCTGCCATTTGTGCCGACCCCCTGATCTTGAAGGAGCACCTTGCCATTTGTTAGCTACGTCGGTTAAGCATGCTCGATTTACCCGTTGCGTGTGCTGCTCCTGCCTTTCCATCACAAATTCTAGTGAATTGTGCTATCTAATTTTACCATGCAATTTGTTGCTTTAGTTAACCGTTTGGTTCAATTCTGCAAATGTGATGTTCAATTCTTCAGGCTGCAATTTTGTATTGTCTTCCATGTGAGAAAAAAATCGAATTTGTCTTTACAAAATACATGAGAAACGAATACAATTGCTATATTTCCAAGTTGTCAAGCATGCTTGGTTTGGTTATACATTGTGCAATGTGGTGCTCAGTTAACATTTGGTTCACTTGTGTTGTGGTGTTTAGTTAACTGTTTGGTTCAATTCTGCAATGCGATGTTCAATAGTTGTGGGTGCATTCTGTTATTGTATACCATGTGAGGAATAAATTGAATTTGATATAGTAAATACATGAGAAACAAATACAATTGCTACAATTGGCTGTAGTTAACTGTTTGGTTAACTATTTGATCTTCTATTAGGAGTATGTTATATTGTGCAATGTGGTGCTCAGTTAATGTTGGTTCATTTGTTGTGGTGTTTAGTTAACTGCTTGGTTCAATTCTGTAATGCGATGTCCAATTGTCGTGGGTAGAATTTTGTATTCTTGTGCATGTGAGGAATAAATCGAATTTGGCTGCACTTAATACATGAGAAACATATACAAGTGCTATATTTTCTAGTTCTTAATCATGCTTGGTTTGGATAAATGGGTTTTCCGTGTGGCTTGAAATAGTCTGATGAATCTGCAATGTGCTTATTTTTATCAACATATTTTACTGATAGCGTGCGAACCCTTAGTTAACCTCATGACTAACTACCTTATATGTGTTGCAGGGAAACAATGGGAAGCACTGACGTTTACAATCGAGGTTAGCACGTGCATGGTTCGTTGTCTAATAGCACATTATTGTGCAATTGCAGGAACCATTCTAATATTTAGGTTTTTAACAAGTTGGTCTTGCACATGTAGGTCCTGCTGTGAGAGGTTTTGACCCACTGTTCGACCCTTTTTGCATATGGGGAAATGAGTTGTCCATGAATATCAGTCAAGTCAAGAAACTCAGAAAGATTGTTGGGATAAAGAAATTAGCGACAAAAAACAACAAGATATTTGTCTGCACAATGAAGAAGACATCAGTTCACTACAGGATGGTACTAACTATTATACCTTGCCTTTTCTATTCCATTGCCCCATTTCCAATATAGAGAAGATATTTATGCACATCCTTGTTTTCAGGCCTTTCCAAAGCAATTAACTGGTGATTACCTCTCAAACCACCTGTATGGTCAGGAGGCGAGGAAGGTATTCATACAACACCCATGGTTCAATATTCAAGTGTTCCTGAAGAGGATGAAGGATGGACGGTCAATCTTCCACAGGCACTGGCCTAAAGTTACAAAGACCTTCAACATCAATGAAGGCTCAATATTCGCCTTCTACTTCAGCAGTTTTCCAGATGAGATACATTTGTCTATGTACCGCCTATGATGCCAATTTCCAAAGGTTATAGATATTGCATGTGAAACTTGATCCTGGTGTAGTTGTGTAATGGGGTAGCTGAGGTCTGAAGCTATATGATGTTGTACTCTGATGTATTTCAATAATGAAAATGAAATATATTGTGTGCTTAATACGAAATGTCAATTAGATTAATAAATGGATTATGAATAATCATATAATTAGCCTGCTAATGGCGAATTAGCCTACTAATTGGATTTTGCTATTGCAAACGGTTGTTGAAAAAAATTCCGTGGGCGATGACCTCAGGCAACGCACACAGTTTCTAGGAATAAACCGTGTTGGATCAACGAACAATCACACACGACTTTCTCTTGAAAACTGTTTGCGTTAGGCCACCTTGCGCAAACGTTTACCACATAAAAACTGTGTGTGATGGACAGCCTTTGCCACACAGTTTCTTCTACGGACCATGTGTGATACATTCTATAACGCAAACGATTTAACGGGAAAAATTGTGTGTGATGTACCTATGAACGAAAACTTTTTCCTTGGAGCGACTGTGTGGGATGTACATACGAACGGAAACATTTAGCGGGGACTGACTGTGTGGGATGTACTTGCGACCGGAAACAATTTCGCCGTATAATTGTATTTTTTTAGCTCTACTATACGCATTTCCATATTTGAGCACTCGCGGGTCACACACGACCTCATTTTGCCAAGCGTGTGTGCCAGGAGGGCATATCCCCGACGGTTTCTGGGTCGTGTGGGAAGGACCCCCCTATCGCCCACACTCACTTGGCGACGGTTCCAAATGCCGTCGCGGAATGGGGTTAAAAACCGTTTGTTTAGCAGCTCGCTGTACTAGTGAGAGGTAAATCACATGTATAAAGTAACGTAAATACTAATACCTCAATCCATATAGCGGAAGATACAACAAAGTTGTGGAGTCCCAACAACACCAACGGCAAAGTTGAGTGTAGAAATTGTAAACCTAACGTATCACTTACTCGTCGTAAGGATCCTGCAACATGAGACATTGCAGCCATGTAGGTCATTACATTGAATGTACTGGCAATTTCACAACATATAATAATAATGAAAATGTCTATCTCTATATGCATATTTGGCTGGTGGAGGCTCTAAGTTTAATTTTGCATAAAGCAAATTTTTTGTACAACAAAGGAATACATTTTACTTACTACTAAGTTAAATTACCCATATTGAGAAGGTAACCCCAACTCAATCCCAAAATTAAGTAATATTAATAACCCTACAAATTAATTAAGTAAAGTGATGAGATCAACCAATAATTCAAATACCAGATACTCGAAATGTCCATAACCGGGGACACGGCTAATCATGATTAGTTTATACACTCTGTAGAGGTTTGCGCACTTTTTCCCATAAGACTCGATCTCCTCCGTTGAATTTCTCGCACTGCATGATGTTTGAGAAACGGATGATCGAGACACAGTCTTTCCGAAGGGGTCCCCTTAACTGATAGATAGGCCGGTACACCTACAATCCCCTACATCTGCTAGGACATCCTGGAAAGGATTCCCACAACTTACTCAACTATGCTAGAGCCCATAATGGAATGTGGCTGCACACGGAAGTTTCTAGCATGAATAATCTAATGATCCCTTTGAGCCTGGGTGGCATTCCATAGGATGATCACACGGGTCCCCCGGGATCTCCTAGGACAACACTGGATTCCTCAGGTGCCCGGGCAAGCCACTGGTATCCCCAGGGTGCCCCAACCATTCCACCCAGAGTTGTGTTAATGTTGCCACCTTAAAGTTACCCTTAGTTAATATAACTCTCACAACTTTCATGAATCTCACATACCAATCCCCTTCTACAAGCATGGCTAAGCAATACATGACACAACGAATATTCCCGGGGTGTCTCAAGGATCATAGGTTCCTACCTCATGAACTACATAGCAAAACCCAATTCCCAAATCCTACTCATGCAAATATTTGAGGGGTGTATCTAATGCAAGTAAAACTGGGTATATGAAGAGTATGATCAAAGTGTGAACTTGCCTTGTACTGTTGATGAAGATGCTTCGCACTCAAAATTCCTGATAGTTCTAATCGTCACACTCCGATCAATCTATCGTAAGCAAGCAATTGCATACATAAGCACTCAAGCATAAAATTCGAAGAAAAGATCTCGGAAAACTTCAAAAACAGGCAAATAAATCTTGCGAATAGAAAACAATTTTCAATAGTATTAAAATTATGTGGATTAGTTCTTAACAGAAATTTTAGACCAAGAGATTCAATTTGCAAAAAGAATCAACTAAATCGGAGTTATAAAACTCAAGTTATGATCAAAAGAACTTCAAATTCAAATCTGTTTGAAACCAAATTTTAAACTTTCAAAAATATGTTTAAGTTGGTTATCTGGGTAGAGGGGATCATAACGAAGATTTTGGCGTTGGTTTCGTTGGATTTGGACAAGCGAGTAAAAAGTTGTGCTTAGATTGAAAAGCAGGGGCTAATATGTAAGGAAACTAATTGCATCTAGGTCCCTGGCGAAAATAAACAGAAAAATAAAAATTCTACCGAACGAACGTTCGCTACAGAGACCTAAGTAATGAAAGTGTTCGCTCCAGAGGCTTAACTAGCGAACATTCACTAAATAACAGAAAACGGTTCGAAAAGAAAGAAAATGTGATCTAATCCTAGCCCTAGATCTATGATCTAACAGACGAGGGGAGACGAGGTGTAGCCGCGGCGGTGGTGGTTGCTGGCGACGAGGAGGACGGCGGTGGCAACTTCGTCTTGAACGGGGGCGGCGACTCCGGGGTCCTCGAGGGTGACGGAGAGCTCGGGGAGGGGCGGTGGAACGTGACGAAGAAGATGGAGGCGGCGGCTTCGGTCGTCGACGACGATGGAGCGCGGACGAGCGGGTGGCGGATCTCGGCGGCGGTGGAACTCCGGCGAGACGCGATGGCGGCTTCGAGGCGTTTCGGGCTTGGGGTTTGAGGGGAAAGAGAGGCAGGGGTCCGGGGCTATAAATATGCGGGGTTTCGTGAGGGAGGGGCAAGGCGAGGCGGTGGCGGGATCGGAGTCCCGATCGGGAACGGTGGCGGCGAGGCGTGCGGGCGGCGGATTCCATCGCGAGGTCGGGGACGCGCGCGCTGGCTGGGCTGGGCCGCGGCCTGGCTGGCTGGCTGGGCCGGCCCAGTTCGGCGGAGGGAGTTTTTTTAAACAGACAAAAACAAAATATAATGAAACCAAATAAAACAAAATATAATACAGGTATATTGTATATCAAAAATTGCAGAAAAAGATTTTTTACAACATGAACATTTTTTTAGCGTCAAATAAAATCCATAAATTTTTTAATAAAGCAAAGAGTGCTACTAGTTCATTTAAAAATCAAATAAAAATATTTTAAAATACCAAAATGATTTCAAACTCATTTTTCTCCATTTTTCCAATGTAGGGAATCATTTTACCCTATTTTCCTTTTATTTTATTTTGGAGAAAAATAATTTGAATAAAAACCAAATAACTCCAAATTGAAAATAATTTCAAGGGGACTTTAAATTTGATTCTTTGAAACTTCCTACTCTCTTTCGTAGCATTTGAAGAAGTCATCTTATCTTCTCTCATGAAACTCATTGAGTCGCATAAAGTTTCTGAATTTGAAATATTTCCAAATGAAATTCAAATATTTTCAAAAATCCTTTTCATTTTAAATGGAAGAAGGCATGTCATCTTCTCTCTAGAGTTTTGTATTTGAAAAGAATTTGAGTTCATGGAGATCAGTAATGCAAAAATGAAAGTTTGGGAAAGTCATTTTATTCCCTCTCATTTAACTTTCAAAAAGTTTCAAATTTCACTCAATTTCACACAGGCAACCACACCACAATCAAACAAACAATTAAAACTATTTATTTAATATAACATTCCAAAATTTAGAATTTTGGGATGTTACGAACCTACCACCCTTAAAATGAATCTCGCCCTTGAGATTCGGAGAGGCTAGAAAGAAATAGGTTAGGTTCGGGGGTCTTCTCAAAATCCATCGATCGTCACAGGGGGTCTGGGGTGCTACTACCCTTAGAAGCATGGTTACGGTTCCATCAAAAATCATATACTCCATCCTTATTGTTGACAGGGTCAGTCTTCTCAGATTCTTCAGGATAATTCCTTCTCTGGCTCTTTCGGTAGTGGCATAACCTTTTCCTAAATTCTTGTGTCCTTTCATCTTGGTAAGGTTCTTCTGTGACGGGGTCTTCTTAGCTGACAGGTCTGGCACCAATACTAAACAACTATCAATATCTCATGGTGGTCATCAAACAATTTGACTGGGTCCCTGCAAGAAAACAGGTCTGGGTTGAACCTCACTGTATGACCTACATTTGGCAACAACTGTCTTGTACAAGGGAAAAATTGTCATACCATTCTAAGGTTCAAACAAGGTTTTGATCGTCGTTTCTCTACTATGGGTAAGTCACTCAGATTTACCATCCCATATTGCAAGGTGAATAATAAGAGTAATTCGGTATGGTGATCAATCAATTCCGCACCCAAATCATTACCTTGTATATGGTTTAGTGAATCTCGCATTCTAACACTCGGTCATCCTCACAAGCATTGTAGAATTTCTCTTGTCCATGAACTGGGTTCAGAAAATCCATTGGTTCTGCAAGCCAAACAAACATCTATCGTTCCTTCACAACTCTCAGGTTATCCGTTACTCTTGTAAGATCATCTGTTGATAAAGTCGTAACTTCTTCCAGGGTTTTTTCCTTCAGCAAGAGTGTGCTTGCTTCTTGGTAGGTCCTGGAGCCTGTGGGTTATGGGCTCACCTCATCACATGTATAGCTTCAACTCATCCTGGGGTTACATTGCTCCATAATACCAACATTATGCCTCCTTTATATCCAATACCACTTCATCCATTCATATTCTTGGGGTATCCCACATATCGAGATAAAACTTATACTTATTTTGTCTGAAGTCCACTTCGTGGAATATCACTATCTTTTCCGGGGTCAAGTGTCCTCATAGGGTACTACCCCCTTGAAATGCACAAATTCATCCATAGACCATATTTCTCATATCCTCGAAAATGGTCCAAATCTTTCTTCATAGAGTAACAACTCATAAAATTCAACATGTAAAATCATGACACATGAACTTTATTGATTTCATGAATTTATTACAATCTTTTGCATTTCCATTACATGCCTCAACTCAACACCTCAATATAAGAGTGTTCCCGCTACCTACTTCAAATTTGTTTTTACAGACTCAACTATTTAGCGCGACCCTCCTTCTCGTTGGGACAATCTCTGGCAAAGTGCCCTGCTTCATTACAACGGAAACATATTACTTCTGACAAGTCTCGAGGTTTCCTTGTGATTACATAGCCTCCTTGGGTCCTCGTCTTCCCTTTTGGGCAATCGTTGAAGTAGTGTCCTGAATCTTTGCACCTGAAACATGTGATATGACTCAGGTCCTTCTTTGTAGAAATTGCGTTGTTCCTGGAATCTAATCTATTTCTCTTCCTGGACATTTCCGTGCCAATCAGGGCTTCTATTTCCTGTGGGTCATACTCTACTTCCACTGTCGGGAATGCTACTAGCTCTCCCTTCAAACAATTCTTGGAGATGTGTCATTCTTCTCCACATGAATAGCATGACTTGGTGCCGGGTTTAATTGGGTCTTCTTTGGGTGTGTCCTCCACCTCTTCCTTCATCACAGGTTCTTCTAAAATTTCCATGAGGGCTCCTTTCATTGCTTCTTTCTTCTGCTGGATGGTTCTTTGTACCATGGGGTAAATGTGACACTTAGCAGGGTAGTGGGTAGTCCCTTCACACAAGAAACAAGTAATCCACCTAGTTGGGAATTCTTCAGCTAGGTGACTTTCTTCACAATGAGGTCATTCATCCTTGTGTTCTTTATGGTTGTGTCCTATTTCTCCACAGAGCATTCATGCACAAGGTTTCTTCATATCATTTCCATAAGGCTTCAATTTCGGGGACACAAGACGAGACCTTTGCAGAGTCAACTTAAATTCTTTCCAAGTGGTTTCTCCTTGCCATCCATTGATGGTTTGGTACATCCTCCAACAAGTAGCAGCACCTCTTTCAAAGCACTGAAGAGCATGCTGGGCCATATCCTTTCTGGCTATAGTGTTATTCTTCATGTGATCTTCCATGTTCTGAATCCATCGGTCCGTCTCCAATTGACTTATCGGTCCCAGAAATGTGAGTTCATCTCCATTCATCCTCTATTGGTTCCAAGGGTTTTGGGGTGAGACAAGAGAGATAGATAGGGATACACACAATACAAACAATAGTTTTGAAGGGACAAATTTTATTTGTGGCTGTCGAAAAACATCAAACAAATGACAACTCACAATTGTCGCATCTAACATACGTATATAACCGGGGTTTGGTCTTCTAAAGGTCAATAAATCTTCAAAGTGACCAAACTCTTCAAGTCTTCTTCATGTCTCCGATGGGCTTCTTCTGATCATGCTTGACCTTCTCAAGTTATTTTGCCTGATCATCTCTGTTGACGCGAAGTCTCTCGTGACATCCTTTAATATTCTGGAGTTGCGTTCCAACTTCTGGGTTTCAACCTCCTTGGCATGAACCATGGTCCTACTGTCCTTCAGTTCCTGACGAATCTCCGGTACCTTGAGGTTTTGCTCCTCCAGCTTGGCTACTTTCAGCTTCTGGGTTCTGAGTTCTTCACGAAATACTTTCTTGACGAATAAGGCTTCCAGAAGGTCCGCCCTAAACTTCTTGATGTAATACTCCAGATCCTGGTGATACCCAACTAAGGTTAAAACTTCATCTTTTGCTGATAGGTGCTCCATTAGCCCTTTTGTCATCCAATCTTCTCGAAGAAATGCATGCTTAACTCAGCACGATGACAATAGCGTAAGCGGGCGATAACATCATGGATAGCCGTGTTTATGCCCATATCTTTGCCATGAGCTATTATTCCATAGTTGATATCTCCTGCCTTAGGGTTTTCTTGACAAAAAATTTGAGTTTTAACGCTCCATGTTCCGGTCTTTCTCCGACACACCTTGATCTCGGGTATTGACACCTTCAATAGTCTTGACAAGTTCCATAAGGGTAGCCTTCCTAGGTCACACCAATATGGAAATTCTTCAGAGCCTTGAAATTGTCCTAGTCTTCGGAGTCTTCAACCGTTGTAGTTTCCATTATCATAATGCACGGTAAAATCCTCTTTATTCCAAAGTGGTCTTAGTTGTCCAATATCTTGTACTTCTTGGAGTGGTCTCATCAGTCGAATCTTCATGTGGTCAAAAGGGGAAAGTGGTATAGTCTAACTAAAAGGGAATAGTTGATAAAGCTCAGAAAAGAAGAGAGGTAAAAGATCTTTTGAAAAATAAAGTTTTAGAGAAATCATTTCCTATGGGCTTGCTAGTTTCTAGGGGTCGCGTCCTACAGTCAACATGTGCTCTGATACCATCTTGTAGCGACCCGACCCGAATGGATCAAAGTCTCTGTGTTTAAGTGTCATCCCTGGATCGGTATGCTGACACACACAATACTCGATGACGGTATCCTGGACTAGGGGGTACTCACCACATCGTCACCCGATCAGTTAGATTGGGCCGAGGACCCCCATGGCCGTATACTCATGGGCCAGTTCAGACAGCCGATTGTAACACTCCAAAAAAAATTTGATTTGGTTTTACTCAAATTCTTTATTTGATTGGAAGGAGGCTATTTAAATTTTTTCTAAAAGATTCTCCTTCTCAAATTTTTTATGACAAATATTTTATGAATTCTCCCCAACCTTGATTTTTGGTCTTGAAGGTTTTTCATCTTGGGTTGGCTCAACACAAATAATTTTGGGTGGATTTTTACAAATTCTTTTATTAAAAAGAATTCCTATAATTTTTGGATTTTATTCTTCCCTATTCAAAAGTACTCTCTTGCCATGGCCTATGTAGAATAATTTCTTCCAAAACCCACCTCCCTACTTTGGGTCAAGCCAAGCATCCAATTCCAGCAAGTTTCAACCTCCTTTAGATTTTATTTCTATTTATTTCATCATCAAATCATTTTCTGTCATTTATTTGGACCTTGATGATTTAAAAAGGAACTGCCAGATTGCCTTTGAGTTTTGGTTCCAAATAAATTTCTCTGGCTAGTCCTTAGTACCCTCAACCTAGATCCATCAAGATCTGCTAGTCCATAGTTCAAATTTTTCAAAATTTGCTTGCTGCAAGTTTGGACCAGATTTGCCATTTTTGGTAATTCATTCTTTGTCCTTTCCAAAAATTCTGAGATAATTCAGGTAGTCTCTGGATGCATCAAGAGATCACCTCACCAAGTTTCAGCTCAAGAAAAATTTTCCACGTGCGCCAAACATTTCGTCGAACAGCTGGCGTGCACTGTTCCTGTCAAATTCAGAGTTTCAGTGATTTGGTTTAGTCGTTACTGTCATTTTCTTCAGAACTTCACGTCGATCTCGCCAGTAGCTACCTTGGATCGTTGCTCACTGTCCCCCCTCCTTATCCAGTGCGCCGCACGGTTGCCTGGACGGTTGCGAGCGTCGGCGGTGAGCTGGCAGGGGTACATCGCCCCCGTGAGCGGTGGCAGCAAGGCTCGCTGCGGCCGCCAGAGAGGCTCAGCATGGAACGGCGCCGTCCAGCACCGCCCACACCACCAGGAGCCTCCGCGTGGCCGTCCTCTTCTCTGTGCACGCTGCAGAACCGCCACCGTGGCCTGAGAGGCGTAGAGCGCGCTCTCTGCCGCCGATGAGCCCGTGAACTCCGTTCCGTTGAAACCACGGGAGCAGGCCAAATCCGATCAGGTTTAGCCGTTGAATAGTGCCAGTGGACCAATACGAAGCTGCCCAGTCACCTTAACCTCCCGTCCAACCTCTGCCTCGCCGTAATCGCTAGCCGGAGTGATCCCGTTCTCGGCAACCACCGCGGGCCGGCTATAAATAGATGCCCCCGAGCTCGTTCTCGACCCAGCACCTCGCCAAAACCTCGCCATGCTCATCAGAGGGCCTCGGGAGAGCCTTCTTCCACGACTCCGGCCGCCTCGATCCGCTTCGGGCTCCGGCAAAATCCTCTCTGGTGAGAGCGCCCCCGCTTCCCAAACTTTGTCAGCAACCTCCTAGTGCACCCACGGCCCTAACCCGCGTTTCAATTTGGCATTTGAAGCTCTCTTTGGAGAGATCCATCCTCGACCGAACCGCCGTCCGCCGAAGTGGAAGCCGCCGTCGACGTGGTGCTCGCCGACGACCAACTCCACCACCCACCGACGCGGGAGAGCTCCGTGAGTCCTTAGGTACTTTCCGTTTCCCCTACCTCGCCGAGGATCGACGCCGGCGACCACCGCGAGCCTCGGGCGCCGGTGAGCTCTATTTTGATTTTTAAACCTGAAGGGTGGGACCGTTATCAGTCGTTTCTCCGGGTAAATGTTTGAGCTCTAGTTTGATGGTTCCGGATGTTTCCATCAAGATGGGCAACTATAAATTTCTGTCTTCTCCAATTGTTCTTGGTGACTCTGATATTGATCTAATTCTCGGGATGGACTGGCTTTCTAAACACAAGGATCAACTTGATTGTGCCGCCAGAGAGATTCAATTGACACACTCTTCTGAGGATGTGATCATCTATGCCGCTCGTGATGAAACCATTTGGTTGTTCTCTCTCAACGAGAAGGGCGAGTTGGATGCTATTTCTCAAATTCCAGTCGTTTGTGAGTACCAAGATGTCTTTCCAGAAGAGCTTCCGGGTATGCCTCCTCACCGGCCAATTGAGTTCGTTATAGATCTTGAACCTGGCACTGAACCCGTTTGCAAGCGTCCATACAAGCTTGGACCATTAGTGCTTAAAGAATTGAAGAAACAACTCGATGAACAAGAGCGTCTGGGTCTGATCAGACCGAGTTCATCGCCATGGGGTTGTGGAGTTCTTTTTGTCTAGAAGAAGGATGGCACGGACCGACTTTGCGTTGATTTCCGTCCATTGAATAAGAAGACAATCAAGAACAAGTACCCACTTCCCAACATCAATGAGCTATTCGAGCAACTTAAAGGTGCAAAGGTGTTCTCCAAGCTTGACCTTCGTATGGGTTATCATCAGATTCGCATTCGTGAACAAGATATTCCCAAGACAACATTCAGAACTAGCTTTGCTTATGAATATACTGTCATGTCTTTCGGCCTTGTCAATGCTCCTCCAACGTTCTCTCGCATGATGAACTTCATATTCAACCCCTACACAAATGAATTCATCCTGGTGTATCCCGATGATATCTTGGTCTTCTCCAAGAATAAGAAGGACCATGCCAAACATTTGCGATTGGTGCTCGACAAGCTCAGAGAGTATCAATTAAATGCGAAGTTTTCCAAATGTGAGTTCTGGCTTGATGAAGTTCTTTACCTTGGTCATATCATCTCTGCCAAGGGCATCGCTGTTAATCTGGAGAAGGTTGCTTCAATTGTGAATTGGGAACCTCCTCAGAATGTCAAGCAGCTCCGCAGTTTCGTGGGGCTTGCACGCTATTGTCGAAGATTCGTTGAGAATTTCTCTAAAATTGCAAAGCCTCTTTCCAACCTCCTCCAGAAGCATGTGAATTATGTATGGACTCCTGAGTGTGACGTTGCTTTCAACACTCTCAAAGAGAAACTCATCACAGCTCCTGTCTTAACCCCTCCTGACGAGTCCAAGCCATTCGAAGTTTTCTGTGATGCTTCTCTTCAAGGTCTCGGTGTTGTGTTAATGCAAGAGAAGAAAGTTGTGGCCTATACCTCTCGTCAGTTGAAGCCCAACGAAAATAACTACCCCACTCACGATCTTGAGTTGGCGGCAGTTGTCCATGCATTAATAACATGGAGACATCTCTTGTTGGGAAGGAAAGTGGACATTTTCACCGACCACAAGAGTCTCAAGTATATCTTCACTCAACCCAACCTCAACCTCAGGCAAACTCGTTCGGTCGAAATGATTCAAGAGTACAATCCAAGTATTGAATATACTCCTGGCAAGGCCAATGTGATTGCAGATGCTTTGAGCAGAAAGGCTTATTGCAACAGCTTAATTCTCAAGCCTTTCCAATCGGATCTTTGTGAAGCTTTCCGCAAACTAAATCTCCAAGTTGTTCCTCAAGGTTTTCTTGCCAACATTCTAGTCTCTCCTACTTTGGAAGACCAAATTCGTGAGGCACAACTTCTGGATACCATGGTGAAGAAGGTGAAACGTGGTATTGACAAGGGCCTCTCCAAATACAAGTGCTATCGCATTGATGACAGAGACACTTTATTCTTCGAGGACCGGATTATGGTTCCTAAAGGTGATCTAAGGAAGGTCATAATGAACGAAGCGCACAATTCTCTTCTATCCATTCATCCTGGAAGTACGAAGATGTACCATGACCTCAAGCAGTCGTATTGGTGGACCCGAATGAAGCGAGAAATTGCTCAATTCGTGAATGAATGTGACGTCTGCAGAAGGGTGAAAGCAGAACACCAACAACCAGCTGGTCTCCTAAAACCTCTTGCTATTCCAGAGTGGAAGTTTGATCATATCGAAATGGACTTTGTTACTGGATTTCCCAAGTCCAAGCGTGGAAATGATGCTATCTTCATTGTCATCGACAAGCTTACAAAAGTGGCTCATTTCCTTCCAATCAAGGAATCTATCTCAGCAGCTCAGTTGGCAGAGCTATACACCTCCAGAATTGTCTCCTTGCACGGTATTCCGCAATTGATTTCTTCAAATCATGGAAGCATCTTCACATCTAAGTTCTGGGACTCCTTCCAGATGGCCATGGGCACCAACATTCGCTTCAGCACAGCTTTCCATCCTCAAACAAGTGGCCAAGTCGAGCGAGTCAATCAAATCCTTGAGGATATGCTCAGGGCTTGTGTCATCTCTTTCGGTATGAAGTGGGAAGATTGCCTCCCTTATTCCGAGTTCTCCTACAACAACAGTTTCCAAGCGAGTTCGGGCAAGGCCCCATTCGAAATTCTCTATGTCAATAAGTGTCGTACTCCTCTCAATTGGTCCGAGACAGGCGAACGCCAACTTCTTGGAAACGACTTGATCACAGAAGCCGAAGAAATGTGCAAAGTCATTCGTTAAAATCTCAAAGCCGCGCAGTCGCGCCAAAAGAGCTATTATGATGACAAGCACCGTGATGTGGCTTTTGAAATCGGAGACCATGTCTACCTCAGCGTCTCTCCAATGAAAGGCACTCGTCGCTTCGATATCAAAGGGAAGCTTGCCCCAAGATACGTGGGTCCTTTCAAGATCATTGGCAAAAGAGGCGATCTCGCATATCAACTTGAGCTTCCCTCCAACTTTGCAAATGTGCACGATGTGTTTCACGTGTCACAGCTTCGCAAGTGCTTCAAGGTGCCCGAGCGCACTATCAACTTCGAAGAAATTAACCTCCAAGAAGATTTGTCTTATCATGAGCATCCCGTTGCTATTCTTGAAGAAACAGAGCGCAAGACTCGCAACAAGTCAATCAAATTCCTGAAAGTGAAGTGGTCACACCATTCCGACCGAGAAGCTACATGGGAACGCGAGGATCACCTCCGTTCCGATTATCCGGAGTTCTTTCAGGCCTAGATCTCGGGACGAGTGTGACGCCCCGGATTCGATCATACACTAATCATACACGCAAACGTGTACGATCAAGATCAGGGACTCACGGGAAGATATCACAACACAACTCTACAAATAAAATAAGTCATACAAGCATCATAATACAAGCCAGGGGCCTCGAGGGCTCGAATACATGTGCTCGATCATAGACGAGTCAGCGGAAGCAACAATATCTGAGTACAGACATAAGTTAAACAAGTTTGCCTTAAGAAGGCTAGCACAAACTGGGATACAGATCGAAAGAGGCGCAGGCCTCCTGCCTGGGATCCTCCTAAGCTACTCCTGGTCGTCGTCAGCGGCCTGAACGTAGTAGTAGGCACCTTCAGTGTAGTAGGAGTCGTCATCGACGGTGGCGTCTGGCTCCTGGGCTCCAGCATCTGGTTGCGACAACCAGAAAGAAAGGAAAGGGAAAAAGAGGGGGAAATGCAACCGTGAGTACTCATCCAAAGTACTCGCAAGCAAGGAGCTACACTACATATGCATGGGTATATGTGTAAAGGGCCATATCAGTGGACTGAACTGCAGACTGCCAGAATAAGAGGGGGATAGCTAATCCTGTCGAAGACTACGCTTCTGGCCATCTCCATCTTGCAGCATGTAGAAGAGAGTAGAGTGAAGTCCTCCAAGTAGCATCGCATAGCATAATCCTACCCGGTGATCCCCTCCTCGTCGCCCTGTTAGAGAGCGACCACCGGGTTATATCTGGCACTTAGAAGGGTGTGTTTTATTAAGTATCCAGTTCTAGTTGTCATAAGGTTAAGGTACAACTCCGGGTCGTCCTGTTACCGAAGATCACGGCTATTCGAATAGATTAACTTCCCTGCAGGGGTGCACCACATAACCCAACACGCTTGATCCCATTCGGCCGGACACACTTTCCTGGGTCATGCCCGGCCTCGGAAGATCAACACGTCGCAGCCCCACCTAAGCACAACAGAGCGGTCAGCACGCCGGTCTAATCCTAAGCGCACAGGGGTCTGGGCCCATCGCCCATAGCACACCTGCACGTTGCGAACGCGGCCGCGAGCAGACCCAGCAACCCACACGATCACGGCGGTTACGTCAACGCGGTCCAACACGGCGCGCGCCACTCAGTCGCTGACGTCAAGAAGGCTTCGGCTGATACCACGACGCTGGGATACCCATAACTACTCCCACGTAGATGGTTAGTGCGTATAGACCAAATGGCCAGACTCAGATCAAATACCCAGAACTCGTTATGCGTGTTATTGATGTAACCGCGAACGCCGACCAGGGCCAGGCCCACCTCTCTCCTAGGTGGTCTCAACCTGCCCTGTCGCTCCGCCACAAAGATCCACTCGCGGGTACTCCTACGAGCTGACCCGACTTTAGTCACCACATGTGTCATGTATCTGTATATAGTATATACCCGTGATCACCTCCCGAGTGATCACGGCCCGATAGTATAGCATGGCAGACGGACAAGAATGTAGGGCCACTGATGGAATACTAGCATCCTATACTAAGCATTAGGATAGCAGGTAAAGGTAACAACTGTAGCAACAATGACAGGCTATGCAGCAGAATAGGTTTAACGGAAATCAGTAACATTGCTACACTGCTCTAATGCAAGCAGTATAGAGAAGAGTAGGCGATATCTGGTGATCAAGGGGGGGGGGGCTTGCCTGGAAGGTCAGCCGAGAAGGAGGGGTCGTCAACACCATAGTCGTACTGGGTAGCAGCGGCGTCGGTCTCGGTGTCTAGCGAGAGAAGAGGGGGAAGAAACAATATATATAATGCAAACATATGCATGACGATGCATGACAAAGCAAACGCAGTGTTAGGTGTGCCCTAACGTGGAAAGGGGTGATACCGGCGAAGGGGGGGAAACATCCGGGAAAGTATCCCCGGTGTTTCGCGTTTTTGGGCAGAGGTACCGGAGGGGGAAAGTTGCGAGTTCGATAGGTTAGGGAGGTGTGGCGGACGAACGGGCTGCGTATCCGGATTCGTCTCATCGTTCTGAGCAACTTTCATGTCGAAAATATTTTAATCCGAGTTACCGATTAAAAGATATGATTTTCTAAAGATTTTATTAATTTCTGGAATTTAGTCAATTAGGACTTAGTTAAACTAATTCTGTTTAATTAAACTAACAGGTTAATTAGATTAATTACTTAGGATTATTTAATTTAATTATTATTTATTTATTATTTTATTTTAATTTTTTAAACGTTTTAGGGGCGGGCCCCACATGTCATAGGGCCAGGGGGCTTTCGGGCCCAGGGGGTCAGCGGCAGTGGCACGACGAGGCACGGTAGTACCGCGCGTACGCGGTAGTGCCGCGCGGGCGAAGTGGCAGAGGCGACGGCGGTCGCGGGCGAGCACGGGATGGAGGGCGGCGCGGGGCGCGAGCAGCGGGCCGAAGCGCGGGCGACGCCAGGGCGCGGCGAGGCTAGGCGGGGCAGCGCGGTGGAGCACACGTGCGGGACGAGCGTGCGGCAGAGGAGCGGCATCAGGGGCGCCGGGGCACGACGGCGGGCGCGGGCGAGCGCGGCCGAGCACGCGCGGGGCGCGGCGACCGCGGCGTGTGCGCGCGCGCAGTGGGCGTCGGTGGCCGGGACGGGCGACGAGGAAGAGGGGAGGCAGAGGGGAGCGCTCACGGTGGCCGTAGGGACTAGGGCAGTGGTGGTTGGGGAGGACGACGGCGACAACCCCGGCGGAGAGGAGGCAGACCGTCGGGAAGGAGGCGCCGGCGAGGTAGCCGCGGAGGCGGGCGAGGTGGCCGAGCGACGAGGGCGTCGGGTGCGTGGTGAGGCAGCAACGGCGACGGGGACGGGCTTCGACGTCGAGGGCGCGGTCGTCTCGGGCGAGCGGGGACGGGGATCGATCCAGGCGTTGGGGTCGGGGGCGACGGGTGTCGGTGAAGGGATCGGGGGGCGCTGTCCCGATCGAGAACGTGGAGGGGAGGAGAAGGGGATCGGGAGGGGGGTGAGTGGGGGGTTAGGGTTTGGCTCGTGGGGGGATAAGGAGAGGGAGTGGGCCGGCTGGCGGCCCAGTGGCCTGCTGGGCCGAGGCCCAGTGGGGGGGGGGGGTTTGCCTTTTCCTTTTCTGTTTTCTTTTCTTTATCTAATTTCTTTTCTATTTTATTTTTGTTTCCTATTATTTTAGTTTCTGTAAAATGTATACTTTGCATCTAATTTTAGCATTCCAATTTAGTCCACCACCTCAAAAAGTCTAGACCCCAATAATTTGGTTTGATGTTTTATCAATTTGTAAAGGCATTTAAATAATCAGGTTTGCTAATATTTAAATCATTTTAGTGCATTCAAACACATAATAAAAGTGTGGTTCCTTCAGAAATATTTACTATGGATTATTTGCCACAAACCGAACATTTTGGTTTTAATGTTTCAAAACTTTTGTTGTTTGCATTTGTTTCAAATTTGAATTTGGATCGGTTCTGAACTAACGCGAGATTAGCAACAGTGATCGTGGTGACGTGGCATCATTAGCAGGGTATTACTGTAGCTTAAATATCCAGGCGTCACAACGAGATCCTCTCGTAGTGGTGGAGGGTTGTAACACCCCAGATGTAACTTCCCTTATTTATAACTCCAACTCTTGCCATTTTCGGCGATGTGTTATGAGATTCCCTTCGTGGTTGGGTTTTTGTCTTTGTTTTGCATTTTGTTCATGTCATGCATTTCATATCATGTCATCATGTGCATCGCATTTGCATACGTGTTCGTCTCATACATCTGAGCATTTTCCCCGTTGTCCGTTTTGCAATCCGACACTCCCATGTGCACCGGCGCCCCCTCTTGTCTCTTTTCGTGAGCGGGTGTTAAACATTCTCAGAATGGACCGAGATTTGCCAAGTGGCCTTGGTACACCACCGGTAGACCGCCTGTCAAGTTTCGTTCCATTTGGAGGTCGTTTGATACTCCAACGGTTAACCGAGTAACCCCAAAGGCCTCTTGTGTGTTGCAGCCCAACACCCCTCCAAACCAGCCCAATAACCCATCTAAACCCTCTCCATGCTCTCGGTCGTTCGATCATGATCGTGTGGGCGAAAACTACACTCCATTTGGAGTCTCCAGCTCCTTCTACCTATAAATATGTGCTCCCCTCCGAAATTTTCGCGCAGATAGAACCCTAGCATTTTCCCCTCTCCGCCGCCGGACGAAACCCGCGCTGGCTGGACGTGTCCGCCGCCACTTGTCGCCTCCTGGTTCTCCCGTCCCGCACGCCCACATCGCCGTGCGCCCGCGCGCCGGCCCGCCGGGGCCCAGGCGGGGCCCTCCCGGCCCATCGCGCCGCCGCACGGCCTGCGCCTCCCGCGCCCGCGCCTCCGCCCCCGCGCCCGCGTCCGCCTCCCGCCGGCCGCCTCCGCGCCGCCCTGCGCCTCGCTCCGCAGCTGGTGACCTCATCGCCTCCGCCGCCGACCCCGCAGCTCGCCTCTGCCCCGCGCCTCCCCGCGCCGCCCTTCGCCGGAGACCGGCCGGATCCGCCTGACTCCGACCTCCCCGACCACTCTCCGGCGCCGCCCCGCGGCCACATCGCCGGAGAAGCCGCCTACGTCACCGTTGACCTCGGAAAAAGCTAGATCCAGGAGGTATAAATCGCCCAAGTCCTTTTATCTGGAAGATTCATGTGTGCATGTTTGATCTGTTGTAACTTTGCGCTCGGTTCTCCGATTCATGCATACGAGATGTCAAAATGTTCATCATTAGATGCTATTTATTTTGTTCCATTGTGCCATGCTCGTTTGAGTCCATCTTGATGCCCAAATTGTTGTTGCAAGAGTGCTATATAATGTTAGGTGCTGATTCTTATCAGAATATGAGCATTTGTCATTTTTGTTGCATTTGATGTGTGCATCTTATGAGCATGATCTCTACATGTGTTTTGTTATATGTCATGCCATATTTACAGGGGTGTATGCCATGTATTTTTGTGATCTATGTGGTGACTAGAACAAGCATGCAAACTAGGCATTGTGATATTGCTGATTTTAGGGACTGATCTGCTGATATTTTTATGCCATGTATCCTTGTTGCTACCATGAGATCCATGCATATTTGGAGGTAGTTCAGTAAGAGTGTTTTGTATATATGGTTATGCTCTATCAATTCATGCCTCTGGTTCCAGTTATAGAGTGCTCTAGCATGTCTTAATCTTGCTCTAATTTTGCTATAAAATGTTCCTGGCAGATTGTTTACATGTTATTCAATTTTGCCACGGTTGTTGTTAGTGATCCATGCAAGCTATGAACTTGATCTTGCTATGTTTATCTACATGAACATGTCATCTTGCTGGTGGTATGTTTGTCTTGTCATGCAAGGCCTTGTGATGAGTGATTTGAGCTCGCAAATTTGCCTTCATGATGCTGTTTATGCCATGCTCTCTAATTCTGAATCTGTAATGGAACTTGCTATGTTTACATGGGTGCCATCATATCTTCTGTGCCTTTTTGGCTCATGATCACTTAAGGAGTTTTGTTCTATGCATTTAGTAGATTCATGCCATGCCTTTATTTGCTAGGATATGTTCCCGTAGCATATTGTTTTAGTGCTATAAACATGGCTTCCTGATGTTATTTCTGGCATGTTAGTATTTTCACTAAATCTGTGAAGCTGATATCTTTTGCATTTTTGCCATGCTTGTTTGAACCTGTTCTGGTGTGATTTAGCCGTAGCTCAGTGTTCATGTTTTGTCAAGCATCTTGAGTACATCACTGCCATATGCTGTGTTGTTATGTTGGAGTGCAGTAGCTTAGTTTCTTGTTGCATTCTAGATGGCATGATGCTGTTAATCGCAAATTTGTGTCATTTTTGTTTTGCTTGCCATTTGCAAACCGTGCATCCGAATCCGGTGATCTTTATATCGATTTCAACCGAAATCATCTCACCTTTCCAGCGACATACTCGGTTTGCCAAGTTGATGCCTTGTTCAACCTTTTCCTTCCGGAGCACGCATATGCATTGCATATTACATCTCGCATATCATGCCATGTTTTGCATCATGTTGCTTGAGCATTGCACCGTTTTTGATTGTTGTTCCATTGCTTATGTTCTTGCTTTGGGTAGAGCCGGGAGACGAGAACGTGAACGAGGAACCTGTTGAGAACGCTTACGAGGATCAAGCTTTCGACAACTCTGAAAACTTTGAAGCAAGATGACCATACCCTCGAAATCACTTCTATCTTTGCTTGCTAGTTGTTCGCTCTATTGCTATGCCGCGCTACCTACCACTTGCTATATCATGCCTCCCATATTTCCATGTCAAGCCTCTAACCATCCTTCCTAGCAAACCGTTGTTTGACTAAGTTACCGCTTTTACACAGCCCCTCTTATAGCGTTGCTAGTTGCAGGTGAAGTTGAAGTTGGTTCCATGTTGGAACATGGATATCTTGGGATATCACATTTATCTCTTATTTAATTAATGCATCTATATACTTGGTAAAGGGTGGAAGGCTCGGCCTTATGCCTGGTGTTTTGTTCTACTCTTGCCGCCCTAGTTTCCGTCATACCGATGTTATGTTCCTTGATTTTGCGTCCTTACACGGTTGGGTGATTTATGGGACCCCCTTGACAGATCGCCTTGAATAAAACTCCTCCAGCAAGGCCCAACCTTGGTTTTACATTTGCCTACCTAAGCCCTTTTCCCTTGGGTTTTCGCGAGCCCGAGGGTCATCTTTATTTTAACCCCCCGGGCCAGTGCTCCTTCGAGTGTTGGTCCGAACCGAGCAACCTGCGGGGCCACCCCAGGGAAACTCGAGGTCTGGTTTTACTCGTAGGTTGACTCATCCGGTGTGCCCTGAGAACGAGGTACGTGCGACTCCTATCGGGATTTGTCGGCACATCGGGCGGCTTTGCTGGTCTTGTTTTAACTTGTCGAAACGTCTTGTAACCGGGATTCCGAAACTGATCGGGTCTTCCCGGGAGAAGGAATATCCTTCGTTGGCCGTGAGAGCTTGTGATGGGCTAAGTTGGGCACCCCTGTAGGGTATGAACTTTCGAAAGCCGTGCCCGCGGTTATGTGGCAGATGGGAATTTGTTAATGTCCGGTTGTAGAGAACTTGTCACTTGACTTAAATTAAAACGCATCAACCGAGTGTGTAGCCGTGATGGTCTCTTTTCGGCGGAGTCCGGGAAGAGAACACGGTCTAGTGTTATGCATGAACGTAAGTAGTTTCAGGATCACTCTTGGTCATTTCTAGCTTCTCGGCCGTGTGTTGCTTCTCTTCTCGCTCTCATTTGCGTATGTTAGCCACCATAATTGCTTAGTGCTTGCTGCAGCTCCACCTCATTACCCCATCCTTCCTATAAGCGAAAATAGTCTTGATCTCGCGGGTGTGAGATTGCTGAGTCCTCGTGACTCACAGATTCTACCAAAACAGTTGCAGGTGCGGACGATGCCAGTGCAGGTGACGCAACCGAGCTCAAGTGGGAGTTCGACGAGGAACTTGGTCGTTACTATGTTTCGTTTCCTGATGATCAGTAGTGGTGCCCAGTTGAGACGATCGGGGATCTAGCATTTGGGGTTATCTTCTTTTCATTTGTATTTGTCCGTAGTCGGACTATGTGTGTACTCTGGATGATGTATGTTTAATTTATGTATTGTGTGAAGTGGCGATTGTAAGCCAACTCTTTATCCCATTCTTGTTCATTACATGGGATTGTGTGAAGATGACCCTTCTTGCGACAAAACCACAATGCGGTTATGCCTCTAAGTCGTGCCCCAACACGTGGCAGATATAGCCGCATCATGGGTGTGACACCCCGTCAGTCCCATGCGATCGTGGAGTTGGTCACTTGTATTATTTATGCTTCCGCTACCCTAATAAAATCATCGAGCCTCACTCCGGCGATGGATGAGCTGTAAGATTTTGGAGTCATGTCACCCACTTCACTGTGACATATCCACCACCACTTTTATTACGAGTTAGTAGTTATGCCACCATACCCTTTGTGTCATATCCGCCTTTATGTATAATATCGGCGTGCTTGTAATAAATTGTTGAGCAACCTCAGCTCAACCCTGTATAATATTTAGTACTTCTGGTTTTCTGTATCAAGGATTTGTCTACCAGTAAGGAGGATTTTTCTATACTGGTCTGACAGAATGGTCGATTTTTCAATAAATGTTTTATTGGAAAACCGGTCCTGACACCGATGACATGCATGAGGAAGATTCCACAAGACTTGGTGATCAAGACAAGGACTCCTCCCCACCGGCGTATTCGACTAGGACTCTTGTTATCCTTGGCCTCTGGTGCATTATATAAACCGAGGCTAGGCTAGTTGATATATATAGGTTAGATCATTATGACATTACTCATCATACCTCTAGGGTTTAGACCACAACATATGATCTCGAGGTAGATCAACTCTTGTAATCTCTATATTCATCAAGATCAATCAAGCAGGAAGTAGGGTATTACCTCCATCAAGAGGGCCCGAACCTGGGTAAACATCGTGTCCCTTGTCTCCTGTTACCCATCGATCCATGACACACAGCTTGGGACCCCCTACCCGAGATCTGCCGGTTTTGACACCGACAATGGTGCTTTCATTGAGAGTTCCGCTGTGTGTTTGGCAAAGGTTTGATGACTCGCCCGCAGATCAACTGCGACATCGGCATCTTCGTCACCAGCTCGACTGGTCACCTTGGTTCGACCAACAACGGCGCTCCGTCTACGGATCACCATGTTCGGACAAGGGCCTTCATCAACATCAACTCCGATATCTATCAAGATCATGGAGGAATCATCCATGGAGCTCGGGGGCTCAACGTCAACATTGCCCTCGAGCGCCCGTACTATTTTTTCTGGACAACAAACTCGTATCTGCCGCCACCGCCTCCTCGAGCATCGCGTTGACGATTGCTTCGGTTGGATTGTGCGGAATTGAGCCTACAACAACCATGCAAAATTTCATCGATTTCCGATGGAGGAATCTCTGGCAATCTACGATATACCGGAGCCTTGTCAAATCTGGACGGGAATCTGGACGAGTTTAGGGCGTAGTCTCCAGAGCCCAGCTCGGAGGTCCTTTGGAAGATCCAATCGTTCATCTGCTGCGGAATTCCCATATCTACCACCCCTCCAAATTTCAGCTTGATCCGACGGTTCAAACTCTGGGAACCTTCCGATGAGTGGACCAATTTTCGGATCTGTTTTCTGCGCGAATACGAATCCGGCCCGAGTTCATGTTTCTTGATGAACCGGATATTGGACAACCCTTTTGAAGGAATTTTTTCTAGGGTATTGTGCGTTGTTTTTAAACTTGTACCCATAAAATTTTAAGCCTCCTCTGAGGTAATCTTCACCATCACGCTGGTGTCAAACCAGTCCGACAATATTGCTCCACGGATGCCGACCTGCGCTAGACACTTCGCCGCTCTGTTGAGCCAAGCTCAACTTTTTCGATCATCATCTCGGCAAGCCGAACAAGATTTTGACATCGCGAAGGATAAATCATCACCAACATCGCTGCCCAACGGATTATACGGAGCGGGCACACCGGCATCGCCGCATGGTCACTTCATCAAGCCGGCATTGACCATGTCATAAGTCACGACCTGCGTCGGCATGACCGCACTGTTGCTTCTTTAAGCTGATGTCCATCACGCCGAACTGCTTCAACACCTCGGCTGACATGGCAGCCACAACGTCTCCTCACCGACCTGCTCCGTCACCTCGGCTGGACCGGGGACTTGGCTATTTCTTCATCAACATACTCTGGTGACTTCGGCGTCATCAGCCGACTAGTTTCGTCACGATTAGCTGGACCGAGGGTTTTGTCTCGGCAAGCCAACCTTTGCCAGCATCGCCATGCCGTCGCTTTATCACCCATCAGGCAATGGGTGTGCGGATCGAGTCCCAATTTTGGGAGTCACCTTTCTTCGGATTGCTACAACAAATAAACCAGGTGCTATTTATCCCAGTAATTTTTGCTTGTTTGGGTTTATTTTTCCCAAAGAATTATTACTCTGGTTTGTTCCATCATGTGTACACAGGTCTATCAAATGGTGACCGCATTAACGACGGTCACATGGTGGTTCAGTCAGTTTCCGTACATAGTCCGGCACACGTCGCATCCGGAACTCGGACCACCCTGTGAATACAGGCTTTGTCACGCCAGTGCCCCGCATCGACATTGACTTCGGCGTCAGGCCACATATCTTCAAATGAATTATCTTGCGTAAATTAATTACGCGAGGATTTTTTATATATTTATATTACTGTTGTTCGCCTGCACTATTTTACATGTGTAGGTAATGGACTTCGACTACGTTACGTGGTCTCTTCGGCAAGCCGACGCCGTCGTCCCAATCGGCGTAAATCGGCTCGCGTGATCACCTTGTTGGTCATGTTGCCATACCGACGTGTTCGGTTGCCTTGGGGACTTCGACACCGTTGAGAGAGCTCTACCTCATCGAGTGTAAATGATTTGGGTTGGGCAGTGTTGTCTCCTTGGCTGGACGGGGGGCTTCGTCAACACTTTATTAACCCACACCATGGGCGTCGGCGTCACTCTGCTTGCCTGCATTGGCCGCGTTATGCCGCCACTTCGGATTGCCGAGCTCTTCGCTCCGCCACCTTGGGACCGGCTTGGGGGATGGACCTTTGTGCCGCGTCAAGCTTGGACCACGTCATCAATATCGAACACATTAATCAGCTAAGTCGCTTTCATGCTCAAAAACTTTCGGTTTTAAATTTTGTTCGGTTCGACCAAGCATTATACTTCCTTGTCAAAACTTTGTTTGTGACACATAAATTCAAATACCCCGTTTACTTGGGGGCTTCCTCTATGAAGCCTTTCCTCTTGCATATGATTATACTTGTACGGCTTCGTTCCTTGTTCGTGTATTACGCCACAATATGCACCATATTGACTTAAGTGTTCCGCAAGCTGGGTTGCCTTGCTCCTGTGCTTACCCCTACGTTCCCGATTGTTCGGCTAGGGAGTAAAGGGAGCACCTCTGCGATTGTCACGACCGGGTCATCCGAGCTCTGACCTCAGACTGGGTGAAGCCGAAAGCTAGTGCTCTTATTGTTTTCAGTTATGGTCGGCACACAACGGAACTCATGAGTACAAAAAATCTATTGCACAAGTCTCATAGTAACAACAAGCACCGAAGAAAGGTATCGGTGGAGGTACTATTTTCTTCGAAGATGCTTCTTACACTTCGTCAGTAATATAACATAAGTTCCTTGAGCGCGCTTTGTCTGTTACAGCCTTATGGCCTAATTGCCTGGTTATCAGAAACACTATCGATATTCTCGACAGGTGGAGTACATAACACTCTTTGGCCCTTGACCGAAGAGGGAGAAGCCGACGGTCGGTTAAGACGCGTTTAAAGTTCGGGTGAACATAGATATGATATAAGTACTTCGGTACATACAATCATTATACATAAAATAAATATATATCACCAGTATTTGTATTCAGTATACAAGCGTTGCCTTCTGTAATTATCGTTATAAAGCCATAAATATGCATCAATTTGACTTAAGATTTTGGCCAAGCTGGGTTGCCTGGCTCCTGTGCTTACCCCTACGTTCCCGATTGTTCGGCTAGGTGGTAAAGGGAGCACCTCTATGATTGTTACTACCGGGTCATCCGAGTGAGTACCTCAGACTGGGAGAAGCCGAAAGCTAGCAATCTTAAAGGATCACATTGGTCGGCAACGACGGAAGTGAAATTTTTGGTTTATTAATACCACAGAGTTCGGGAACTCTCCCCGAACTAAATCCTCAATATTTTCCTCCCACATCGATTGGAGGTGAGGTTTCATGATCATGATCAGCATGACAACCGAAAGAAAGGAACCGATAGCGGGACTATTTTCTTTGGAAGATGTTTCTTACATTAAAAAGTAATATAACATATCTCTCCGCGTACCTTTGTTTATAAAACCGTATGACCGGATTGCCTTGTTTGCCGTAAACCTTTGCCCTTATAAAGGCTTAATAAAGTAGGACAAACACTCCCAGCTACTAGCCGAGGAGGTTGAAGCCGATGGTCGGTCAACAAAGTTTTGGACAATGCGGATCCGAACATTAATGATGTCAAGTACTTGGATACATAGAATCATTACACATAATTTGTGATTTTACTCCGGATATCGATCCTTAATTCGGCCACCCATGCCCACATTAAGGCTCGGGGGCTACTGGGATTCATGCTCATTATTTATAAATATTAAAGGGGCACATCGATCCCCTGATCTGGTGTTGCCACCCGACCAGTGTCTCGGGGGTTACTGCATTACCTATTCAATGCAGAAAATTCAAAGTGCTTAGTGTTCGGCATGACCGAACTATGGACAAGCGCGTCTTCGGACAACAATAAGTACCATCGTGGACTTATCTGGCATCAAGCTGATATATCACAGCAACTTCTCACGAACCTCTCTCAGGGGCCCGTCCGCCGATCACTATTATCTCTAATATATTACACTGCGTTTCTATTCCTACGTATGCTGCCGAGCTAGGAGTTGATCCTCAGGCCGATTTCGCACATCGACCTGAGTCTCAGGGGCTACTAGGATCAGCGGTTTCATGTTTTCCTTCAGGTGCATCTTGGGTTTTAGACCGACACACACCTTGAGGGCTACTGGCTATATATCTTGTCAGTAAATAAATTGCATCAATCGGAAATAAAATCCGCAAACAATCAGCCCGAGCCCGAGGTGGTGCATCACCTCGGAGGCAGTCCAGCATAAAGTTCGGCTGCAAGTGGTTGGCTCCTTAGAGGGCATTTCTGGAATTAAGCTCGGCTAAACTCTTTCAAGTTCTTTGAACCAAGGTGATCTATGACACCTTGGATACAGTCCGGCGTTGGAGCTTGGACATAGTCCGACGTTGGAGCTCGGAAGCAGTCCGACGTTGGTGCTCGGCTGCAAAAGATACCTCCAATGTAGTCCGACGTTGGATCTCGGATACGAGAGGACACCGCCGCACGGGAACACTTCAAGCCCGAGGTGTGGCATAAAAATAACAAGGCATTGATAAAGGACGAAAACTTAAAGGGGCTCCTCGGATATCCGACGTGTAAACTCTTCGGATTTACTTCGGCGATCCTCAAGATCGAAGATGGGAAAGATTTGTTGAACCAGTTTTCAAGACCGACGGCCGAAGATGAAGAACAGTTCGGAAGAATCGAGGAGCGTCCCCAACTTGAAGGCCGGTTCAGGGGGCTACTGACGGTGTCCTGGACTAGGGGGTACTCACCACATCGTCACCCGATCAGTTAGATTGGGCCGAGGACCCACATGGCCGTATACTCATGGGCCAATTCGGACAGCCGATGACATGCATGAGGAAGATTCCACAAGACTTGGTGATCAAGACAAGGACTCCTCCCCACCGGCGTATTCGACTAGGACTCTTGTTATCCTTGGCCTCTGGTGCATTATATAAACCGAGGCTAGGCTAGTTGATATATATAGGTTAGATTAGTATGCCATTACTCATCATACCTCTAGGGTTTAGACCACAACATATGATCTCGAGGTAGATCAACTCTTGTAATCTCTATATTCATCAAGATCAATCAAGCAGGAAGTAGGGTATTACCTCCATCAAGAGGGCCCAAACCTGGGTAAACATCGTGTCCCTTGTCTCCTGTTACCCATCGATCCATGACACACAACTTGGGACCCCCTACCCGAGATCTGCCGGTTTTGACACCGACACTTGAGGATTTATAACAGAGGTAAATCACATGTATAAAGTAACGTAAATACTATTACCTCAATCCATATAGCGGAAGTAACAACAAAGTTGTGGAGTCCCAACAACACCAACGACAAAGTTGAGTGTAGAAATCGTAACCCTAACATATCACTTGCTCGTCGTAAGATTCCTGCAACATGAGATGTTGCAGCCATGTACGTCAGTACATTGAATGTACTGGCAATTTCACATCATAGAATAATAATGAAAATGTCTATCTCTATATGCATATTTGGCTGGTGGAGGCTCTAAGTTTAATTTTGCATAAAGCTTTTTTTTTCCTACAACAAAGGAATACATTTTATTTACTACTAAGTTAAATTACCCATATTGAGAAGGTAACCCCAACTCAATCCTAGAATTAATTAATATTAATAACCCAACAAATTTATTAAGTAAAGTGATGAGATCAACCAATAATTCAAATACCAGATACTCAAAATGTCCATAACAGGGGACATGGCTAATCATGATTAGTTTATACACTATGTAGAGGTTTGCGCACTTTTCCCCACAAGACTCGATCTCCTCCGTTGAATTTCTCGCACTGCATAATGCTTGAGAATCGGATGATCGAGACACGGTCTTTCCGAAGAGGTCCCCTTAACCGATAGATAGGCCGGTACACCTACAATCCCCTACATCTGCTAGGACATCCTGGAAAGGATTCCCACAACTTACTCAACTATGCTAGAGCCCATAATGGCATGTGGCCGCACACGGAAGTTTCTAACATGAATAATCTAATGATCCCTTTGAGCCTGGGTGGCATTCCATAGGATGATCACACGGGTCCCCCGGGATCTCCTAGGACAACACTGGATTCCTCAGGTGCCCGGGCAAGCCACTGGTATCCCCAGGGTGCCCCAACCATTCCACCCAGAGTTGTGTTAATGTTGCCACCTTAAAGTTACCCTCAGTTAATATAACTCTCGCAACTTTCATGAATCTCACATACCAATCCCCGTCTACAAGCATGGCTAAGCAATACATGACACAACGAATATTCCTGGGGTGTTTCAAGGATCATAGGTTCCTACCCCATGAACTACATAGCAAAATACAATTCCCAAATCCTACTCATGCAAATATTTGAGGGGTGTATCTAATGCAAGTAAAACTGGGTATAGGAAGAGTATTGTGATGCCCCTGATTCAATCGTACACTAATCATACATGCAAATGTGTACGATCAAGATTAGGGACTCACGGAAAGATATCACAACACAACTCTAGACACCAATTAAAAAAAATACAAGCTTGATATTACAAGCCAGGGGCCTCGAGGGCTCGAATACACAAGAGTCAGCAGAAGCAACAATATCTGAGTATAGACATAAGTTAGACAAGTTTGCCTTAAAAAGGCTAGCACAAAAGTAGCAACGATCGAAAAGGCAAGGCCTCCTGCCTGGGAGCCTCCTAACTACTCCTAGTCGTTGGCGGTCTCCACGTAGCAGTAGGCATCGACGGTGGCATCTGTCTCCTAGGCTCCGACATCTGATTGCATCAATCGGAAAGAAGAAGAAAGGGGGAAAAGGGGGAGCAAAGTAACCGTGAGTACTCATCCAAAGTACTCGCAAGCAAGGATCTACACTACATATGCAACATTATCAAAGGAAGGCTGTATATGTGGACTGGGCTGCAGAAATGCCAGAATAGAGGGGAGAACCTAGTCCTATCGAAGACTAGCATCTTCTGGAAACCACCATCTTACATCAACAGAAGGGAGTAGGCTAGCATAAAGTAAAGTAGTAGAAGTGTTATCAACCTCGGCCAGAGATCCTTTCTCGACTCCCTGCGAGAAAGCAATCCTAGAGCCATACTATGCATTTCTCATATCCATGTCTCATCTCAAGTATCCAGTTCTAGTTGTATCGATCGGGATACAACTCCAAGTGTCCATTACCGTAGGACAAACTATCGATAGATGTTTTCTTCCCTGCAGGGGTGCACCAACTTACCCACCACGCTCGATTAACTCCGGCCGGGCACACTTTCCTAGGTCATGCCCGGCATCGGCCAAACAATACGCCGCAACCCGACCTAGGATTAATAGAGAGGTCAGCACGCCGGACTAAACCTATGCCCCAGGGGTCATGGGCCATCGCCCCGAGAACTCTGCACGTTGTGAACGCAGCCGGTGAGAAGACCTAGCTACCTCCTTCAAAAAGGCAGGTGCTTACCAGTCCAACCCGGCGCGCGCCGCTCAGTCACTGACGTCTATTAAGCTTCGGCTGATGCATACGACGCAGAACGCCCATACTATGCCCACGTGATGGTTAGTGCTATCAGGCCAGAGGCCCCTCAGATCAAATATCCATACCGTAGTGGATTAGGAATGCGTGGTAACAAGGAGAGACTCACGAAAGATGTGACCCCGTTGCCCCGTCTCGAGGACTTGCGGCTGTTGGGGAATGTAGTAATTTCAAAAAAAATCCTACGCACACGCAAGATCATGGTGATGCATAGCAACGAGAGGGGAGAGTGTTGTCCACGTACCCTCGTAGACCGAAAGCATAAGCGTTAGCACAATGCGGTTGCTGTAGTCGTACGTCTTCACGATCCGACCGATCAAGTACCGAACGCACGACACCTCCGAGTTCAGCACACATTCAACTGGATGACGTCCCTCGAACTCCGATCCAGCCGAGCTTTGAGGGAGAGTTCCGTCAGCACGACAGCGTGATGACGATGATGATGTTCTACCGACGCAGGGCTTCTCTTAAGCACCGCTACGATATTATCGAGGTGGATTATGGTGGATGGGGGCACCTGTAACGCCCCGAGACCGACGATCCAGAAGACTTCCATATTTTCATGATCACCTTGTGTTTCTTTTGTGCTTGCTCTTTTATTTTGCATTGCATCATGTCATCATGCCATCATGTCTTTTAATTTTAAAACTCAACTTAATAAATTGCATGGATCTTTGATCCATTTAAATCGAGGGAAGGATGACTTCTCTTTATAACTTATCCTCCCAATATAAGGGAGCTATATTAAATATTTCTTTAATTTGGAAATCACCATAACACACTTGCAAATTATCCCAATGCCTCGTTATCTTAATTCTTGGTCTCCAACCTCACCACTTTACCCCTTCCATACCCTTTAAGCTTTGCTAGTCTTGATACCCATGGTAATGGGATTGCTGAGTCCTCGTGGCTCACAGATTACTACAACAACTGTTGCAGGTGCCGATGATCCCAGTGCAGGTGACGCAACCAAACTCAAATGGGAGCTCGATGAAGAACTCAGTCGTTGCTATGTTTCTTTTCATGTTGATCAGTAGTGGAGCCCAGTTGAGACGATCGGGATCTAGCAGTTGGGTTGTCTTCTTTTATTTGGATTTGTCCGTAGTCGGACTATGTGTACTCTGAATGATGTATGATTTAATTATGTATTGTGTGAAGTGGCGATTGTAACCCAACTCTCTTTATCCCATTCTTATTCATTACATGGGATTGTGTGAAGATGACCCTTCCTAGCTCGATCCCCGTCCTCCTCGTTCCCCACCTCGCGCCGCCAGCACCCGATCCCCTCGCCCTCCTGCTCGATCCCCATCTCCTCCTCTTGATCCCGCGCGCCTCCCCCTCCTGCTGCCGCCTCCACCACCAGATCAGGCCGGCCTCCGCCGCCCTTGCCCGTTCCCAGTCGGACCCCGCCAGCAGGGCCTCGTCCCCACCTCCGGCGCGCCAAGCTCGCCGCCTCCCTGCCATGGCCGTGTGTCGCCCCTCTCCTTCGAGCGCCGCTCGGCCTCCCCGTCCTCTGCGTCGCCTTCCTTCCCTTCCTCTAGCCACCTCGTCGACCTGGCATGGACGCTGAGCTCGAAGCCCCGTCGCCTCCCTGCCTTGCTCCGGCTGCCGCTGTCTGCATCGAGCAGCTGCAGCTCATTGCTCAGCACCTCGGCGCCCCTACACCCAAGTCCGTCGCCACCTCGCTGGAGGACGTCGTCCTCGCCCGGATCCTCGTTGCCAGCCCCAAGCCTCGCCGCCGCCTCCTCTGCTTCGCCTGAACCGCGCCCCCTGCATCACCTCTGTCGACCCCGCCCTCTGCTTCGCTCGCTGGGACCAGAGCATCCCTGCCTAGCTCCCGTTGAGCCGCGCCAAGTCCCTCGAAGATCGCTTGGTGCTGCCTTGTTTTGGTTCGCCAAGTGCCGCACCGAAACATCATCAAGGTCGACTACGTTTTGCTGCCCCGACCGGATCCGTCAAGTACTCGCTACCACAATGATGCCAAGTTCGACGACGCTCGCCGCCCGAATGACTACCGCCGACGCGTACCACTCCGTCGCCGTGGATTTCGTCAAGTCAAACGGTGACCCCCCCCAAGACCTCGAATTCGTCACCGTGGGTTTTCTTCCACCAAGTACCACGACGCCCGGAGCCCTCGGATACGTCAAGTTCGACTACCTTCGTGTGTACCTCTACCGTCGACCGTCATGTTCCTCGCCGTGACCCCGAACGAACCTCTACGGAGTCTGTACGACTACGAAACATGAACCACTACTTCCACTACCGTTGCCGTGTACCACTACTTCCTCTATGACTGTCCGGAGAACGTCTACTTCCTCTACTTCGCACCGACTTGATCTGTTTCGAAAATGCACCCTTGGAAGGTATAACCGCCAGAACGACGCCCGTGGACGAGTGCTTGTGATGTGTTCTATGAGATGCCCGTGGTTGCACCGTTTCTGAGTTGTCTTTGCACGTTGCTCCTTGTTTGCCATGCCACCGACATGTGGGAACCCGGTAGTCGGGATCACCCCACTATCTCTAGCATGTTCGGTACATCCACAGTTTCTTTTGCACCGACATCTCGATGAGTTGTCGGATCACCGTTATGTTGCCGTGGCATCATTTTCGGATTCATTGCCGTGGCACCCCTTTCTTCCACCACGGTAACAAATGCCTCATATCATTTTATACCAACATTTTCATAAAATGACATAAAACTTGCATTGTCATCCGCATCATGATAACAACATTTAAATGGTTAAAATTGTTGTTTGCCTTATAAACTGCTAAATGCATATGGGGTTTTACCGGAATTGTTGTTTGTTATTTCCGGCCTCATTTAAAATGCCTAAATAGTTAGTTTACTTATGCTTCACCTCTTGCCATGTTTAATAACAATTAATATTGTTGAGTACCTAACCGAGAGAGAACTAAGTAATTGAATGTGGTGTTTCGTTAATGTGCAACTTGTTGCATATTGATCTCCACTTAATTTGTAGTGTTGTTTGTTGCACTTTGCCATGCCATGCCTCTTTAAACCGGACATGCATCATACTTGTTTGTGCATCATGCCATGTTTATGTGATGGTTGTTTACTATGTTGTTTGCTTCTTTCCGGGTTTGCTTCTCTCGTTAGCTTCGGTTTCGTTCCGGAGTTGTGAGGATTCGTTCGACTCCGCCCGTTTGTCTTCTTCATGGACTCGTTCTTCTTCCTAGCGGGATTTTAGGCAAGATGACCGTCACCTTGGATCTCACTACTATCATTGCTATGCTAGTTGCTTCGTTCTATCGCTATGTCGCGTTTACCTACCACTTTCTTATCAAGCCTCCCAAATTGCCATGAACCTCTAACCTTTGTCACCCTTCCTAGCAAACCGTTGTTTGGCCGGGTTACCGCTTTGCTCAGCCCCTCTTATAGCGTTGCTAGTTGCAGGTGAAGTTGAAGTTGGTTCCATGTTGGAACATGGATATTCTTTTGGGGTATCACATATTATCTCTTATTTTAATTAATGCACCTATATACTTGGTAAAGGGTGGAAGGCTCGGCCTTATGCCTGGTGTTTTGTTCCACTCTTGCCGCCCTAGTTTCCGTCATACAGGTGTTATGTTCCTTGATTTTGCGTCCCTTACACGGTTGGGTGATTTATGGGACCCCATTGACAGTTCGCCTTGCATAAAAACTCCTCCAGCAAGGCCCAACCTTGGTTTTACATTTGCCTCACCTATTACCTTTTCCCTTGTGTTCTGCAGACTCAAGGGTCATCTTTATTTAGCCCCCCCGGGCCAGTGCTTCTCTAAGTGCTGGTCCGAACCGAGCCGCCTGCGGGGTCACCTTGGGGAAACTTGAGGCCTGGTTTTACTCGTAGCTTGTCTCATCCGGTGTTGCCCTGAGAACGAGATATGTGCAGCTCCTATCGGGATGTCGGCGCATCGGGCGGTCTTGCTGGTCTTGTTTTAACTTGTCAAAATGTTTTGTAACCGGGATTCCGAGACTGATCGGGTCTTCCCGGGAGAAGGAATATCCTTCGTTGGCCGTGAGACCTTATCATGGGCTAAGTTGGGACACCCCTGCAGGGTTTGAACTTTCGAAAGCCGTGCCCGCGGTTATGTGGTGGATGGGAATTTGTTAATATCCGGTTGTAGTAAACTTGAAGTAAACTCTTCTAAAATACACCAACCGTGTGCGTAATCGTGATTGTCTCTCTTTCGGGGTTGTTCGAGAGGAGAACAGGGTTCTTGGGTTATGTTTGACGAAAGTAGGAGTTCAAGATCACTTCTTGATCATTACTAGTTGACGACCGTTGCGTTGCTTCTCTTCTCGCTCTTATTTGCGTATGTCAGCCGCCATACTTGCTTCGCCGCTGCTGCAACCTCACCACTTTACCCCCTTCCCTACCCTTTAAGCTTTGCTAGTCTTGATACCCATGGTAATGGGATGGCTGAGTCCTCGTGGCTCACAGATACTTCCAAAACAGTTGCAGGTGCCGATGATACCAGTGCAGGTGATGCTGCCGAACTCAAGTGGGGTTTCGACGAGAAACTTGGTCGTTGCTATGTTTCTTTTCATGCTGATCAGTAGTGGTGCCCAGTTGGGGGCGATCAGGGATCTAGCAGTTGGGTTATCTTCTTTTTATTTGGCTTTGTCCGTAGTCGGACTATGCGTGTACTCTGAATGATGTATGATTTATATATGTATTGTGTGAAGTGGCGATTGTAAGCCAACTCTCTTTATCCCATTCTTATTCATTACATGGGATTGTGTGAAGATGACCCTTCTTGCGACAAAACCTACAATGTTGTTATGCCTCTAAGTCGTGCCTCGACACGTGAGAGATATAGCCACATCGTGGGTGTTACAGCACCGCACACGGCTAAGAGATCCAAGAGATCAATTGTTGTGTCTCAAGGGGGTGCCTCCCTCCCCGTATATAAAGTAGTGGAGGAGGGGGAGGGGGCCGGCCACCCTTGGCGCGCCCCATGAGGAGTCCTACTCCCAACGGGAGTAGGACTCCCCCCTTCCATGTTGGAGTAGGAGAGGAGAGGGAAGGAGAGAGAGGGGGAAAGGAAAGGGGGGGCGCCGCCCCCCTCCTTGTCCAATTCGGACTTGGGGGGGGGGGGGGGGGAAGGGCATGCGGCTGCCCCTTGGCCGCCTCTCCTCTTCCACCACTTGGGCCCATGAGGCCCAATAACCTCCGAGGGGGTTCCGGTAACCCCCCGGCACTCTAGTTTATATCTGATAACCCCCAGAACCATTCCGGTGTCTGAACATAGTCGTCCAATATATCAATCTTCATGTCTCGACCATTTCGAGACTCCTCGTCATGTTCGTGATCACATCCGGGACTCCGAACTACCTTCGGTACATCAAAACACATAGACTCATAATATAACCGTCATCGAACTTTAAGCGTGCGGACCCTACAGGTTCGAGAACTATGTAGACATGACCGAGACACGTCTCCGGTCAATAACCAATAGCGGAACCTGGATGCTCATATTGGCTCCTACATATTCTACGAAGATTTTTATCGGTCAAACCGCATGACAACATACGTTGTTCCCTTTGTCATCGGTATGTTACTTGCCCGAGATTCGGTCATCGGTATCTCAATACCTAGTTCAATCTCGTTACCGGCAAGTCTCTTTAATCGTTCCGTAATACATCATCCCGCAACTAACTCATTAGTTACAATGCTTGCAAGGCTTATAGTGATGTGCATTACTGAGTGGGCCCAGAGATACCTCTCCGACAATCGGAGTGACAAATCCTAATCTCGAAATACGCCAACCCAACAAGTACCATCGGAGACACCTGTAGAGCACCTTTATAATCACCCAGTTACGTTGTGACGTTTGGTAGCACACAAAGTGTTCCTCCGGTAAACGGGAGTTGCATAATCTCATAGTCATAGGAACTTGTATAAGTTATGAAGAAAGCAATAACAGAATACTAAACGATCGTGTGCTAAGCTAACGGAATGGGTCAAGTCAATCACATCATTCTCCTAATGATGTGATCCCATTAATCAAATGACAACTCATGTCTATGGCTAGGAAACATAACCATCTTTCATCAATTAGTAAGTCTAGTAGAGGCATACTAGTGACACTCTGTTTGTCTATGTATTCACACAAGTATTATGTTTCCGGTTAATACAATTCTAGCATGAATAATAAACATTTATCATGATATAAGGAAATAAATAATAACTTTATTATTGCCTATAGGGCATATTTCCTTGAGTCTCCCACTTGCACTAGAGGCAATAATCTAGAATACACAGTAATGATTCTAACACCCATGGAGTCTTGGTGCTGATCATGTTTTGCTCGTGGAAGAGGCTTAGTCAACGGGTCTGCAACATTCAGATCCGTATGTATCTTGAAAATCTCTATGTCTCCCACCTGGACTTGATCCCCGATGGAGTTGAAGCGTCTCTTGATGTGCTTGGTTCTCTTGTGAAATCTGGATTCCTTTGCCAAGGCAATTGCACCAGTATTGTCACAAAAGATTTTCATTGGACCCGATGCACTAGGTATGACACCTAGATCGGATATGAACTCCTTCATTTGCTGCTTCCGAAGCAGCTATGTACTCCGCTTCACACGTAGGTCCCGCCACAACGCTTTGCTTAGAACTTGTCCAACTGACAGCTCTACCGTTCAATATAAATACATATCCGGTTTGCGATTTAGAATCGTCCGGATCAGTGTCAAAGCTTGCATCAACGTAACCGTTTACAATGAGCTCTTTGTCACCTCCATAAACGAGAAACATATCCTTAGTCCTTTTCAGGTATTTTAGGATGTTCTTGACCGCTGTCCAGTGATCCACTCTTGGATTACTTTGGTACCTCCCTGCTAAACTAATAGCAAGGCACACATCAGGTCTGGTACATAGCATTGCATACATGATAGAGCCTATGGATGAAGCATAAGGAATATCTTTCATATTCTCTCTATCTTCTGAAGTGGTCGGGCATTGAGTCTTACTCAACTTCACACCTTGTAACACAGGCAAGAACCCTTTCTTTGCTTGATCCATTTTGAACTTCTTCAAAACTTTGTCAAGGTATGTGTTTTGTGAAAGTCCAATTAAGCGTCTTGATCTATCTCTATAGATCTTGATGCCCAATATATAAGTAGCTTCATCGAGGTCTTTCATTGAAAAACTCTTGTTCAATTATCCCTTTATGCTATCCAGAAATTCTATATCATTTCCGATCAACAATATGTCATGTACATATAATATCAGAAATGCTACAGAGCTCCCACTCACTTTCTTGTAAATACAGGCTTCTCCAAAAGTCTGTATAAATCCATATGCTTTGATCACACTATCAAAACGTTTATTCCAACTCCGAGAGGCTTGCACCAGTCCATAAATGGATCGCTGGAGCTTGCACACTTTGTTAGCTCCCTTTGGATCGACAAAACCTTCCGGTTGCATCATATACATCTCTTATTCCGGAAATCCATTCAGGAATGCAGTTTTGACACCCAGTTGCCAAATTTCATAATCATAAAATGCGGCAATTGCTAACATGATTCGGACAGACTTAAGCATCGCTACGGGTGAGAAAGTCTCATCGTAGTCAATCCCTTGAACTTGTTAAAAATCTTTTGCAACAAGTCGAGCTTTATAGACAGTAACATTACCGTCAGCGTTAGTCTTCTTCTTGAATATCCATTTATTCTCAATTGCTTGCCGATCATCGGGCAAGTCAACCAAATTCCACACTTTATTTTCATACATGGATCCCATCTCAGATTTCATGTCCTCAAGCCATTTTGCGGAATCTGGGCTCACCATCGCTTCTTCATAGTTCGTAGGTTCGTCATGGTCTAGTAACATAACCTCCAGAATAGGATTACCGTACCACTCTGGTGCGGATCTTACTCTGGTTGACCTACGAGGTTCAGTAACAACTTGATCTGAAGTTTCATGATCATCATCAATAACTTCCTCACTAATTGGTGTAGGAGTCATAGGAACAGATTTCTGTGATGAACTAATTTCCAATAAGGGAGCAGGTACAATTACCTCATCAAGTTCTACTTTCCTCCCACTCACTTCTTTCGAGAGAAACTCCTTCTCTAGAAAGGATCCAAATTTAGCAACAAAAGTCTTGCCTTTGGATCTGTGATAGAAGGTGTACCCAACAGTCTCCTTTGGGTATCCTATGAAGACACATTTCTCCGATTTGGGTTCGAGCTTATCAGGTTGAAGCTTTTTCACATAAGCATCCCAGCCCCAAACTTTAAGAAATGACAACTTTGGTTTCTTGCCAAACCATAGTTCATAAGCCGTCGTCTCAATGGATTTAGATGGTGTCCTATTTAACGTGAATGCATCCGTCTCTAAAGCATCACCCCAAAATGATAGCGGTAAATCAGTAAGAGACATCATAGATCGCACCATATCTAGTAAAGTACGATTACGACGTTCGGACACACCATTACGCTGTGGTGTTCCGGGTGGCATGAGTTGCGAAACTATTCCACTTTGTTTCAAATGAAGACCAAACTCGTAACTCAAATATTCTCCTCCACGATCAGATCGTAGAAACTTTATTTCCTTGTTACGATGATTTTCCACTTCACTCGGAAATTCTTTGAACTTTTCAAATGTTTCAGACTTATGCTTCATTAAGTAGATATACCCATATCTGCTCAAATCATCTGTGAAGGTGAGAAAATAACGATACCCGCCGCAAGCCTCAACATTCATTGGACCACATACATCAGTATGTACGATCTCCAATAAATCAGTTGCTCGCTCCATAGTTCCGGAGAATGGCGTTTTAGTCATCTTGCCCATGAGGCACGGTTCACAAGTACCAAGTGATTCATAATCAAGTGATTCCAAAAGTCCATCAGTATGGAGTTTCTTCATGCGCTTTACACCAATATGACCCAAACGGCAGTGCCAGAAATAAGTTGCACTATCATTATCAACTCTGCATCTTTTAGCTTCAATATTATGAATATGTGTATCACTACTATCGAAATTTAATATAAATAGACCACTCCTCAAGGGTGCATGACCATAAAAGATATTACTCATATAAATAGAACAACCATTATTCTCTGATTTAAATGAATAACCGTCTCGCATCAAACAAGATCCAGATATAATGTTCATGCTCAACGCTGGCACCAAATAACAATTATTCAGGTCTAAAACTAATCCCGAAGGTAGATGTAGAGGTAGTGTGCCGACCGCGATCATATCGACTTTGGAACCATTTCCCACGCGCATCGTCACCTCGTCCTTAGCCAATCTTCGCTTAATCCGTAGTCCCTGTTTCGAGTTGCAAATATTAGCAACAGAACCAATATCAAATACCCAGGTGCTACTGCGAGCATTAGTAAGGTACACATCAATAAAATGTATATCACATATACCTTTGTTCACCTTGCCATCCTTCTTATCCGCCAAATACTTGGGGCAGTTCCGCTTCCAGTGACCAGTCTGCTTGCAGTAGAAGCACTCAGTCTCAGGTTTAGGTCCAGACTTGGGTTTCTTCTCCTGAGCAGCAACTTGTTTGTTGTTCTTCTTGAAGTTCCCCTTCTTCTTCCCTTTGCCCTTTTTCTTGAAACTGGTGGTCTTGTTAACCATCAACACTTGATGCTCCTTCTTGATTTCTACCTCCGCTGCCTTTAGCATTGCGAAGAGCTCGGGAATAGTCTTCTCCATCCCTTGCATATTATAGTTCATCACGAAGCTCTTGTAGCTTGGTGGCAGTGATTGGAGAATTCTGTCAATGACGCTATCATCCGAAAGATTAACTCCCAGTTGAATCAAGTGATTATTATACCCAGACATTTTGAGTATATGCTCACTGACAGAACTATTCTCCTCCATCTTGCAGCCATAGAATTTATTGGAGACTTCATATCTCTCAATCCGGGCATTTGCTTGAAATATTAACTTCAACTCCTGGAACATCTCATATGCTCCATGACGTTCAAAATGTCGTTGAAGTCCCGATTCTAAGCCGTAAAGCATGGCACACTGAACTATCGAGTAGTCATCAGCTTTGCTCTGCCAAACATTCATAACATCTGGTGTTGCTCCTGCAGCAGGCCTAGCACCCAACGGTGCTTCCAGGATGTAATTCTTCTGTGCAGCAATGAGGATAATCCTTAAGTTACGGACCCAGTCCGTGTAATTGCTACCATCATCTTTCAACTTTGCTTTCTCAAGGAACGCACTAAAATTCAACGGAACAACAGCACGGGCCATCTATCTACAACAACATAGACAAGCAAAATACTATCAGGTACTAAGTTCATGATAAATTTAAGTTCATTTTAATCATATTACTTACGAACTCCCACTTAGATAGACATCCCTCTAATCATCTAAGTGATCATGTGATCCAAATCAACTAAACCATGTCCGATCATCACGTGAGATGGAGTAGTTTCATTGGTGAACATCACTATGTTGATCATATCTACTATATGATTCACGCTCGACGTTTCGGTCTCAGTGTTCCGAGGCCATATCTGCATATGCTAGGCTCGTCAAGTTTAACCTAAGTATTCCGCGTGTGCAACTGTTTTGCACCCGTTGTATTTGAACGTAGAGCCTATCACACCCGATCATCACGTGGTGTCTCAGCACGAAGAACTTTCGCAACGGTGCATATTCAGGGAGAACACTTATACCTTGAAATTTAGTGAGAGATCATCTTATAATGCTACCATCGATCTAAGCAAAATAAGATGCATAAAAGATAAACATCGCATGCAATCAATATACATGATATGATATGGCCATCATCATCTTGTGCTTGTGATCTCCATCTCCGAAGCACCGTCATGATCACCATCGTCACCGGCACGACACCTTGATTTCCATCATAGCATCGTTGTCGTCTCGCCAACTATTGCTTCTACGACTATTGCTACCTCTTAGTGATAAAGTAAAGCAATTACAGGGCGATTGCATTGCATACAATAAAGCGACAACCATATGGCTCCTGCCAGTTGCCGATAACTCAGTTACAAAACATGATCATCTCATACAATAAAATATAGCATCATGTCTTGACCATATCACATCACAACATGCCCTGCAAAAACAAGTTAGAGGTCCTCTACTTTGTTGTTGCAAGTTTTACGTGGCTGCTACGGGCTAAGAAAGAACCGTTCTTACCTACGCATCAAAACCACAACGATAGTTCGTCAAGTTAGTGTTGTTTTAACCTTCTCAAGGACCGGGCGTAGACACACTCGGTTCAACTAAAGTTGGAGAAACTGACACCCGCTAGTCACCTGTGTGCAAAGCACGACGGTAAAACAAGTCTCACGTAAGCGTACGTGTCGTGGTTTTGTCACGACAGGTGTCCTAAGGAAAGGACTTAGTCGTGGAGCCATCACTACAAGTTAGCTTAAAGGGGTTAAAGTGGACAAGGGACGCAGATAGTTTATACTGGTTCGGCCCCTTGCGGTGAAGGTAAAGGCCTACTCCAGTTGTGATGGAATTGCTAGGGTTTCAATGACCAGGGAGCGAATACGCTTTGCCTGGGTCTCGAGTTGTTGTCTGCTGTCCCTAAATCGTCGCCGAGTCGTCCCCTTATATACATGGGTTGACGCCCGTCGGTTTACAGAATCCTGAGGCCGGCTCATAATCGTGTCTGGCTCGGTCTCTACTCTTTCTATCTTACAACACAAGTTTACATACTAATGTCGGTTTATGTCTATAGGCTTTGAACCGGCTCTGGGCTTTTTGCCTTCATCAAGTGTCACCGTCTTTGTCTTCATGGACTTCAGACATAGTGAACCATTATCTGGCTAACCCGGCCCCTCCGGGCCGGTTTACGCCCAGTAGTACTATCCCCAACATTAGGCCCGAGATTGATTTGAACTGGTTCATGTCAATCCTTAAAGCATCATCATCTTCACAAAAATCTTGTAAACCGCCATGACGTCACTTGCCAGGACCATGATAAATCGCCATGACATCATCTGTTTATTAAGAACTGCGCATAACCCGCCTTCATTAATGGGCCTCCGATAATCAAGGCAACAGAGCTGTCACATACCCCATTTTTCGGGCTCCTCGATTCTCATGCCGGTCGCTTATCCCTTCGTCTTATAAATAAGGCCAAGGGTCTCTTTCCTTTTCCCCTTTCGTGCCTCTTCTCATCTTCTTCCTCGCGCCGCCGCAGAGCTCGAACACCGCCTCCGCCGTCGACCTTCGCCTCTGCACCAACAAAGGCCACTGAATCAACCTGATTCGACCAGAGAACTGCGACGCACCTCCGCTGTTCAGCAGCGTTAGTAAGTACGTCTGTTCTCAGATACCAGATCTGCATTAGGGTTTCTGTGTTCTTCATAGTTCTTCGAGGCCATTGATGTTTTTCTTCCTTGTTCCTCTTTGGCAATACCAATGGCTAACTAGATCTAACTTTCTAGAGTACCCTTGTAGTTTAAACTCCTTTTCCTTGTGGAAGCATCTGACTTATATCAAACTGACTCTGAACTTACTGAACTCTTCGAGCACTTGATATTAGGTCAGAATATATTTTGATTTTCCAACATGCGGCAGATCTAAAATTACCATGCCAAACTGTGGAACTTGTTTTTCCTTTACTTACACATCTTTTAGACTTGTATCTTCAATATCAGATTTAGGCAGTTTAATCCCATAAAAAATGATGATCCGGTAGATATCATTAGTCCCCTATTGACCGCCAATTCATTTGTCTTTGCACTTTCTCCATTGTCATACTCCAGTTTAACAATAACGAACTCCGGTTTAACAATATGCCTGCACCCTTGCACTATTTTATAATTGTCCATTTCGAATCTTAAACCGGAAATAATTATGTTTCAGCTTGTCATTGAAATGGCCAAACAAGTCTATGAGTGCAACTGGGCCCCTTCCCGGATTACCGAAGATCAGTTAGACAAATGCGTTGCAGCTGGCGCTTTAGCAAAGAAAGAAGTCATCCATTGGAGGGCCCCTGGTCCGGAGTGTCCTCCTGAGCCCAAAGACGGAGAAGTAGTTGTTCTCATCGACCATATAGGTCGAGGCTTTAGTCCTCCCGGTTCAAAATTTTCCAAGATGTGCTTGCCAGTTTTCAACTCCATCCTCAGGATATCGGCCGAAATTCTGTGTCCAACATATGTCATTTCCAAGTCTTTTGTGAGGCTTATCTTCAAGAGGATCCCACAGTTGAATTGTTTAGGGATTTCTTCTATTTAAACCGTCGCACAGAGTTCACAGATGGACCCAATACCGAGCTTGGCGGAATGGCGATTCAAAAGAGAAAAGACGTCAATTTCCCTCATGCCAGGCTTCACAGTCACCCTAAGGAATGGAACCAGACTTGGTTTTATTGCAAAGATACGTCTCCAGCTGACGAGAACCCCTTGCCGGGTTACCTCCCTCACCGTCTTAGTAATACACATCCTTTTCCTCAAAGATTAACTCCAAGGGAAAGGTCCAATTACGCTCCACAACTATCACAGCTCAGAGCCTTTATGGCAAATGGTTTAACAGGTGTTGACTTTGCTTGTTGTTGGATAACTTGGAGCATACCACCCTTAAGCCGACGCTCAGGTTTGATGTGCGATTATACCGGGAGCTTGACGGACCCTCAACGACACATGGATATTCAGCTCTCAGCTGCTGAAGTTGCTGAGGCTGTGAAGAAAATATTGAACGAACCGGAGGCTGCCTGTAGCCAGACCAGATTAACTCCTTTCTATGCTTTTAACGAACCGCCAACTGTAAGGACCATATCCCCTTTTTGCTTAAGCTTTTTTCTTTGAAACCTTCTCTCAAAATGTTATCCATCTTTGATAGGGTGATGGTCCATTCTGGAAGAGAAAACCACAGGACAAACCGGCAAAACCACAAGATAAACCGGCGAAGCCACTTCGCCAGAAGACCAAGGCTGTCAAAAAGCCTGCCAAGAGGAGGACCACTGCGTCTTTCGACCCAAATACTGATGCCGATTTGGCTAATCCGGACTCAGAGGTAGAACTTGACTCTCCTGGTTCATTTTTCATACATCTCATTGACAATGACCATTCTCAGGATGATGCTGAAGCCAGCCAAGCTGATGATGTAGAGATAATTATTCTTTCCTCCGGTTCAGATCCGTTGCCGACACAAAAAATCCGTCAAGCAAACCGGAAAGTAAAATTTTCTCACCCCTTGCTCACTTGGACCCAAACTTTCTTTTGAAGACGCAGCAACACGAAGCTCGCCGCACAACCCGTCACAGCGACCAGGTAGTTACCTCCGCCGGTTTACCGGACACTCCAATCCGGAAACGCCAACTAGAGGTCTCTTATACACTTGTCACTTCTTGCCCCAAGGCGGGTTGTTTTCGCCAGCCTCTTAATCCGTCTGATTCAAATTATCAGGGCACGCCTCACTCATCCTCTGGCGAATCAACAGCCACACAACTTCCCACACTCAAAACGGTTCCTGGGTAAGCTATGCCTTAAATGTGTTTTTAATACTTATGTTCACCTGCCATATTGATCTGTATGTCTATTCTTCTCACTGCCAAACCAAGACCCAGCAAGAAGGCTCGATTAGACAAACCATCTAATGATAACATGGCTGTTGAACCGGAAAGAACTCCAGATCCAGAAGGTGCCAACATTGATGCCCCGCTTAATGATCCGCCACCGGAGATTATGTTTTTGTCCTTGAACGAGCAGAAGTTGATCCCATGAGCCATGCTGACAAACCGACTAGCCCGGTTCATACTGATGATAAACCGACAAGTCCTTGTAAAACTGCCGATAAGTCGTCAACTCCAGCAAAGGCTGTTGATAATAAATAAGACGACGTCATGATTACTGGCTTTGGCCACACAGATCCAGGCAATCCTATCGCTTCTATCAAAGCATAGCGCCAAGGACGAGCTTGCTGCTATGGGCAAAGGCAAATGGAACACCGACTTATCCAGCTTCGCCCATCTCAACATTCAAGAAATTCACTCTGGCTATTTAAACCGTCTGTACACCAGTCGCGATTATGAAGTTGATTTAGTAAATCTGATGAAGGAGCGATATGAGGTAACTAATAACTGTTTTTCTTTTTAACTCCAGTAGCCGCCAAGTGACGGTTTATGATATCAATCCAAACCGGGACTTAGTAATATTTTAACTTTGCATGCTTAACCTCCAGGGACCGAATTACTTCTTTATATTGAACCGATCCTTTTTAACTTGCAATACTTTCACTGATGTAGCCCCCAAGTGTCGGTTTAACTTTGTAAAGATGAACCGGGACTGTAGAATAATTCCCATTTCAGTACTTTGAGAAAATACACATTATCCCCCAAGTGCCAAGATGAACACTTGTATTTTGCTTGGGACTTGTAGAAACTTTCTGAGAACAAGCAAATATGCATTAGCCCCCAAGTATCAGGTGCATAACTTGTTATGTACTTGGTACTTGAAACATGTATCACCAACTCATAATATGTCTTGCTTATAGGCTGAGTTGAGTAAAAAGGAATCTCAAACCGTCGATCTTCAAGAAAACCTCAAATCCCAACAAGCCGAAACCTCCAAGGCCAAGGAGGAGCTGACCAGCACTTTAGCTGCCATGGAAAAATTGAAGGAGAGCTTCAACAAAGAGCGGGCGGATTGGGAGACAGAAAAATCCGCTTTGCAAAAAAGGGCCGAAGACGCCGAAGCAGCACTTGAACCAGTGGTGGATGAGCTGACTGGCGTAAAGCGGCAGATACACGCCATGACAGTTGCTGTGTTTGGTAAACATCCGTGCTTCACATTTTTAACATACCTTCCCATATATCGCCGGTTTATTGATATTTTTGATGATGCAGGGACTCGCATTAATCATCTGGGCTCTGACGTACAGAAGAAACTGAAGGCTGCCTATACTCTTATAGAGCAGTTATATACCGGTGCACAATGGATCATCTCCACTGCTTCACACAATAAACCGCCCCCACCTTAATCAAGGAAACTTTAGAAAGGCTATCCATGCTGCCTGCCGGGGTAGAAGAACTAAAGAGGTCTGCTGCAAGGGCGGGTGCTCTGTCCGCACTAACTCGGGCAAAAGCATGGGTACCTGACCTTGATCCGGAGGAGGTGGCTAAAGGCTATCCCAACTTAAAAGAAGACGGTTCAGAATTTGGTAATGATGACCTTCGAGCCATAAACCGGGAAGTACGTCCACTGGCTTGTCAACTGGCTGAGGAAGCTGATCTCTCCCATTATCAGGCGAGTTATGATGACAAGAACAAACGGGTTGCTGCACCAATTCCGGAAGTCCAAAATCTTATTCCCCCAATCCGTAAGCATACCTATGCCCCTGCCGTTGAACCGTCCACCCTTATAAGCGATGAAGCTGTATTTCAAGCCCTAACTGGGATCGACTGGGCAACCATTGACTTCCAGCCGCTGGGTAGAGAGGAGGATGATGAACCGGTGCAGGGTGATCCACAACCGTCAAGTCAAGCTGGTGAAGAATCATGATCCGGAGGCCGGTTTACCCTTCCTCGTGCTGTAATGCCTGTCGAGAAACAATTATCCTTTTGGGCGCTGGACCGCCTTGTAATAGGCTAGTTAAAACATTTGGTCTGCTATGCCATCGTGCATATTGAGCTGTGCCTAACATTAGTTAATCCACCATGCTTAAAACATATGATGCTCTTAATCCGGAGCTGACGTGCTCCAATTATTCCTGCACACAAGAAATTGATTGTGTCCTAGCGGTTTACCGCCGGACGGGTCATGATGCCCAGATATATAGCCAGGGTGTATAACCGAGGCTGTAAGAAGATTATCAAATATGAAAAAATAATTGATACCTGTGACTTTGGGTCATAATGTTGGCTGACCAACTATTGTAGGGAGGGCAATAACCCTAATCCGTAGTATCAATGACTCCTGTCATAATATGCCGACTTATGATAAAACCATTCCGGGCCGTAACAAACACCAATTTGTTCAAAGCTGGTGACTTTGAGTCGACACCAGACCGGGTCAAGAAACTCCGGGTTATAAGTGACTATGTATTGACAACTTGTAGTTGGCAGTCCAGCCGGGTTAATGAACATCAAGGTATCATCATAAGACTTGTCAAAAGATGAAAAAATTGGGCAAAAAGCAAATGAAAACTTGTAGTCGAGGCTTTTCACGGGCTGCCAGGCCCCATATTCGAGGCTTTTCATGGGCTGCCAGGCCACCGAGTTAAACCATTTCACAAAGCCTTTTAAGATGGTCCTCAATCCTTATCCAATCATCATTTTAACTTGACAAGTTCAGGGTCTTTTTAGAGTAACTTGTCAAAGTTCAAAGGGTCATACCAGGTTTACCTGGGCGGAGTGACTTACTTAAATAGGCAGGCTAATCCGGGGTTTTAGGTGTATACACCAGGCTTCCAAGCCACGACTTGATAGCCTATTACAAGTGTAGATTCCTTGTTCATTGTGACAGCAAAGAATCCCCAAGTAATATTTTGAGTTGTGCTCAGTGGGTGCCTATGTTTGAGTTGTTCTTTCACAACACTCTTTGGCCCCGAAGTAATTTTGCATGTGAGCCAATCAAGAGGCGTGACTATGGTTTGAATATGACCAAGCCCCCAAGTGATTTCACATATAAAGCTTTAATAAACTGAATCAAGGGGTAAACCGGACGCCGCTTTAAGAACAGAAGCTCCCATGTAACCACACATGATATAAGAAAAACAACAGATACCCCGCTTTAGCTGAGGTTCCGGTTTATTATATTTATCATAATATATACATTGTCCTAATATGTACATAAGCAGAGCCTATGGCTCAGGTATAGTAGGGCCGAAGATGAGCAATATTCCATGGCCGGTGGGTCTCCTCCTCCGATTTACGTGAGTCTTTGCGCTCTCGAACATCTATAAGGTAGTATGACCCGTTGTGCAGATTCTTGCTGACCACAAAAGGTCCTTCCCAAGGTGGGGATAACTTTTGCATATCTGTCTGATCCTGGATGAGCCGGAGCACCAAATCGCCTTCTTGAAAGGTTCTGGTTCTATCCCGGCGGCTATGATAGGGACGCAAATCTTGCTGATAAATCGCCGAACGGGCTGCTGCCATATCACGCTCCTCATCTAACAGGTCAAGCGCTTCTTGTCGTGCCTTCTCATTGTCAGCTTCAATATAAGCCGCCACGCGGGGTGAGTCATGACGGATGTCACTAGGGAGAACCGCCTCCGCTCCATAGACCCTGAAAAAAGGCGTGTAACCCGTCGATCTGTTGGGTGTGTTATTGATGCTCCACAACACAGAAGGTAACTCCTCTACCCAACAACCCGGCGTCCGTTGCAAAGGAACCATAAGCCGGGGTTTGATGCCTCTCAAGATCTCTTGATTAGCTCTCTCTGCTTGAGCATTGGACTGGGGGTGAGCCACTGACGATACATCAAGCCGTATGTGCTCACGTTGACAGAACTCCTTGATGGCACCCTTGGACAGATTGGTACCATTATCTGTTATGATGCTGTGTGGAAAGCCAAACCGGAAGATCACCTTTTTGATAAATTGAACCGCCGTAGCTGCATCACATTTACTGACTGGCTCTGCCTCCACCCACTTAGTGAACTTATCAACCGCCACCAGAAGGTGGGTCTTCTTATCCTTGGATCTCTTAAAGGGTCCAACCGTATCAAGCCCGTAAGTTGCAAACGGCCAAGTAATTGGAATCATCCTCAACTGTTGAGCCAGTACATGAGCGCGTCGTGAGAATTTTTGACACCCATCACACTTTTTAACCAAGTCCTCAACATCAGCATGAGCCGTCAGCCAATAAAAACCATGACGAAATGCCTTGGCTACCAGAGATTTTGAACCGGCGTGATGACCACAATCTCCTTCGTGGATCTCACACAAAATTTCACGACCTTCGTCAGGAGCAACACAGCGTTGGAACGCCCCCGTGACACTGCAATGATGTAACTCTCCATTGACAATAGTCATGGACTTGGACCGCCGGATTATCTGCCTGGCCAAAGTCTCATCCTCTGGTAACTCGCCTGGTTCATATACGCCAAATACGGGACTGTCCAATCCGGGATAACATGAAGAGCTGCCACCAACTGAGCCTCTGGATCAGGAACAGCCAAGTCCTCTTCACCAGGGACCTTGACGGACGGGTTATGCAGCACATCCAGGAAGACATTAGGTGGAACCGGTTTACGCTGGGAACCCAAACGGCTTAAAGCGTCAGCCGCTTCATTCTTCCGCCGGTCCACATGATCCACCTGATAACCCTTGAAATGACATGCAACAATATCCAGCTCACGACGATAAGCTGCCATGAGTGGGTCTTTGGAATCCCAAGTACCGGACACTTGTTGAGCCACCAGGTCCGAGTCACCAAAGCACTTAACCCAGCTTAGATTTATCTCCTTAGCCATCCGAAGACCATGGAGTAAAGCCTCATATTCAGCTGCATTGTTAGTGCAAGGGAACATTAAACGGAGAACATAACAAAACTTATCACCTCGTGGGGAAGTTAACACGACTCTAGCCCCCGAGCCCTCCAATTGCTTGGATCCATCAAAATGAATAGTCCAATAAGTATGATCCGGCTTCTCTTCTGGTGCCTGTAATTCTGTCCAGTCATTGATGAAATCCACAAGCGCCTGAGACTTGATCGCCGTCCGGGGCACGTACTTCAAACCATGAGGCCCAAGCTCAATAGCCCACTTGGCAATCCGGCCAGTCGCTTCCCTGTTCTGGATTATATCTCCCAAAGGAGCTAAGCTGACCACTGTGATGGGATGACCTTGGAAATACTGCTTAAGTTTCCGGCTCGCCATGAAGACCCCATATACTAGCTTCTGCCAATGTGGGTACCTTTGTTTGGACTCAATAAGCACCTCACTAATATAGTAAACTGGCCGTTGAAACGGATACTCCTTTCCGGCCTCCTTGCGCTCCACCACAATAGCCACGCTGACAGCCCGGGCATTAGCAGCCACATACAACATCAAAGGCTCTTTATCAACAGGCGCAACAAGGACAGGCGGTTCGGCTAGCTGCCGCTTTAAATCTTCAAAAGCTTCATTGGCAGTGTTGCTCCAGACGAAGTCATCCGTTTTCTTCAGCATCTGGTATAAGGGGATAGCCTTCTCCCCAAGGCGGCTGATAAACCGGCTCAAGGCGGTAATCCGGCCTGCCAAGCGTTGAACATCGTTGACACATTTCGATTTAGCCAAGGAAGTTATGGCCTTGATATTTTCCGGATTAGCTTCAATGCCCCTGTTAGACACCAGAAAACCCAAGAGCTTGCCCGCCGGTACACCAAGGAAACATTTGGCCAGATTAAGCATCATTTTATAAACTCGGAGGTTATCAAAGGTCTCCTTTAAATCAGCTGTCAACGTCTCCTCCTTTCTGGATTTCACCACAATATCATCCACGTAAGCATGAACATTGCGCCCAATCTGTTTATGAAGACAATTTTGCACACAACGCTGATAAGTCGCCTGGGCACTCTTGAGTCCAAAGGGCATAGACACATAGCAGAAGGCTCCAAAGGGAGTTATGAAGGTTGTCTTCTCCTGGTCCTTAACTGCCATTCTGATCTGATGATAACCAGAATACGCATCCAGAAAACTCAACCGCTCGCAACCCGCCGTAGCATCAATAATTTGATCAATACGAGGGAGGGCAAAAGGGTCTGTTGGACAAGCTTTGTTCTACACAGCCTTGCCAAGTGCCATTCTTCTTAAGGACCAGCACTGGATTAGCTAACCACTCAGGATGAAACACTTCGACGATAAACCCAGCCGCCAAGAGCCTGGCCACCTCTCCACCAATAGCCTCACGTCTTTCTTCATTGAACCGGCGAAGAAACTGCTTTACCGGTTTAAACTTGGGATCAACATTAAGTGTGTGCTCAACGAGTTCCCTTAGTACACCTGGCATGTCAGAAGGCTTCCATGCAAAGATGTCCCGGTTCTCACGGACGAACTCGATGAGCGCTCTTTCCTATTTCGGATCCAAGATAGCGCTGATGCTAAACTGCTTGGATGAGTCGCCAGGAACGAAATCAACAAGCTTAGTCTCATCAGCCGTTTTAAACTTCAAAGCCGGTTCATTCTCTGTAGTAGGCTTTTTCAAGGAAGTCATATCCGTCGGATCAACATTGTCCTTGTAGAACTTCAACTCTTCTGCTGCACAAACCGACTCAGCGTAGGCCGCATCACCTTCTTTACATTCTAAAGCGATCTTGCGGCTCCCATGCACTGTAATAGTTCCTTTGTGACCCGACATCTTGAGCTGTAAATAGACATAACAAGGTCGTGCCATAAACTTAGCATAAGCTGGCCGCCCAAAGAGGGCATGATACGGGCTCTTGATCTTTACCACCTCAAAGGTCAATTTCTCTGACCTTGAATCATGCTCATCCCCAAAAGCCACTTCCAGAGCTATCTTGCCAACCGGATACGCCGACTTACCAGGTACCACACCATGAAAGACCGTGTTGGATGGTTTAAGATTTTTATCTCTTAACCCCATACGACGGAAGGTTTCATAATAAAGGATATTGATACTACTCCCTCCATCCATGAGTACCTTGGTGAACTTATAACCTCCCACCTGAGGTGCCACCACCAACGCTAGATGACCCGGATTATCAACTCGGGGAGGATGATCCTCTCGACTCCACACAATAGGCTGTTTAGACCAGCGCAAATATTGGGGAACGGCCGGTTCAAAGGAATGCACTGCCGTTTTATGAAGCTTCTGATCCCGCTTGTCTAGGCTAGTGGTGAAAACATGATACTGCCCACTATTCAACTGCTTCGGGTTGCTCTGGTAACCCGACTACTGCTGTTGTTGCTGATTCCCTTGATTATTATAACCACCTTGGTTGCCCTGATTACCTTGATTGCCATGTCCGCTTTGCTGACCATGAAAACCTGAACCGGAACTACCTCCACCGTAACCCGGCCCGTCAGATCCGGGGCCTAAACCGCCACCCGGTCCATGATCATACCGAAAAGAATCGGAATTTTTGAACTCCTGCATGATATAACAATCTTTCTAGAGGTGCGTGGACGGGCTCTCCTTCGTCCCATGCTTTGGGCAGGGCTGGTTCATCAAATAAGACAGACGGTCCAGGTTAGGACTTGGTCCTCCACCACGCTGGGGCGGTTTACCTTTACGCCGTTGGCCTTTGTCCTGCGCGTTGGTGTTAGCCACAAAATCCAAGCTATTATCCACTTTACGTTTACCGTTGTTTCCATGGCTGGCCGGGTTATGTGCTGCCCCTTAGTATTGCCGCTCTTCTTTCCCTTCCCTGTCTTGTCCTCGTCAGACTCGGGGTCCTTGGTACTATCAGAGTCAACATATTTCACCAGAGAAGCCATAAGAGTCTCCATGTCATTACAATGACGCTTGAGCCGTCCCAACTTCAGCTTCAGAGGTGCAAACCGGCAATTGCCTTCCAACGTCAACACTGCCGTATCAGCATTAATGCGGTCCGATGAATGTAAAATTTCCGAAACCCGGCGCACCCAATGGGTCGTTGACTCTCCCTCCTCCTGAACACAGGCAGCTAAATCCACAATTGACATGGGCTGTTAGCACGTATCCTTGAAATTCTGGATAAACCGGGCCCTTAACTCGGCCCATGACCCAATGGAATTGGCCGGCAAGTTCTTCAGCCAAGTACGGGCTGTCCCTTCCAGCATCATGGTGGAGTATTTAGCACATGCCGCATCATCCACATCCAGCATCTCCATCGCCATCTCATAGCTTTCAACCCATGACTCGGGGGATATATCGGCGGTGTAATTCGGCACCTTACGCGGGCCCTTGAAATCCTTGGGCAGGCGCATGTTGCGTAACGTTGGGACGAGACACGGTAACCCCAAAGAGATGGAAGTGACCCTTGGTTCTACCGATGTGGTTGGACGAACCGGAGTAACTTGACGGTCTTCATGTTGTGCTGCTAACTCGGCCTCTCGCCGTGCCCTAGCACGATCCACCACGTCCTGAGCATCACCACCACCACCCGCCGGGCTATGGCCATGAGGCGGATTACGATGTCATGCGTTGCTTGATACGGCCGGTTCATCGATATGTCTGTTGTAACTCCGGCTTGGGCGGGGAGTAGAATGGATCCTTTCACGACTATATGAATTAGCCTGTTGCTGAACCAAAGCTGTCTGAAGGAGCTCCCTAGCCCGTCGCATCTCGACTGCTACCGGGGACTCCCCCTCGATTGGCAGGGCTGCCAGTCGTGAAGCGGCCGCAACCTAGTTATCCATCGGATTAGAATAATGACCCAGCGGTGTCGGGACGTTCTGATGAGGCGGATCCACCAGACGTGGCTGAACCAAAGCTCCCGCTCCAGGTGCCTCCGCCCGGTTTACCACCGGCGGATTACTGGTTCATGCTCCTGGAGTATTAAAGAGGTTCCTGGCCTCGTAAACCGGCGGTAGGTGAGATTGGTACCTCCTCTTCAGGACAACCTCTGACGCACTCTGATCCAGCATGAGTCGGTAAGCTTGTGCGTCCAACGTGGCCCGCTCCGCAGCCATCCTGTTATTCTCAGCTGCCAAGTCAGCCTTGGCCTGGGTAATCTGATCCTTCACCTTGGCAATTTCCGCATTATGCGCATCTTGATCCGCTGGATTAACCTCCGCCATCAGTGTCGCCAAAGCGTCAAATAAATCAGATAAAACCTGCGCCGGCGGTCGTACCGGGCCACCTGCCCCGGCGGCTGTTGCTGCCATTGACCCGGAAATCATCGCCGCTACGGTCGAAGAGTGGAGCGCTGGCTGCATACCAGCCATGAAGATCGCAACCCGGTTTGGCGGATCAAAGGGCTCCGGAATACTGTCGCCATCGGAACAGCCCCCAATCCGGCCATCTTGCATCTGGTACAATGACTCGGTCTCTCCGGCCGATGACTCGTCGCCGGAATAAACGACGGTCTCATCACCAGCTTCCGATCTATCCTCAGATTCCACTCCGTGGATGACTCCCACGAAGGCACGCTTCAGTTATTTTTTTGTCCCTTCTCAGCTGCTGTCCTTACTCCGGATAAATTGGAACACATTGATTCCGTCTGTTCCGCCCAAAATGGGAATGGGCGCTAGAGTTGTTCTTGTCGTCAACGAAGTAACTGCTCTATTTGGAGGTAGGCGGCGGGAGTCCAGTACGATTGCTTGCATTTCTCTGGAATTTGCAGGCTTAACCCGGGCAGATCTCACACGCTAAGCCGTCTCGACGATGTTGGTGCAGATGTCCGGCTCAGGGCCCGGTTCGCCAATCTTGCCAATGAAAATGTGTATGCCGCCAAAGGGGACCCGGTACCCGTACTCAACCGAGCCGGTCTCGGGGCCCCAGCCTGCATCGTCGATGTAGATCTTGCCGCGATGACTCTTGGTCATCCGGCCCACAGCGTATCCCTTGAGTCCTTCAAAGCTGCCCTCTAAGTCCTCGAAACCATCGTGCGATAGCCCCATGGTGGGCGCCAACTGTCGTGGTTTTGTCACGGCAGGTGTCCTAAGGAAAGGACTTAGATGTGGAGCCATCGCTACAGGTTAGCTTAAAGGGGTTAAAGCGGACAAGGGGCGTAGAGAGTTTATACTGGTTCGGTCCCTTGCGGTGAAGGTAAAGGCCTACTCTAGTTGTGATGGAATTGCTAGGGTTTCGATGACCAGGGAGCGAATACGCTTTGCCTGGGTCTCGAGTTGTTGTCTGTTGTCCCTAAACCGTCGCCGAGTCGTCCCCTTATATGCATGGGTTGACGCCCGTCGGTTTACAGAATCCCGAGGCCGGCTCATAATCGTGTCCGGCTCGGTCTCTACTCTTTCTATCTTACAACACAAGTTTACATACTAATGTCGGTTTATGTCTATAGGCTTTGAACCGGCTCTGGGCCTTGGGCCTTCATCAAGCGTCACCGTCTTTGTCTTCATGGGCTTCAGACATAGTGAACCATTATCTGGCTAACCCGGCCCCTCCGGGCCGGTTTACGCCCAGTAGTAATATCCCCAACAGTACGCGTAATGTCGGTCCGGGCCGCTTCATCCAACAATACCGCCGAATCAAAGTGTGACATGCTAGTAAGCAGTATGACTTGTATCGCCCACAACTCACTTGTGTTCTACTCGTGCATATAACATCAACACATAAAACCAGGCTCGGATACCACTGTTGGGGAACGTAGTAATTTCAATAAATTTCCTACGCACACGCAAGATCATGGTGATGCATAGCAACCAGAGGGGAGAGTGTTGTCCACGTACCCTCGTAGACCAAAAGCGGAAGCGTTAGCACAACACGGTTGATGTAGTCGTACGTATTCACGATCCGACCGATCAAGTACCGAACGCACGACACCTCCGAGTTCAGCACACGTTCAACTCGATGACGTCCCTCGAACTCCGATCCAGCCGAGCTTTGAGGGAGAGTTCCGTCAGCACGACAGCGTGGTGATGATGATGATGTTCTACCGACGCAGGGCTTCGCCTAAGCACCGCTATGATATTATTGAGGTGGATTATGGTGGAGGGGGGCACCGCACACGGCTAAGAGATCCAAGAGATCAATTGTTGTGTCTCAAGGGGGTGCCTCCTCCCCGTATATAAAGGAGTGGAGGAGGGGGAGGGGGCCGGCCACCCTTGGCGCACCCCATGAGGTGTCCTACTCCCTCAGGGAGTAGGACTCCCCCCTTCCATGTAGTAGTAGGAGATGAGAGGGAAGGAGAGAGAGTGGGAAAGGAAAGGGGGGCGCCGCCCCCCTCCTTGTCCAATTTGGACTTGGGGGGGGGGGGGAGGGGCACGCGCCGACCCCTTGGCCGCCTCTCCTCATCCACCACTTGGGCCCATGAGGCCCAATAACCTCCGGGGGGTTCCGGTAACCCCCCGGCACTCCGGTATATATCTGATAACCCCGAGAACCATTTCGGTGTCTGAATATAGTCATCCAATATATAAATCTTCATGTCTCGGCCATTTCGAGACTCCTCGTCATGTCCGTGATCACATCCGGGACACCGAACTACCTTCATTACATCAAAACACATAAACTCATAATATAACCGTCATCGAACTTTAAGCGTGCGGACCCTACGGGTTTGAGAACTTTGTAGACATGACCGAGACACGTCTCCAGTCAATAACCCATAGCGAAACCTGGATGCTCATATTGGCTCCTACATATTCTACGAAGATCTTTATCGGTCAAACCGCATAACAACATACATTGTTCCCTTTGTCATCGGTATGTTACTTGCCCGAGATTTGATCGTCGGTATCTCAATACATAGTTCAATCTCGTTACCGACAAGTCTCTTTACTCGTTCCGTAATACATCATCCTGCAACTAACTCATTAGTTACAATGCTTGCAAGGCTTATAGTGATGTGCATTACTGAGTGGGCCCAGAGATACCTCTCCGACAATCGGAGTGACAAATCCTAATCTCGAAATACGCCAACCCAACAAGTACCTTCGGAGGCACCTGTAGAGCACCTTTATAATCACCCAGTTACATTGTGATGATTGGTAGCACACAAAGTGTTCCTCCGGTAAACGGGAGTTGCATAATCTCATAGTCATAGGAACTTGTATATGTCATGAAGAAAGCAATAGCAGAATACTAAATGATCAGGTGCTAAGCTAACGGAATGGGTCAAGCCAATCACATCATTCTCCTAATGATGTGATCCCGTTAATCAAATGACAACTCATGTCTATGGCTAGGAAACATAACCATCTTTGATCAACGAGCTTGTCTAGTAGAGGCATACTAGTGACACTCTGTTTGTCTATGTATTCACACAAGTATTATGTTTCCAGTTAATACAATTCTAGCATGAATAATAAACATTTATCATGATATAAGGAAATAAATAATAACTTTATTATTGCCTCTAGGGCATATTTACTTCAGCGGCCAGGGCTAGGAATGCCCAGCCACGCCTCGTAATTATCTCGCGGGCACCCTCCAGGTCAACCCATCTCCACATCACTCGCAATTAAGCTTGCGCGGGTACCCCTCAGGGCCGATCTGCCTTTAGTAAAATGGTTCAGTGCAAAGTCATAGTAACCATAGTAACCGTGTGTTCAACACCAAGGGGGAAAACTTGAGGAATCACCCTTGACGGATTCCCACTCGATGTAAACATCAAGGTGAATGTAAGAGGAACCACCCTCGAGGTTCACACTTGAGGGGTTGCACGACAGAGCCGTATCGGAAATTGGTAAGGCGGAATCACCCTTGATGACCCCGACCGAATAGCTACACTACAGGGTTAACATCAGAAGTGCTGTAGAGGTCTCACTCTCGGCACTCGATAGTAACCCAGTATTGTCGAGCAACTAAGGGGAAAGTGATGTGCGGTGCCGGGGCCTGGTCTTCGATCCCGTTGATCGGGTCTTCTGATAATCCAGCGGGGCAGTCGGGACAAAGTAGGGGTCTCTGATGGGTCTCTACCCAACCTATACTAAATAGTTTAGGATAAGCACGTAGGTAACAACAACAGGTTACAATAAACAGGCTATGCATCAGAATAGGAGCAAATAATAACAGTAGCAAAATCTAATGCAAGCATGAGAGAATGGAATGGGCGATATCGGGATGATCAAAGGGGGTCTTGCCTGGTTGCTCAGACAAGAAGGAGGGGTCATCGGTGACGTAGTCGATCACAGCGGCATCGGCAGCCGCCACGGGGTCTACCGAAGAGAAGAGGGGGGAGAAACAGTAAATACATTGCAAGCAAGTGCATAACAGGACAACAGGCATAGCTAGATGTGTTCTAACGCGGTGCTACACGATACCGGTGAAGGGGGAAGTCAACCAGGAATGTTTTCCCGGTTTCGGACCTGTGTCAGACAGATGACCGGAGGGGGAAAGATCCATGTTCAGATAGTTAGATGCATCTGACAGGTACAGGGACCGCGCATCCGGATTCGTTGGATTTTTCTGAGCAACTTTCATATATAAAACATTTTCATCCGAGCTACGGATTATTTTATATTAATTTTTAAAGATTTAAAACACTTTTAGGATTTATTTAATTATTTTAAATCAACATTATCCAGAATAGTGTTTGCTGACGTCAGCATAACATCAGCAGTCAACAGGGCATTGACTTAGTCAAACTAATGTGTGGGTCTCGCATGTCATACACTGTTTATTCTAATTAGGGTTTAACTAACCTAATTACTGCTTAATTAATTAACACTAGTTAATTATGTTAATTAAACATAATTAATTAAGTTAACTAATTAATTTAATTAATAATTAATTAATATTTTTATTTTTTTATTTTTTTAAACGTTCTGGGCGTAGGCCCCGTTTGTCATAGGCCCATAGGGGCCTAACGGGTTTGGGCGAGCAGCGGGGCGGTGCACCCGAACGGGCGCGAGCCCAAAGGGCGCTGGGCGCGCACGGCGCATGCCGGCGCTGACGGCCAGTGGGCGACGGAGGGATGGCCGGGGCTAGCAGTGGCTGCGGCGACGCGCGCGGTGGGCAGCAGAACGGAGAGGCCGGCGAGTAGGGTGGCTGCGGCATCGGGTGGAGGTGGTGGCGCGGCCGGAGCGGAGCGGGAGCCGCGGCGGGGCAAGGACGACGCGGGCGCGGCCAGGCGACGAGGCGGGGAGCGAGGCGGCGCGGCAGTAGCGGGAGGCGGTGGTTGGCGCGAGATGGTAGGTGGCACGAGCGCTTGCGCGAGGCGGCTGCGAGCGCGGCGATGTGACGAGCGGCGCAGCAGGGGTGGGCACGGATGGGCGCGGTCGACGCGGCGCGGCTCACGACAAGGCGCGAGGTGGGCGTGGCCGAAGCGGGCACCGGGCGCGGCCTGGTCGCGGCGAGCGCGGGGTCGGAGGGCGGCAAGCATGGCCGAGCACGCTGGACGCGGCGAGCGCGGGAGAGGTTTTTTGAGAGAGGGAAGGTAGGCGCGGCTCATCGGGAGCCGGACGGGGATGGCAGTGGGCTCGGGGTGGCCGGTGGGGCAGCAGGATGAGGAGGACGGTGGCGAACGGCGCGGTGCCGGCGGCGTTCACCAAGGACGGCGTAGAGGCGGGGGCGTCGCGGCGAGAGGGGCTCCGAGGAGGAGGGCGAGGGGCGGCGCCGGGATGGGCGTCGCGTCCGAGCGCGGGGCGGCGCGGTCGCCGGGGTCCATGCCCCTCGATCTGGATTGGGGGGGCAGAGGGAGCGAGAGAGACGTGGGGGCGGAATCATGGGAGGAGTGGGGTGGATCAGGGCTAGGGTTTGCGGGTGGTGGGGGTTATGCGGGGAGAGATGGGCCGGCCGGGGTGGGCTGGCCGACTGGGCCGGCCAGTTGGCTAGCTGGGCCAGTCGGCTCAGTTGGCCAGGGGTGTCTCTTTTCCATTTTGTTTTCTATTTAAAACTTTGCTATTGTTTTCTATTAAACTGTAAACAGTTTTGTTAGATATGAAACTTGCCTCATAAAACAAGCACATTATTTCTACGAGTCACAAAATGTTCGAGGCCAAAATGAGTTGTCTAACCATTTCTAGAAATTGGAAAGGCCAATTTTAAATGTTGGCAGACCACTAAATAAATTTCCAGGGCACTTTGGAATCCCAAAATAGGTTGGTTTCAACATGATAAATAACCAGAGATTATTTGCCACACTTTGAACATTTTAGTTTTCATGTTTGGAAAATTTGAATTTTTGACTTTAAGTTGGATTTGAATTTGAATGGTGATTTGGATCAAGTGAAGATTAGCAACAGTAACATGATGACATGGCACTATTAACAGGTGATTACTATAGCATGACACTGGGGGTGTTACAAATCTCCTCCACTACAAGAAATCTCGTCGCGAGATTTAAGTGCGGAAGTAAAGAGTAACTTCGAGAGAACTGACCCTTATAGGGTTAATTATTTGGTGAACAAATCATGGAATGAGGCAGAAGTATCTCTCAAGTTGAAACTTAATAAAACATCGAGAGCAAAGTATGAAGGTACAATAGGAAGTTTCAACTGAATGAAGAATGATTAGGACTTGAACAGAGTGTGAGAAAGGGGGTTCAAAGCATCGGGAATCGATCATCTCTCGGAAGGTGCCTCGTGACATGATATAAAGCCAAGTGTAAAGAATATTTCGGCATGAAGGTTGTACAGGAGAGTCAGGTTTCAATCCTGTGGAACTGTGGGTTATGGGCCCACCATGTGGGTTAAAAGAAGGAAAGGCGCTATTTGTTTTGCACGGTCATGATAGCAAGGCATGTCAGAGGGTAGCCTGCCAGTTATGTCGGCAACAATCGTCGGTACCAAGGGTGAGGGACGAAGAGAACCATTCTCCTGCTCGTTGAACGAGGCGGACCAATAGGCAAAGTTCTCGTCCATCGGTGGTTCCCGGAATGTCGTCCACAATAGTAACAGGGTCTTACTGACAGTTTGTACACCGAGGTGTTTACATAAGCAGGGAAATATTACTGCTTATATCATACAGATCACAAGAAAGATTACACAAAACAATGGAAAGGAAAAATGTGATTATCCGATTAAACACTCCAATGGAAAGGAAAATGTGTTTAAACACAAGTATTAGGAGTATATCCTTCCCAAGGGGAAGCGGAGCAGGATATACATGATATGACAGCAAGTTCAAAAGCATTTACATAAAGGGGGCGAGGGAAGAATCATGATATTACCCATACAACGGTGTTTGGATAATTGATCAACAAACATTTAGCATTGCGCCTCCAATGTTCTTAATGATGTTAGGAGTAACAAAGTCATGCTTTGGATAGCATTGACATGTTCATCAGGGAAAGGTCGGACCTTGGGAACACAAAGTATCCATCGAGAATTTTTAGAACATCTCATGCAATTTTATCAAGAAAAAGATGAGGATGTGGCCGATGGGTTCAGCAGCAATCCATCGACATGTCAAAAATGATGTATTTCCAAAATTGTATGAACTAGTTTGTGTTGGGGGAAGGCAAGAATGTTTTCGATGATAACATAAATCATCGAGGGGCAAGGATGGTATTTCTCATCATGAATTCGATAGATATCTTAGAACAAGGCAGTATATTGATGGTGATCACGACAAAGTTTGTCGTGAGGCTCTATGAAGATGCCATCAAGTAGCAACGACATCAAGAATAAGGAATGATGAAGCGAAGGCTATTGGAACCACGGATACCACACAAGCTCGGTTTCAAGCTTGTTGTTCAAGGTGGAATGATAAGATGAGGAAGATCGACGTAAGCTCCGCTCATTGTCGAAAATTGTGCTCCGGGAGGAAGGACTAGGTAGCACAGTTAAAATTTAGCATGATAATGATATAGACGATAATGCTAGGAATGACTTGAATGATTATTAAACTCGTAAGCAATGAGAATTACTTAGAGTTATTGAATCGGGGTGTGGAATGGAATCACTTATCGGCGTCCTCAAGTGACTAATAACTCGGAACCCGGGGAAATCTGAAATCGGTTAGAAGCAATACTAGATGAAGACTCATAGGAAGCAACACAGTTCTTTGTTATTCTCGAGATACCAGAGGGTAATACTCGAAGGAAGATCTAACTAGTGGTTGCGGAGATGCATTGTTCTGCAGAAGACACGTGCTTTAACTTGTCTGAGAAACGGAATCAAAGAATAACAATATGGCCGGAACCACGATTACAGAAAACCAAATCCCAGATATAAGATGAACTTATACCAAGGGGGTAATTATTTTTACGAGAAGCTTCCATGATAAGATTGGTATCGTGTCCATGGGCATGAACGCAAGGTTCAAGGTCGACTCCCACTTCTCCAATACACAACATTTCATTCACTTCTCGAATTCGAAGAATTTGTAGTGTTCAAATTTTATCTGACAAAACACCAGAAGAGTATGACTCGTTAAAACTCTCGGGTTCAAATGGATTATGGGAGGCATAGGTTCAACCCATAGGTGCATCTTAGGAACCTATTCCACAAACTTCAGAAGTAAACAACACAAGCTCGAAAGCAGAGCATAGTCGACAAAAGGAGAGGATACAATTACCAAAGGCACTATGTATCCGAGGAAGCACTTACCAGGTTATTAATTATGAAGGACAATATCGGATAAAATCCAACAAAGGAGCTGATGGTCCACAAGGGATCTGATGTGAGCATCGGTACCCAACCAGAAGAAGAAAGATTGCAAGGAGGTCAAATTATAGAAACAACTGACTAATTCAAAGATCAATTGCAAAGGAATTATGATTTCCAAATCAAGGGATCAGAAGCAAACACTCTGATCAAGGATGGATAAGTTGAAAAGACTTAAGGGCACAATCGACCACCAATTTGATTGATCGAGGACTGGCTCAGGTTCAAAGTGACGCCTGAGCCAGAAAGATAATTTATAAGGATGGACCGATGATTGCGTGCATGCGCCCACCTGTTGAATCAATAGGATCAAAATGGGAATCATGAATTTTAAAGAATATTGCTAGACATACGGAATTAACCATAATGCAAGCAGGCAAGAATTTCAAGAGCAATAGGCTACTAAGGATTTCGGAAGATCGAATAGTATTCCAAAGAATTTTGTGAGACATATGAAAAGTTGGGGATGAACAAATCCCCGATAAGTGTGAGGAATTATTCCTAGGGGTATTCAGGAGGAAAAGAGCTGCAAGGCAGTCGGAAAAAGGATTCTCGAAAGTCGAAGAATACTTTCGGGTATCTTGTAATAACAAGAGCAACAGGGAATGACTGTATGAATGGCAAGTGTACGTAGTTATCCATAAGGATATATCGGTGCTAGGGAATTGCAAAAGTGACGGGGACAAAGTCTCAAGAGAACATCGTAGAGTATCTTCGGAATCTTCTGGTGCAGCAAGCGATCATCGGTAATAAGGGGCTCTCCGGGAGGAAGTAGTTACGAGATCCTAATGTTAGAGTTAGCAAAATCGTTTGACCCGAAAGGAAGAGAGATCAGAGTCCTAGAGTATAGATGAGGAATAAAAGATCCTAATACCACCCAATTGGCGATGTGGGCCCGTAAGCCACATAGCCAAGTTAGTAAAACAGTTTTAGACGACTAGACTCAACTTCGGCCAAGGAGTTGGAAAGGGGGCTACCTACAGGCAGTTGGCTCTGATACCACACTACAAAAAAAGACACATCCATGACATTTTGGGCCGAAGGAAAATCTTTTCTGTGATACTTATGACACTTCTATGACGATAATTGTGACAAAACTCGGTAACATCATAGATGTGGTGGGGTCCTACTTCTATGACAAAAATTCATGACAGAAAATGGGATTTTCATCCTGGGCGGGCCGGAGACGCAGTTGCATGACATTCTTTGGGCCGTCCATGACGGAAAAAACCGTGGTAGAAGCAAGGGCGCGGAAAATGGTGGGTGGTCGGGGGCCGAGCGATGCGCGTTTCCCTCGTACAGGCACGCGCGTGGGTGTGAGGCATTGGGCTCTAACTGAAACGGAGTGAGGCGTTGGGATCTAACTGAACCCGAGCGATTACACTGCAGGCTACGCGTTACTGAACCCGAGCGATCGATCGATGGCTGTTAACTGAACCCGATCAAGCGATTCCTTCACTACTGCTGCTAACTGAAGCCGATCGATGCTGCCTCTGGATGAACAGTGAGCGTTGCTGGGGGGTTTGGATGAACAGTTCCCGATGGGGGTGGATGAACAGGACCCCGTGGCGTTGCCTCTGGATAAACAGTGAGTGTTGCCGGGGGGTTTGGATGAACAGTTCCCGGTGGGGGTGGATGAACAGGACCCCGATCATTAGAGCCTGTTGGGGCTGGATGAATAGGACCCCGTGGAGGGCAGGATGAACAGGACCACCCCGTGGAGGGCAGGATGAACAGTAGACGGTGGAGGGCTGGATGAACAGTAGCCCGTGGAGGGGTGATTGAACAGGAGCCCGTGGAGAGGGCTGGTTGAACAGTAGCCGGTGGAGTAGCGCGCGGTGGAGGCTGGATGAACAGGAGCCCGTGGATGAACAGTCGTAGGTGGAGGCTGGAGGAGGTCGACGGTGAATGAACAGTAACCCGTGGAGGCTGGTGGGTGTCGACGGTGGAGATGAACAGTATCCCGTGGAGTCCCGTTTTGCGGTACGCCACACCCCTCCCGATGAACAGGACCCCCGTTTCGACCGTAGCGCTCCAACACAAGTCCGTTTCCTCCGTTTTGCGGTACGTCACACCCCTCCCGATCAACAGGACCCTCGTTTCGATTGTAGGAGGTCCGTTTCCTCCGTTTTGTAGTACGCCAGACCCCTCCCGATGAACAGGATCCCATTTCGAACATGGCCAGTCGAACACAAGGCCGTTTCCTCTGTTCCGCGGTACGCCAGGCCTCATTTCCATCGGTTGTTCCGTCCAAGCCGGTTGGCTCCCACACGTTCCATTTCCTCCCGATGAACACGACGCATTCCGTTGGCTCCCCATGAACACGACAACGACGCTGTTTCTCCGTTCCGTCCCAGCCACGTACACGAGACCTGGCCGTACGTACGCGCGAGTAGGTGTTCGAGACCCCGCCCGTATGTACGTACGTGGCTGTATTTACTTTCTTGCACCCTGGCCGTTGTACGTACATGTACATGCTACGTGCGCGCCTCTACTATGACACGTGCGCGCCTCTACATCGACCGGTATGTACGTACACGTTCACGACCAGAATGACAATGCTACGTACGCTTTGACCAGGTGGGTCCCGACTGTCAGGCACTTCCTTGCGTGCGAAGATGTAGCTGGTGGGTCCCAGCAGTCAGGGGGAAATGTTTTTTTTGCAAAATACGGTGGCCCGTCCAGTGGGTCCCCGCTGTCAGGTGGAGGAATAATTATTTTGCGCGTAATAAGGAGGCACTTCCTTGCTGTGGCCGTGGACCCAGCTGTCAGCCTCTCCACGTACAGTCCATGTCCGATGGAAGCCTTTCCTTGACTACGTTGACCACGCCGCGCCGAGAGCACCAGGGCGATGGACGACGGCGAGGCCTAGGAAGGGTACGACGCGGAGCCGGGAAGACGCGGCAGTGGATGCCCACGCATAGAGGAGTATGAGGGTTCACTGGTTCGCTGCGGTGTGAGGCTGCCGTCGCCATGGAATTACAGGGGGTGTGGGTGAGTAGAGGGATGGCCTGGCCAGCGGTGGGAGTAGTAGGGGCGGTGAGGCCTCCGCCGCATCGCAGCCGACCACGGGAGGCAGGAGCACGAGGCACGACCGGCGCTACTTTGGGCGGCTGGAGCAAGAAGACCAGAGGTTGAAGAAGCACTACGGCCGTTGGATGGACATCGTACGGTCGCTGGAGCTAGAATCGTGCATATTGACTAAGTTGACAAAGCCCTCCATCCCCGTCAACTTAGTAGGCCCACAAGTCAGCCTGCCACTATACTGGGTCCCAGCTAGCTGGGGGAGTATTCATTTTTTTGTGCGTAATAAGGAGGCACTTCCTTGCGTGCCAAGATATAGCTGGTGGGTCCAAGCTGTCAGTGGTGGTAATGTTTTTTTCGTGAAATACAGAGGCCCTTTCGGTGAGTCCCAGATGTCAGGTGGAGGAATCATTATTTTGCGCGTAATAAGGAGGCATTTCCTTGCGTGCGGACGTGGACCCAGCTGTCAGCCTCTCCACGTACAGTCCACTTCAGATGCATGTCGGTCGTTGACCATGTTGACCAGGCCGCGCCGAGAGCACCAGGGCGGTGGACGACGGCGAGGCCTAGGAAGAGAACGAGATGGAGCCAGGGAAGACTCGGCAGTTGTTTCCCATGCGGAGCGGAGTATGACTGTACGAGGGTTTACTGATTCGTCTGCCGTCGACGGAGAATAACAACAGGTGTGGGTGAGTAGAGGGATGGCAAGGCCAACGATGAGAGTACGGTGGGGCGGTGAGGCCTGCACGGCAGCACAGCCGACCGCGGGGAGGAGGGAACAGGCAGTCCTGCCGACGCTTGTTTGAGCGGCTGGAGCAGGAAGAGCAGAGATTGAAGAAGCACGACGGCCGTTGGATGGACATCCAACAGTCACTGCTTGTGCGTCAACCTTTTTTTTAGGAAAGCCTCAAATCTGTGGAAAAAAGCATACAGCCCATCTGTCATTATTTCTAATAATTTACAGCCCATTTGCTAATTCTTAAGGTTTTTTTGGAGCCCATATTCTTTTTGTTAGCATTACAGCCCATATTGTGTCCATGGTTAAAAAATTATACGAAATTTTGCATATTTCGGTGCGGTCCGAACTGTTTTTAATCCCGAAATTTCGAGTCACATTCAAACTGATTTTAAAAATAAATGTATATCAATATAAAATCCAACAAATTGTCTACGCATAAAATTTAATGTAATTTAAAATCTCAAAATGATAAAAAGAAATTTGAAACTAATTGCCGGTTTGATGTGTTTTAAAAATGTACAACCCATTTCTCATTACTGATAGCCATTTTCTCGGCCAGCCGAATGAAAGCTCTCCTCGTCTTAAAAGATTTGCAGCCCAACAGGCCTGACAAAGAGACTTACTTGGCAAATCACAAAAAAATGGGCTGTGGCCATGGACCCAGCTGTCAGCCTCTCCACGTACATTACTGTTCCGATGGATGTCGGTCGTTGACCACATTGACCACGCCGCACCGAGAGCACCAAGGCGGTGGACGACGGCGAGGCCTAGGAAGGGGACGACGTGGAGCCGGGGAAGATGCGGCAGTGGATGCCCACGCGGAGAGGAGTCCGAGGGTTCACTGGTTCGGCTGCGGTGTGAGGCTGCCGTCGCCGTAGGGCCTGGTTAGCGGTGGGAGTAGTAGGGGCGATGAGGCCTCAACGGTAGCACAACCGGCCACTAGAGGCAGGAGCAGGTGGTCTCGCTGGCGCTGGTTTGGGCGGCTGGTGCAAGAAGAGCAGCGATTGAAGAAGCAGCAGGACCGTTCGATTCAAATCCAACGGTTACTGCTGCTAGAATCGTTTGTTGACTAAGTTGACAAGCCCTACGTACGCGTCAACTTAGTAGGCCCACAGGTCAGCCTCCCAACCGGTGCGCCCCAGATGACAGTGGGAGGAATCATTTTTTTCGCGTAATAAGGAGGCAGTTGATTGCGTGCGGCCAGGCCAGCGGAGGGAGTAGGGTGGGCCGGGGAAGCCTACGCGACATTACAGCGGGACACAAGAGGAGGGAGCAGGCAGTCCCGCCGGCGCTAGTTTAGGCGGCTGGAGCAGGAAGATCAGAGATTGAAGAAGCACGTCGGTCGTTGGATGGACATCCAACAGTCACTGCTGCTAGAATCATGTGTTGACTGACAAAGCCTTGCGTAAACAAGTCAGCCTCGAAATCTGTGGCGTGTACAGCCCATTTGCTATTATTTTTATAATTTTTACTCATTTTCTAATTCATATGGAATCTATTGCAGCCCGTTTTCCATTTTTAGAATTGCTGCCCATTTTCTGGTCAGTACCAGGGTCAAAAAATTAACTAAATATGTGGGAAATTTTGAAAATTTGCATTTTTTTGCTGGGGAAAAAATTCTTAATCCAAAAATTAGTATCCATACTAAAACAAATTTAAAAATAAATTAGTACTATGTCATGTTAAATCCAGTGAAATACATATAAGATGTCAGTGAAGAACAAAAACAAAAAAGAAACTAATATCCCATTTGCTATAATTTTTTTTGGAATTTTCAACCCGTTTTGATATTACTTTTAACAGACACTGACCATACTCTTTGGCCAGGCCGGAATGCATCCCTCCTCGTCTTGAAAGATTTGCAGCCCAGTAAGTCAGAGAAAACAAATAGGCCTAGCTTGGGTATTCTTTAAAAAGAAATACTGGGCTACCTATTTTCCCAAAGAAAAAACTGTTGGGCTGGTCATGTTGTTAGACGGGCCATAGAGACCGCACAACACAGTTTATAGCCTGCTCCTCCAAATTACTACTCAAAAAAAAAGTTGTGCAATTCTGCCGTTAATTGACTATACATTGAAAATGATGTGGGTCCCAGATATCAGCAGCGTGGATTAGAGTAAAAAAACGAGCGGTTCATCTTAGTAGTAAAAGAGGCGCTTGCTTGTGTTCGGGAGTGGACCTGGTGGGTCCGTACTATCATACTCACAACTACAGTCCTCTCCCGATTCACTATGTTGATAGGGACCGTTTCAAAAAAAAACTATGTTGACAGGGCCGGACGGCGGCACCGCGGCGAGCGCACCAAGGCAGAGGATAAAGTGCTGTCGCCAATATGTGCTGGGCTGGGTTGGACATTCTTATTGAAAAATAAAAATGGACCGGATCTATTTACGACGTTGACTACGATTTGCATGGGTCCGCTGGTTGCAAGAAGAAAATGCTGGGAGAAAGAAGACTTTTCGCTATATTTGCCAAAGAATAATATCGACTGAATGTAACGACACTATCATAGGAAATAATATCCTCCTATTAAATCGTGAATTTAAAGAACTGGTGCATGAGCATTTAGCTTTATTTATTTATTTACTTATTTATGTTTAGGGGACCATGAGCATGTACCTGGGCCGGATTCATGTGAGAGCCTCCCTTCCAGTTAATTATGGGCTTCTCTATTGGGTCTTCATCAGTGGGCTGCATGTTATCAACAAGTGGAAAATGTGTTCCGTACGAAAAATAGTATGCGCTACGTACGGCACGGGGCACTAAAGGATCGAACCGTGCAACGACTTCCAAAACATTGTGTTTGTCGTTCTAACAACACATTTATTCAACCAACAAACAAAATATACTACTGATTGTACATTCAAAACAGCAGCAGCAGCAGCAACCAGGGCTGGGGGTGCAACAGAAGCAGTAAGCAGGACAGAAGAGTGAAGACGCAACTCTCTCTTCCAAACCAAACATCAACCATCATTACAAAAGGGCTACCAAAAAAGAACAAGTGTATGCATCAAACTAAATAAAGATCCTATTACACCAAGTGTACGCATCTAACTAACTGGCTCAGTTAGACGTTTACTATTTATTAAGCTATGGAGATTGGCTGACGGCTTGAACCAGATGGGTGCCTGACGGGGGAAACTCCAGCCAGCAGGTCGAAGTATGATACTTGCGACCCTCTCTCCTACTTTGGGCTGCAGAGCGTGGCGGCACATATCAGGGTATGGTTCATGTAGAGACGCATGGTATGCTGTGTACACAGAGTTTTGCCTGATGTACGAAACCGCGCTGCCATCATGATCCTTGTCGTCGGTTATCTCCTGGTTAATCGGATAATTCAGTCCAACAAATAGAGAGCGTGTACCAAGGCTACTTACCAACCTCCAGTAAAAAAATTCCTGAAGGCCCAGAGAAGCTGGGATCCTGCTCAAAGACCTTGCAGTGACTGTGATTGTATTCCGTGAAACAACACGTCCGGTACGTGCGAACGATCATCAATCGTTCGCCGTCGTCTGATCGAGCCAGGAACCACCTGCAACTGCCATGCCGCTTTTCTTTGAAAGGTTCTGGGATTAGTAAGGGTAGGGACACTAGGTGGCCTACAACATCATATCAAGTTGGAGTCAAATAACCCTCAAAAAAAGTTGGAGTCAAATAAAAAAGGGCTCTTGATGTAGTCAATCTTAAGAACAGCATGTCATGAGCATGAATATTTTTTTAGTAAATGTTGACAGTAATATAAGCAAGCCATCGTGATATCATAGGAAAGTAAGATACTGCTGTAACAGTCGTTTGTAGCGATGACTGGAGTAGGCCAGCAATACGTCCAGCCATAGAAGGAGTCGACAGCGTAAATGAAGCCCTTGTGTTCAATGGCATCAGAGAACCATGGAGGATGTATGATCCTGCGATGGACGTGCAGATTGAACACAAGGGTACTGAGATTGTCCACACGTGACCTGTCAGATAGGCGAGACCGCGGTTGAAGAACGCAATTAGCCTGAAGTCTTTATAATTCGCAGATCTTGTGGGCACTTGGCAGATTACAACCTTGAGCAAATCAAACATGGTATCATGTTGGCTACTGTAAGATTCCGAGTATTTTGGGCGGCGGTGCCAAAGCAGTGCAGTGTTAATCGAAGGAAGAGGGATCAATCGCCGGGTGTAGACCTCCACGAGCATCCAGCTGCCGCGACCATCGACGAGCACCATACAAGACGTGTTCATGCCGACCCAGTACACACCGTTAATGTAGTTGTGGGTGACGGAGATCGGATCGCAGTCAAGGGGGTTGATGCTCACCACCCTACGATCGTTATGCTGCGTGACACGCCATTTCTGAAGATCGGGCGACATCAGCAAGCAAGGAGCTGGCTTAAAAAGCTCCGGCCTGAGGGCTTTGAGTAAACGGTACAACCCCTACGAGCACGCGGCGAGCGGCATGGTACTGAGATTGTCCACACGTGAAACAATGAGCTTGATTACCTCTGTGGGGAGCGAATTCCAGCCACTCTTTCGGCGGACGCTGCTCGGTTCTTGCATTGTTAGTGCTTGGGTTTCGGACGAGGGGGGGAGGCGCCTTAGCGGGGATGGAAGAGCGGACAAAGATGGAGAAGCGAATATGTGCTGCGGGAAGTGGACAGGTGATGATGACTGCAGCACACCACTTGACTTACGAGACACATACCAGCAGCGTAGGGTCATATCGAAGACAGACAACTTGCTTGAGTGAGCACAATACTGGTACTCCCTACAGTACCTGCTATTATGCCCTAACTTGCTTGAGTAGAGTAGTAGTGGAGTAGGACTCTGCTCTACTACTAGCACCGGAGGAGTAGTATGTTCTAATCTAAAATAGTTACAAACTTCAATGCCTGAGCGTGGAACAACTAGGAACCGCCATCAGTGCTAACTCCAATCTTGCAAGTCATGGATTTGTTTCTTTTTAACTTTCTGTATGACTCTGTAGCCAGCCTGCATGTCATGTACACTGTACTGACAGTGGAACCTACAGAGTACTTAGAATACAAGATTAAAGATGCATTTAACTTTTTATAGAGGGAGAATCATACACGCAATTAACTCAAATGGATTGGACGTGCTTCTATTATTCTCCAACGGCAACCGACAAATTTCCTCCCGCGGGCCGGAGTAGGTTTCTCGGTTTGCATGCGGGTTTAACGGAGGGGTTTGATGGAGGCGAGGAGGCGTGTTCAGCCGAGCGTGCAATGGACGGCGCAGTACTATTCGATTTGACAACTAAAACTAGTATATTATAAAAAACAAAGAAGAGTAGTAGAGATAGAGATAAGAATAGAGGGTGTGTTTGGTTTGAGCCCCAGCTAGCCCTACCAAAATTTTGGTATGACCAAATCAAGGGCATGACCAATATATTGGTAAGTAGTTTTTGTTTGGACTGTAGCCCAGTTGCTGCCCAAAATTTTGGCAAGACTTCCGTTTGGTTTGCACCGCTGACCTGAAGGACTTTGGAATACTTCACACGCCTATTATCGAAATAAAAACAAAGATGCATACGTACAAGAGAAAAGAAATATGCTTGCCAACAGAGTGACACGAGACAGCCACAGGTCGTCGTGCAGTGCAGGAAGATATCACGCAGCATGCACTTTACCTTTTTTTAAGCACCAAACTGCATGCCCTCACTAATCGTTGCGACTAAAACGACTAATTACAGGCCAAAAGATGCAAAACGCCCGGCTGCATGCACCGCATCAGTAACATTACATGGGCCCCACCAGGAATTAGAGGACAAAGTCACGGCGCCAATTTATTGGCGGAGCTTTTCTACGCCCACGGCTCACCCGTGCGTTGGCGTGATTTACACGGGCGCGCGGCGGCTGCGCTGGGCACGCCAATTTTTTGGTAGTGATCCAAACAGCTACCAAATGCCATGGGCTAGCCAATTTTTTGGTGTGGTCAGGTTTGGTGGTCATCCAAACACACCCAGAGACTAGGGAGGAGCACCATCTACTACTTCGTGGGCTACTCCTGCGCTCCATTCGGCGGCCACAATGTCCCCTACAGCCACTCCCTCGTGCGCTCCATTCGGCGGGCGCTGTTGAAGTTTGGGGAGCGCACTCTCGCGACTGCTAGCAGCGACGACTTCACTGACGACGACTTCTTCCACGACCTCGGCAACCACTTCATCAACGACATGGGCGACGACCTCAACGCCAATGGTGCTGCTCCCGTTGCACCATATGTGTTTCTGTCTTTCCTGTTCAAAATCGTGGTAGAATTCATGTTTCTAGTCTGTGTCCTAGATTCGATCTGTTCATCTACTATGCTAGTCCGCATGATTAGTTTAATCTCTGTTATAGCCGTCATGATTTATTTTGTAGTAAATCTCGTAGTAACTTTCTCATATATTCAACTGGCGTAACGTCCCCTACAGCCACTCCCGTTTCATGGACGGCCTAGTCGATACCTCCAAGGAGCCCTTTGTCTACTGCTATGAGTGCCCGGTGCCATTTTGGGGCTCGCCGGCGGACATCGTGCATCACCTGACGCAGGCGTGCGGCGATCACTACCGGCCCTTGGCGAAGAACATGAAGTACGAGACGTGCTACCCGTTCACCGTGACGGAGTCGCTGGAGGATCAGCGCCGTCTGCTAGTCTTGGAGGAAGACGGCAGCGTCTTCCTCTTGATCGTGGCCACCGGCGAGGCCCGCGCAGGCCGCCGCCACATCTCTATAGTGTGCGTCAGGGGCGACGCCGCTGATGCTGACACTGACACGAGGCCGATGTACGGGTGCGTGCTCACTATTACTACCCCTCAGAGGTACGTGGGCGGCGACACTGGCTACGCCAAGCATACTTGGACTCTGCCGAGCTGGGACTTTCCCGCTGATGTGGACATGGAAAGCGCACGGTGTTATTTGAACCCCAACGATGTGCACGGGGACTCCAAGGAGGTTCACCTGGACATCTGCATTGTCAAGTTAAATGTTGATCATTAGTCTTCGCTCAATGTAATCCGCTGTCTAAGCATGTGGAGACTTCCATGCATGATCTTGCTCTATTGGAGTATCGCGCACGAATAAAAGTGTATCCATTTATGGTTTAGTCTAGAATCTTCCAGGTTTTACTACAGTACTGGTGAAAGACTTATGATGAACCATTTCTTACATATCCTCTGCCCCCTTCCAAGTCATCCTGATTTAATCCCTTCGTCTAGGTGTATAAGGGCATGGTTAATACTTAAATAGTATAGCCAACTGTTGACTATAAGAAAGTGCCATGTCATCTGTAGCCAACATGGATAACAATGGATACTCAAAAACTAATTCTTGAAGATCATTTCATGCAAAGCACAATAAGAGTTATTTCTTCACAAGTTTTGGATGCAGGTTGAACAGTTGAACGCTTTTGTTTGCAAAAGATACCTTTTTATCTATTTCGCCCGGATATTTGTGAGCTCTAGTGATGAAATAATATCCGAACAAACCTATCGATACCCGTTACACATGAGATGACCCCCACATCCTTTGTCAAAATAAACAACTCCCCGATCAATGCATTTCACTCTTCCGTGCAACGCACGAGCACCTTACTATAGATTAGTACGACCAAAAATTGTACTAACATTATATATAGTACGATAAATGATGATGCATGTCACCTAAAATTATAGGAGTATCATTGAAAACTATGTTCAAATACGAATCCAAAGATATTGTTTTTGTTGACATGCACTAACATTTTGTCAGTTAAATCTTCAGTCAAATTCAATGGGGGATAAACCACGACCGATGTAGTCGTACTAGTGTAGAGGGCGACGCTGCACGGGAGTCTCACCCTGCTCGTGGCGCAGCAGTAAAGCCGTCATATCACAAAACCCAACCACTCCTAGTAATAAGTGGCCTGGTAAAATAAACGGACAGGCAACCATCACATCCCTCCGTCTTTTTTGCATTTCATCTCTCTGCATTTACTCTCTCCGGTTCATCTCGCACACTCGTTCCCTAGCTACTACTCCTAGGGCCAGTTCTTTTGGCGGCTTCCCGAGCTTCTCCCATAAGACTGGTCACAGTGCAGAGTAACATTAAGGCGCCTCACTCATTTATTTGGGCTTCTCAACTACTACTAGTAGTACGTCCGTCCTGGTTTATTCCTCACCATTGTAATTTGTGCTAAATTTTGACCAAAGATTTAACTCATAAAATGTTAGTGCATGTGACATGCACTAACATTTCATTAGTTAAATTTATGATCAAAATTTGACACAGATTACAATGGGGACCAATAAACCAGGACGGAGGTAGTAGTTATGGGATTACTAATCTAGAAGCCTAAAAGAACTGGCCCCTGGTACTCCAACTAGTAGTAGTACTCAAGTTGGAATTCCAATTGCACGGCACATCTTGTTAGGCAAAAAATTCGATACAGGGTGTAGGAAGCGGTTTGGGAATTTGCATGCCTTTCCGACCAGTGAGATACTTCGTACAAAGTACGACAGAGAAATAACCACAGAGAAGGAAGCTAAAATTAAACAATCAAATGAGCATTTTTGCATTTGTTTTGCATTGAATCGTTTCACAATGTTGACTAGTGCTGTTTTTCTACTTTTACAAAAACCGCGTCGTAGTGTTAAAACGTGCATTTGCACGTACATAAGTAATAGTAGTACTCCCTCCGTCTAGGTGTATAAGTCTTTCCTCCTTCTTGGTCACGGTGCACAACCAAAGATGACTTACTGACCTGGACAGAGGGAGTAGCACAGTCTGCAAGCATATATAGAGAGAGACGTGTAGTGCGATAGTGTAGCACGTACTTACAAAATGCATACAAATACACAAGGTTTCCAAAATTTCCCTTTTACATACTTAAATTAAGGACGCTAAAAATTCCTGAACGTTCGGGATTTATCATTTGCGTCCCAAAACTAATGAGATCGCCTTACGAAACAAAAATTATACTCCTCCTAAAAGCCACGACGCTCGCAGGAGCGCTTGCGGTGCGCGGCCGTTTCCCAGCGTGCCGACACAACGCCTCTTCCTCAGCCTCGCAGCTCGCGAGGTGCTGATTGGTGGCTTGCCGGCGGGCGAGCGCGATCTCACCGGCGTAGTGATCCGGCGCCAACAGGTACTCCTCCTCGCTGGAAGCGTGCACCCGGTCCACGTACCGCCAAGCGTAGATGTGGCGCTTGGGACCGACTGCACTCAGGGCTTCGGCACGGGCATCCTCTGCCACCCTCACGGCCCTCGCACGAGACTTCTGCCAAAGAGCCAATTGCCTGACTCTCTCGGACGCGACATAGGCCTCCCAGGCAGCTTGTTCCGTGGTGCGCTTCTCTTCCTCGACCTTCTTCTCCGCCTCTATTTTGGCGCGCTCTGCTGGAGGCAAAGCCTCCCACAAGGCGACATCCATTTCTTTCCAAAGCTCCTCAAGGCCGGGGGGCTCAGCGGGCGGCGCGGCATTCTCCTCGTAGAGGGGAGCCGACGCATCCTCCGACGCGCGTGCTCGCGAGATTGGGAACACCGACGCGTCCACCTCGACGCGTCGCGGCGAGGAGCGGAACGCCGACGCGTCCTCCTCGACTAGTGGCGGCGAGGACCGGAATGGCGACGCGTCCACCTCGACGCATCGCGGCAAGGAGCAGAACGCCGACGCGTCCTCCTCGACTAGTGGCGGCGAGGAATGGAAGGGCGACGCGTCGCGTCACGGCGAAGAGCGAAACGCCGACGCGTCCTCCTCGACTAGTGGCGGCGAGGAACGGAACTGCGATGCGTGACCATCTGCGCGGTGCAGCGAGGGGCGCCTAGGGCTTGGGGGGGCGATGCCATGGTGGTCGACGTGATAGGGAGGGGGAGGAGATAGCGATGAACGTGAACATGAGGGGGAGGAGATAGCGATGTTGTGGGAGGCACAGTATTTATAGTGAGCAATGGCACACCTACGTAAGATATGGACTGAGCTGCACTGACTTAACTAGAGGTCCAGTTGCGTCACTGACATGTGGGCTAGACCCCTGTTGGGCCCATATGTCAGTGAACCAATGCACCTGCAGTTAAGTAACAACTACGTGGGCATATTTGTTGCAGTAAATTACGGGGGAGGGAAGGGGTGGAAATATTGCTGGTCACAACGGATTGGACAAGCGCGGGGGGAGGAGAGTCATGCATGCAGATTTTTTCCACATGGGGTGGAGTGGTCGGACCGCCGGAGGGAGAAGGAGAGTCTGGCAGGCATATTGTTTCCACACACGGAGAGGAAAAGATTTGGAGACGAACGGGCTTCCTGCAGGTATGGGGAACGGTGCATAATAAATCTCATCTTGCATGTCGGGCTAGGTATAGTCTCAAGTCATTAAAAACATACATGCCCCACACATGTTCATATTACAAGGTGCACTAAATTATTGCATGCGATGATTAAGGCTGGCCATAATGGTGGTATCTTAGCTGGTATCATGCACACGGGAATAGCAAACATGCTGATGTGGCAAAGAATTAAAGAAGAGAGGAGGGTTAGAGTAACTAGTGTTCATGCATGCATTGGTAAACACATTTTTTGTGAAAAACTACAAAATTATTCTACCGCCTCTATCTGTCTAAGAGTAGGTCAAATTTTTGAATCGAGCCCTTTAAACTAGAAGGGAGGTAGTAGTACTCTAATAGCTAACCTTGGCCCTGTTTGGATCCATGTGTTAGAGTTAGTTTGGGTTAGTTTGAACTCAACTAACCCAAAAAAAATCTAACCCACCCAAGAGGTGCTTTATACTACTCATTATAATCAGTATTGTAGATATTGATATTTTTAGTATAAATGGTTCACGGAAGTAAAAAGGACCAGAGGGAGTATCATGCATGCGGAGTACGCAAAAAAAATTGCTCATTTATAGCCGGTCAAAGTCTCAAAGGGCGCGACCGCGTGAGGGAGGCGAAGGTCGTGTTAGGCGCGACGGTTGACGGAATTAATTGAAGTTACACACAAGCCGGCATGGCTTGTGAACAGGCAGAAGCTATACCGTCAGGCCTACGATATGGGTCTACTAGACATGACATCTAGTGGGTCCCGCATAGTTCTCGAGAACTCTTTGGGGGCTTGTAGCCGTTTATCCACCGGGCAAGCCAGCAACCCCACACCGTTCGCACGCCCTACTCGTCCCCGTCTTCTACTAGTACAGTACCTTACAACAGTTCGCTCCCAGTCGTCCCGTCCTTCCACATTACGGCAGTTCCACTAATCCTAACCCTCCTCCCAAATCCATGGCGTCCCAAATCTCCATGATCGGCGGTGAGTACAACGTTAGAACCATCACCGGCGATGAGTTCGACGTCATCTACACCCGTTCTTCCGCAACAGTGAAAGAATTCCTTGCTCGCTTCAAACGCATGTTTGAAAACTCAAATGATGATTGGGTCGCTGGGCTAGATGTTGAGTACACCATAGTCCTGGGAAGCGAGAAGAAACTAAAGGAGGAAGAGAAGAAGAAGCCCGCCGTGATCCAGGTTTGCGTGCATGACTTATGCTTGGTCTACCACATATGCCATGCCGACGTTGAGTGCGAGGAATTTAAGAAGTTCCTCAAGGGCGGCCGAGTCAAATTCGTTACTGTAGACTTTAGGAACGACAAGGAAATCCTGGGTCGGATAGGCCTCGTTGTAGGCGATCCCTTCGACCTCCAGAAGGAAGGGCTGGTGCCCTCCCTTGATCAACCTTCGATGCTGACCCTGGCAGGAGCCATGGTTCATCCTTCGTACGGTAAACTGAAGAAACCTCATCACGAGTTTCATCATGCATGGGAGTCGAAGACATTAGATGAAGATCACATCCTGTACGCAACAATGGATGCCTACCTTTGTTTAAGTATCTACAAGGGTTGGCTGAAGAAGCAGAGCCCAGTGTCCGGTTCAAGCAAAGAAAGCGTCGGCGAAGAGGAAGAGGGACGAGGACGAAGTCGAGGACGTGGACTCAGACTCCGAGTAGGTGGCAGTGTCGTCGCTCATGCTGGTTCTACTGCAGTGTCAAGCGGACTAGTTGCTTAGTTTATTTTCAAGGGCGTGTTGTGCTGAGGCCCCTGCAAAACTATGTTTATGTTCTTTATCGTTATTTGAACTCTTTAGTATGTACAGTAGTACTAGTACTATGTCTTACTACTTTTCTTATTGCAGTTGGTACTACTGCTCGTATCTTCGTGTTCCTACTGTAGTTAATACGTTCGTACTAGTAGTATAATTTGGGTCAGTCGATTTGTGAAAGAAGTTCGAGGGAGTGAAGGAAGAAGACGGCAGGGTGCCCATGATCTATCTTATGACTGTTGGGTGTGGAATGCAGTTCACCGGAAAAAAATGGATCATGCCCGGGGTTAAACGGATGGCGGGGGTGGGGGGAGCATGGCGGTGCAGGCGGTTTAGGGGAGGGCGCAATGGCGGCGGCAGGCGGTTAGGCGTGTGGCGGGCTGAGAAGATGAACCATGCATCTATTTTGGAGGTTGAAGAATCCCTTATAGCCATCCATGTTGCATCAAACAGCTCACAAGAGTCGACTGACCCAAATTGCTCCTTCACATTGCAGGATCCACGTGGCATTCAAGGTCTCGAAGGTAGATTCCGCGTCCGCACCCGGTTTGCGGGCTCGACGCGCGCGCGACCGGCTTCCGCCGCGACAACCACCATGCGCGCCTGCTCCCCGCGGGCGGAGACGACAATGACACGCTAGTTCCTCCTCGCCGGCGTGCTGGAGCACGCACTTGTCCTCCTCTTTGTACGCTGCGTGCATAGACGCGGCTCCACAAGCTGCTCGCGTGCTTGGCAGCGCGGCAGCATCGCGAGGAGGGACTGCAGACGACGTGAGCGGGCGAGCCTTCGGCTTGGGTGGCAACACGGAGGATGGCCGAGAAATTGTTGGCCGGAGCAGGCGGGCGCCGACATGCGCAACAGCGGCGGCGACATATTGATGAGTGCGCGTATGGGAGCTTAGTTTAGTTTTATATAGGGTTGGTCAAACTTAAAAGAAAACCGTACTAGTACACGTAAACATTAGACTTAGGCAGCGCTTTTATTAGTTACCACAGCCACGATACGGAATCCTGTGCAAGCGCGTGAACCGCGGCCGTGTGGTCGATCGAACGGTGTGTCACCGTGTCGCGCTTGAAGGACATCCTCCGAACCTTTTTGTGTGTGTGAAAACAATCCCCGAATACTACTCAACTCTTTTTCCGGGAAAAGTTCTTGATGCTACAATATTTCTATATATTTTAATTTAGCTCCAGTTCGTGTTTATTTCGATTTGGACGTTTTAGGTGTGCCCTAGTTTTTTTAATACTGATTTTGGGGCTGTTTGGTTCCCAGCCACCGTTTGCCAAGCCAAAATTTGGCAGCCACAGTTTAGTTGGCATGTGTTTGGTTTTTGCCACACTTTGGCTTGCCACACTTTATTGCCCCTATGGCCCACTTGTCATAGAGACAATGTTTCCACACTTGCCTAAGGTTAGTTCTTCAAAATGAGAGCCACAAGTTGGCAAGCCTAAGGGAATCTTGCCACACTCTTTGAGTGTATGTAATGTGGGACCCTAATGTGGCTTGCCTATGGTGTGGCTTGAACCAAACACCCACGTAAGTTGGTCAAACTTGCCTAACCTTAGGTGTGGCAACCTTAGGCAAACTTACGGGCTGTTTGGTTTTAGACCTAGGAATGCCACATTTTGCCACACAATTTTTGCCACACTTGCCTAAGGTTAGTTCTTTAAAATGGGGGCTGTTTGGTTTGTGACTAACTTTTCCAAAGGTTGCCACACCTAAGGTTAGGCAAGTTTGACTAACTTAGGTGAGTGTTTGGTTCAAGCCATACCTTAGGGAAACCACACTTGAGCCCCACATGGCATACACACAAAAAGTGTGGCAAGATTCCCTTAGGCTTGCCAACTTGTGGCTCTCACTTTAATGAACTAAGGGGCTGTTTGGTTCTAGGCCTAGCATTGCCACACATTTTTGCCAACCTTGCCTAAGCTTAGTTTATCAAAATGAGAGCCACAAGTTAGCAAGCCTAAGGGAATCTTGCCACACTTTTTGTGTGTATGCCATGTGGGGCTCAAGTGTGGCTTGCCTAAGGTGTGGCTTGAACCAAACACTCACCTAAGTTAGTCAAACTTGCCTAACCTTAGGTGTGGCAACCTTTGGCAAAGTTTAGTCACAAACCAAACAGCCCCTAAGCTTAGGCAAGGTTGGCAAAAATGTGTGGCAAAGTGTGGCAATGCTAGGCCTAGAACCAAACAACCCATGAGAGCCACAAGTTGGCAAGCCTAAGGGAATCTTGCCACACTTTGTGAGTGTATGTCTTGCAGGGCCCTAGTGTGGAAAAAAGTATATTGCCTACGGTAAGGCTTGAACCAAACACCCTCCTAAATTGGTCAAAGTTGCCTAACCTTAGGTGTGGCAAGATGTGGCAACCATAGTCACAAACCAAACAGTCCCTTAGTCTCAAACCAAACAGCCCCTGTGTGTGTGACTGAGAGAGAATGTGTGTATGTGTCCATATGTGTGTTGTGGCGGAAGGGCAATGTGGAGACGGTATGCGTGTGATAGAGACATAGAGAGGTGTGAATGTGCAAATGATCATGCATGAGTGAGACATAGACAGATGCCGATACGTTGTGTATACATGAGAGAACGGTCTTCTATTTTACTTGTGTGTGTGTGAGAGAGAGAGAGGGGAGCATCCGTAACACAACAACCATCTCTCTCTATTCGTCCATCCCTCGCACGATCGCATGTAACACATGCATCAACGCGCACACTTTGACACCCTCACCCGGCCCCTGCCCACATCAAGGCCCGCACATCGCTCTCTATCTCGCATGCACAATCTCTTCATGAATACCCTATTTAGCAAGTAGCTTTCCGTCACATACACACACATTTCTCTCCTTAGGTTTGTTTTCTCTCAATATCTGACACACACACACAGACAGCACACATCACACACACACCCCCTCCCCCGAGCACACAATTCATCCCCATCCAAGGTTATATGGCGACCACTCTCGCTTGTGCTTCTTCGCACCCCAGCATGCACAACACCTCAATCTTCAAAGCAGGGCTTGTTTGATGATTCTTGGTGTTAGTAGGCTAGCTACAGTGCGAGCTATAGTACTTGCAAAACACTCACCGAAGAGAAACGTTGGGGCTGATGAGCTCGTGGTACGCTTATACTTATCCCTCGTCGATCGACCAATAGCCCTAGCTCCTAAAATTGTAGGCTTAGCAATCGATCAGACAATAGTCGACATACATTCAGGCCTCATTTGGTTCATTGGGTAGGAAAATCGTTGCAAAAGTACAGAGAACGTGCAACACAAAATCATAGCAGTGCAGAGACGTACTCCCTCCGTTCCAAAATAGATAACCTAGGCGGGCTAGTTTGGCCTAGTGGGTTTCAGTGATATGACGTGGTACAGTGCCGTCCAGTCTTCGCGTGTGGTAGCAGTATTGCGGGTACAGTAAGTTTTCTTGAAGAAGCGGAATTCAACGAAGTCATGATGGTTCCTTTGTCCAAACAACTTACAGTGGGAAAGGTTGGGCCTGCGATACGACCGGGGTAGACCAGTATAATTTTGTGCATGGCAGGTGGACTAGGATGGTCGACGTCCCACATGTCGGCGAATGAAAGTATTCTTTCCGATATAGAGGACGAGCAACGAGTATTCATTGTTTATTTTTGATGAAAGCTATTGTCTCCACTCTTACGACGGAGGAGTGTGAAACACGGCAGCCCAGTGAACTTGGCATGTGCACCACTCCCTCCTTCCTCATCTAATGCCCAGGTTACAGCGTTTTCTCACTTCCTCTCTATCTATTTCCTCTCAAATGTTTTTTACCTTTCTTTTTTTAAGACACAATTGTTTTTATGCCTTTTTTTTAGAATTATTTTTTTATACCTAGGAGCACGTGTAGAGACGGGCTCTTGCAGAGCCCACTCCTTGACTTTGTCAATGCCTCTCTCTCCTCCACATAAGGAGTACTACTTGCTATGAATGCATGCGGCGGGCAGCTGGCATCTTGAGGGGCCAGGGCGGTGAGAGCGGGCTCCGGAAGCGGTCCGGACTCCAGCATGGCCCACCTCACATTATCACCATATATTTCTTGGAGTCTGTGCGCGGCGGGCGGGCGATCTCTTCTCCCTCCCCCGTTTCTCTCTTCTCAGCCGACGCCCGCCGAGCGATTAGATTTCGGCTATCGACGGTTTATTCAATTACGGTCCCACATGTCAGTGAAATTACAAGACAACGCGTGTCCCCTCTGGTGAGCGGCATGCGAGCCGGACTGTCGGGGTTGCGACGCGTACGAGTCATAAGTGTGCCGCCTTTTCCTTTAGAACTTGCGAAGCGTAACATTTTCGCGCGATCGATAGAAATCCAGAACAAAATGACGTGGGCGGTGCTTTCCCGCTCGTTAGGCGGGCTAGTTCGAGTGATATGACGTGCTACAGTGCCGTCCACTTGCTCCATTTTTATGTAAGCAAGAGTTTACACTCTTACGCGGGAGGAGTGCGAAACACCGCGGATCTGATTTTGATCGAGGGATGACTGTTCCCTACCAAATAATGGAGGATTGTTAGCGATTATAGCATCATAGTTAGGGCATCTCCAGCGCTGGCCCACAAATTTACACCGGCATCTGTCCGAGGACACTGATGGATGCCATCCGATGCTGCCCGCATACCTTTCAACAACTATATGAACTAACCGGACGAAATTCGTGCAAACAAAGCAAATTTCAAATTAACCGGATGAAATTCATTACATTTCAAAAACTTTTCCTACAAACTGGACGAAATTCTTACATATTTCGCACAAACCGTACTAAAACCTACTGTAAACCTAATCTAAACGATCGCCGGTGCCCGACCACCATGTCCGGCCATGAACCCGAGAAAGCCGGCCATTGCCTTTGCCTCCTCCTCATCCGCCTCGATAACCTCCTCCTCCTCCGGAGCACAAGGTTCTGAAGATTTCCGCCTCCACGTCGCCGTCAAGCGGCTAATCGGCCGCCGATGTTTACCCCACCAAGCTTGGTGTCGACTGAGTGGAGTAGCGGTGGCCTTCCTGGGACCAGAGCGGCGGCGACCTACCATGTACTACTCTTCCTCGCTGCCGGCTGCGCCCGTGCACGCGCGCCGGCTTCGTGGTCGTGGCGGCGGAGGGCGGCCGGGGGGTTGCCGGCGATCTCCTTCGTTTGCTCCTGCGACAGTACGTCGAAGAGAGCTTTGGAGCGCGCCCGAAGCGGAGCCGCCGATGTCCCTCGTCTGCTCCTGTGACAGTAAGTCCAAGAGAGCTTCGGAGCGCCAGGAGGCCATGTTTGAAGTGGTGCCGACAGAAGGAAGGGGCCGGAGGAGAATAAGTGTGGGTCTTTGGCTATGGCTAGGAGCTGGGGCTCAAGTTAATATAGCGGGCGAATGGCAATGAGCCGCTGCAGACGGATGGACAACTAGCGCCGGGGTAGGTTCGTCGGGCGTGAATGCGGACGCTGCTTCAGTGACTTAACTGCAGATGCGTTTGGGTTACTGACATGTGGGCCCAACGGGCATCTGGCCCGCATGTCAGTGACACACCAATTGCACCTGCAATTAAGTCCAGTGAATGCGGCATTGACATTCTGGAGAGACGGTAACTGTTTCAGGCGGGAAGCGCGCGCTAGAGATGGAAGGGGTTTCGGTGTGCAGTGGCACTAAGATCGGTCGCTCACGATAGTACATACTCCGTACCATACTACCATAGTACCCTCTCTAGCTTAGGCTGTTTTATAGATTGTCGTTGTGATGAACGATATACATGAGCAAGGCGGTCCGAGTATGACCGTTGGTGTTGAGCCAGGTGAATACATGCTCGGCGTTCGCGTAGGTCTCCATCAAACGTCTAAACAGTAATGTCAGGCACCGCCGAGGCGTGCAGGTGATGGGCTCGCCGTTTGCGTTGCGCCATGAGCAGGACTTTGATTTAGAGGGCGATGTGCATGCATTAGCATGCTTTGACAGCATGAGCGTGAGTGTCTGACGCGAAGTATTTCATTTTCATTTGGCTGACGAGGGTGCGTTGCAGCGACGAGTCCGTGGTTTGATTCCCCACATACGCATAATTTCGGTTTTTATAGTATTTCTTTCTCCATTGATAGGTAGGCCCGCATAGATAGATAAAGAACACGAGCTGATGAGGTGCATGCGGACTGTTTGACTGGTCAACCAGACAAATATGGAGCTATACGCTGAGCCAGTGACCGTATAATCACCATATCTCATATACAATGATCAAAGTGAGCTATCAAGACAAGTTCGATGACCGCCAATGCATTTTACTCGGTAATAAATGACCAGGATTGAAGGGGAATCCAAGTTTGCTTCGTCTTCTGTCCTTGAGCTCTTGACAAACCAATGCACTATACGGTTGTCCGGCCACTCCACCCGAGAGCTCTCACCAAGCGTCGTTCATGCCACCGCGCCGCACACTAACCGGTAAGGCAGCGATGGCATCCCGCCGCGCCGAGTTCCTCGCCGCCCACGACCGCACACAAAATGGTAGGGAAGCGATGGCATCCCGCCGTGCTGAGTTCATCGCCACTCGCGACCTCACAACTATGTGGGAGGAATTTGAAGATGCCAGGCCGAATGGGCGGTAGAGCAAGAGGCGGCCAAAGCCGCACAGAGGGAGCGGAAAAGTCAGAAAGCACTCAAGAAAAGAGAGGCCCGCCGCCCCAAGAAAGAAAAGGACGCACGCGCTGCTGTGGAGAGGTCGGCGGAGATCCAAGCACGGTGGGGTGTCGCCGACAAAGCCGGGAAGGAGAACGACGGTGTCTGGCCAGCATGTGAGAAGTAGTACTAGTAGTTAGTGTGTGTGTCTGTGTCTGAGTACGAGCATGTACCAATACTACTAGTTACTATTGTAGTTTTTAGAGCAAACTACCAGTACATTAGCCTAGACTAAATTCATATCCTAAGCATCAAATGGCATCTCTTTCTCTATAGGAATTGAGATGCATGTCATCTCACTTCCTATGATTTTCATATTCCTATCCTATGAACGAAAGGAGGCCTCTGTTGGAGTAACTACTGTAGCTAGCAGTACTGCTGGTACAGTAGTTTTCTTCAAGAAGCAGAATTCAACGAAGTCATGATGGTTCCTTCGTCCGAGCAACTTCAAAGTGGGAAGTGGGCCTGTGATTTGATGGCTCATTAGTCATTGTTACTGCGGCGCGACGACCTAGGTGACTCTCCCTTAGAGTTCTGCGAGCATGGCAAGTGGACCAGGATGGTCAACGTCCCACATGTTGGCGAACGGAAGTATTCTTTCCGACATCGAGGAGCAAGGAAACCGCGTGGTATAGTATCACTGCTGATTGGTTCGCAAAAAAAAAGTGTCACTGCCGATTTATAATTATTTTTTATTTCTGATGAATGCTAGCGTTTCAACTCTTATGACTAAGGGTGCCAAACACGGCACGTGCTGGATGTCCCACACGTCAGCGAAAGGAGTTGGACATGAACAGCATGGTAGAGCCCAGCGTAAAAAAACAGCGTGGTAGAGCATCTCCACTTCTTCCACTTCTGGGTCGGAGACCACACGTAGTAGTACTTAGTGGTATGAACGATACAAAGTGCGACCTGGAGAGAAAGACACGTCTAGTTGGAAGGTCTCGGGGCATACACGTAAAAAAATATAAAAGTTAATATGTGCCTCCAACTAATATAGTAGTAGTAGAGTACTTAGGCACGTACTCCATAACATCACCGTGCATTGCACGTACAACATTTAGTGGTAGTACGTAGTAAGAGACAAATCCGCCCAAGAGTTCCCTTCTTGACCTACTTTTGGGTGTTTGGTAGAGTGTATGGTGGGTGCATGAGTCCACACTAGTTTAGCACAAATACACTAGAAGCATGCATGAAGAGAGCATGCATGAAGAGGGAACAACTATGCTGACGAGAACGCAACCAAACACACCCTATATGCCACGCATGTTCATACCATTTGTGCCTTTCTACTTCACTTACTGCGCTACATTACTCAGATTCGTACGTCCACTCCTGGGTACATGTCCATCTCGTAGTTCCAGTCCCACGTGTTCTTCATATAGATGGAACGATCCTTGCATAACACGTGCACCTTGATGCTAGATGTCTCGCGTGTTGGCAAAAGGATGAACAAAGCTCACGTAAAAAAATAGAGTGGAAGAACATAGATTCCGGACGACCGAGAAGGAGCAAGGAACCTCGTGGTGGAGCGTCTGCACTCATAATATTTAATATTATTCAGCAATATAAAATTAACCAATCATCTCCACAGTGGACTGGAAGAGTACAAAACACGGCAGCCCAGTGTAGTTACATCATACTAGTACATGGCTAACCCACGCTATCACCATATTTCTTGGCTTCCGTGCGACACCTATCTCTAGTAATCCAGCAGCCTATAACGCTTCTCCCTCCTCGTCTCTATCAAAGTGCGGCAGGCTGGCGTTTCTGCCGTTTATTGAGGTCGGTTAACTATCACATGTTAGCGACATGCCAAGAGCATTCTAAAAAAAATTCCTTTCACGTTCCGTTTTCAAAAAGAAGAAAATCCTTTCACGTACGAATTTGCCTGTATGCTTTGAGCAACTTGCATGTCCTATACTGCTCCTGTTTGATACTCTAACTTAGCTAGAGGTTAGACTAACTCATGACTAACCCTGAACTAACTGTAGCCAAAGAGGTGTTTGGGTGACAGGGTTAGATTGACAATAAATGCACTTCATGGAGAGAGAAAAGTGATTTTTCAGTGGTCCCAATGAGAACTATCTCCAGTTAGCACCTCTTGGGTGGGATAGTTTTTTTGGTGGGTTTGGTGCAACTTGCTCCAATTTAAACCCTCACGCCTGGATACTTTAGGGCTATTTGAGCCCCAACTAGCTCAAACTAACTCTAACCCATGGATCCAAACAGGGCCTATGGCCAGTCTAGACGCGGAGCAGTCGCGTGCACCGGGAAGTGGCGCTCTCTCGGCCGTCACGCCACTTCAAAGCCGGCGCCAGTGAGAGGTCGCCTCCGCTCTGGCTGGGCATTAATGCGGCACTGACGCTCCAGGGCGACGCTGACCGTTTCACGCGGGAAGCACGCACTGGCAAGGGAGTATAGGTTTTGAACCGTTTCAGGTGTAGTACTGGTAGTTTGCAAAACTACTCAATTATTGCACTCAGTTTCCTAAGAAATTGTGGTAAAAAAACTTACTCCACAGCCCGCTTCCCTTCTCTTTCCTCTTCCACCGCCCGCGCACATCCGCGGGAAGCGACCGGTCAACCCTTATATAGGAGTGCTAGCACAAAAAGATGCATGCATGACCACTAAAATTTCCATATTAAAGCGCCGCTCCGGCGGGAGTATGGCGTATGTTGTTACCTTCGGCCGGCCCATGGCTACCGGGCGACAGCGACCAGAGAAGAGGAGGCAGGAGGGGAATGAATGCAGCTACTGTTTGGGTTCGCCTTCCGGCTTAAATAAATGCGCAGCATCAGGTGTACCCGCGGGTGCACAAATTGTAACATACATGTCTGCTTAAGTGGGCGTCACGTAACTGGTGTGTGTGTGAGAGAGATTCTGAGAGACAGAGTGCATGTGTGCGACTCTACTCTTCGGACATGTACTCAACCTTTTGCATCGGGATATAAGTATAATGGTATTTACTTTAGCTAGTGATTTACGTGGCCATGTTAACGTGGTTGTGTAAAAAAAATGTCACTTCCTGCTCGTGATTTGCGTTATATAATTACAAGCAAGATTCTCGTGCATTGCACGGAACATCAATATGCATTTTTTACAGAACACCTATTGTGATTGACCCATGCAGGAGTAATCCCATGTGTAAAAACTAATGATATCTCGAGAATTTTATCGAAAAACTGGTATCTCGAGAATGTCATCGAAAAAATGAAAGATGAGAGATAAGGCGAGGAGGAGTGGAGCGTGGTGGTGACTGGTGGTCGGAATGGGCGGAGGCATGGGGATGGACGGCGCTGGCAGGCGACAGCGGCCACCATGCATGCTAGATTGTTCCAGAGACTTATTCCTTTTTTAATTGCTGAGCAATGAGGTTGCGGGAGATAATGATGTGGAGAGAGGTGCGGGTATCTTTTGTAAAATTATCATAGTTTGCTTTCTATCCTCAGATATAGATCATACGGTCTGTATTACAAGATCGTAGGCACACCATCACCGCCAACTCGTTTTTTATAAGGGTACAGATGATAAGTTTGCTGACTACTGAAGTAAAGTGGAATTTGTCCATGTTATGCAAGTAAATAAAGGTGATTGTTTATCATACGGGTAAGGTTGGATGAAGGGTGGTAGGAACAAATGCTCCGCCTAGACCATGTGTGTGTGAGATGGAGTCTTAGTGTGTGTGTGGGGTGTGTGTGTGTGTGTGAGAGAGAGAGAGAGAGATGGAGTCTTAGTTTGTGTGTGTGTGTGAGAGAGAGAGATGGAGTCTTAGTTTGTGTGTGAGAGAGAGAGAGAGATGGAGTCTTAGTGTGTGTGGGGGGTGTGCGTGCGTGCGTGTGTGTGTGTGTGAGAGAGAGAGAGAGATGGAGTCTTAGTGTGCGTGTGTGTGGGGAGGTGCGTGCGTGCGTGTGTGTGTGTGTGTCGCGGGGTCCTCTGTGGAGGATGTAATTTAAGTGTGCATGGCTTCATCATAGAGAGGTGATGTGTATGGCAGAGGCCACCAGCGATGGGGTACGAGAGAGAAAATGCCCGTAGAGAGGGAAGAGAAGGTGTGTGCGCGTGAGAGGAGTCGACATCGAGAGAACGTGTTTGTTCGAGAGACACCGAGGAAGACTACTATATATCGATGGTGCATGTAGGCGGGAATTAAACAATTGGATGATCTTATTGGTTTCGGGCATATAGGGGAAGAGTGAGAGGCGCGGGGGGGGGGGGGGGGTAGCTAGAAGGAGATTGTTAAGTGTGAGTGTGTGTTTTACCCATCCAGGCGGAAGTTATGTGCACAAAAGAGGAGAACGATTCGTTGTGGCGTTAGGATTGAGGGTAATTAAACGTATGGAGACATAGAGACCTTGAACATGGATGTGTGAGAGGTATACATGTATACGTGGGATGTGTGTGTGTGTGTGCGCGCGCATGATCGAGATAAAAGAAACAAGACATAAGTCATAAGATCAACGACATGGGAGAGACGGATCGGTATGACAATATGCATGCATGTGAGAATGCAGGGAAGAAGGCCCGACAATTGAGCAAGTGTTTTTGTCTTTAAGAGATAGTGGCGTGGGCTGGAGCATGCATCTATGGCGAGCAGAGGGATTGAGGCGCAACGATTGTGCATAAGAGACCAACCTATAAATGCATATGTATGGAGAGACATATATAGTGTGGGTGATAGGAAGCAAGACTCCGTGCGAGAAAGAAGTGTTGACGGAGAAACTACAGATAGATATAGAGATGGAGATGCTAGCTAGAGGGACATCCGCTAGTTTGGGTGTTGGAGATGACCGTCGGGTGGTTCAAAGGGTGAAGTTATATATGTGTGTGAGAGGGCACTTGACTGCATGTACAGAGAAACATATGTAGTGTGCGTGATAGGAATCAAGAGTGAGGGCGATAAAGAAGGTTGATGGAGAAACAGATAAATAGAAAGATAAAGATGCTAGCTAGTGTGCATTAGAGATAGGAGTCGAGTGGATTAGAAGGCTGGGTTATGTGTGTGGGTGTGAGAGAGATAGAGAGAGGGTGCATGTGAGTCACATACAAACAGTTATCAGAGAGAAATGAGATCCAGAGAGACGGAGTTTTGTGTCTGCGAGAGAGAAAGATATTTCACAACGAGAGTGATAGCTAGAGAGACATACGAGGGAACGCAAGAGATCTCTAGGGAGAGAGAGTGTGTGCGTGAGCGACATACAAGAGAACAATGGAGAAATATGAGACCCTGGGAGACAGAGTTTGTGTTTGTGTGTGAGAAGGAGATATTGAAGAGGAAGAGTCGTAGGTTCTCATATCTAAGGAGCGAAAGACATCTCTGTATGAGGGGTGTGCGAGTGGCACACATGGGAATAGTAGAGAGAAATGAGACCCCGGGAGACAAAGCTTTGTGTTTGTGTGAGAGAAAGAGATTCCTCATGGAGAATCATAGTTAGAGACACATAGCAGGGAGGGAGATATACTTAGAGAGAGATAGAGTGATGAAGGTCGAGGGAGAGAGTACCGTCAGTGTGTTACGAAGATAAAAGATCATTGTCGACATACAGGTAGCACGAGAGATACCTGAGAGACGATGAACGCGTATAGGTCCAGAGAGATATTCCTACATAAGCATGAGTGATAGCTATATGAGACGAATAGCTGGATTAAAGGGGATTCAAATATTTAAACTGGAGATCACGACATCGATAATATCATAACGCAAATTGGTGTATCAAACATGCATATTCATTTGAATTTGGGCACACGTGTAATGTTATATAGTTTATCAATATTGGTGATCCATAGATTCTTCAATTACAAACAATGCATGGTTTATATGCAATTAATGTCTAAACGGGATTACACTATATGTTGCGTGTGTGAAACACATTATACATGTTTGAGAAGTAAAAAAACCGCATGAAACACACATTAATTGGAGACAGTTAGCAAGGAATGCATACATTGGATTTCAACATAAAGTGGTTTCAAATATTTGAAAATCCAAATTGATGGATACAACCTTATGAATCTGAGATCATGCCATTTGTAAACCATATTTATGTATAAATGGTGTTGTGCTTTTGAAAGTATATATAAAAAATGATGTATATAGATGTAATTCCAATTGAAAATGGATCGAGCCCGAAAAAAAAGAATACAAACGAGATTCGAATTGAGTTGGCACGGTAAACGTGCACTCTGCAAAATTTGAACGAAGCGGGGAAAGTCGCAGTAACCGCCCAAAACCAAAATCTGCGAGATGGAAATCACTACTGCCTATCCCTGCCACGCAAAGCCTATCTGCCGGATTTCTATAGGTTTCGATAGGGGTAGGTTTGTAATTTCACCCAAACATGACGTAACCGCCTCTCACCCGGATTCATACACGGTGGGCGCCAAAACACAGTGTGTCCTCGGCCGAAATCGACTCCCTCCCCGATTCATATTCATACACGGTGGGCGCCAAAAACAAACTCTCGTCGGCAAATATTCGGTGTATGCGAGATTACCGTCCTAGCCCCAACCGACTAATGTTGCTGTGATGTAGTAGAAATTTGAAACGGGGGCTAAGTTTGTAAATTTCCTCGCATTTGACACAAGCGCGCCCTGAATACATGGTTCCCCCCTTCCTTTCTACCTCCCTTTTCCCCATTCATACTCCGTGGGCGCCAAAACACCCTCTCCACCCCACCCTCCTCCGTCTGCCGCTGTCCGCCACCCCATCCACCGCCGTCCTCCTCCACCATGCCGGAGCTGATACCCCGACACCGCCGTCCATTACAAGAGATCGACCTCTCTCATCCACGGCTTCGGACCGGGATCCTTGCATCCCATCCTCTCGCTTCATCCCCACCATCGTCCACCTTGCCGGCGCCGCTCCTACGACCGTCTCGTCCACCGCGCCCCGCTGCCACCGTCTACCCTCCTGGATCTGCTTCCACGCCGCCGACAGCCATCGCTACCGCAGCACCGTCAAATTCTCAGCAGATGCATACACGGCGCCGCACCAGAGGCGGTACTCTTTAGTATCTGGTCAACTTATTTATCGCAGCAAGAAAATAGATCGCCACTGCTTTACTCTGATTTCTTGTCTTGGTTGCGAAGTTGCCTTTGTCCGGTTTGCACCTTCAGATCCCCCATGGCACGCTCAACACTATACTCCCAATGCTTATGGTTTCCCCTTTTATATTCCACACTAGTTAAATCACAGTAGACTAAATTTCAAAATTGGGTCAGTCGATTTTTCAGAGCTCGCCGGAGTTCGCCGGTGCGATCGAAGAGGCTCGGGTGGTTGTGGGGCCTCGCCGAACAAAGAAAACTCGACGCAGGTGGGGGTTGGGGCGGGGGTGGGGGTGGGGGTGGCGGAGGAACACAGGCGGTGGGGGCCGGTGGTCCGGCCGGTGGCCCGTGCGGTGTTCTGTATGGGAAGAATCAGAGACGAGGAAGAAGAAGGGTTAGGAGACGTAGGATCTTCATCCAACCGCCTGAAATGGTCGAGAGACAGCTGGGAGTTGCATTCTTAATGCGCTCTGGTTCATCATCTGTGGGCACTGCGCAACCAACATTTTATTATCCAAAATCTGCTTGCTCTTCTTTACCATGTTCCTCTTCCGTTCTTCTTTAATATGTACTCTCTCCGTTCCTAAATACAAGTCTTTGTATAGATTCCACCATGGACTACATATGGAGCAAAATGAGTGAATCTACACTCTAAAATGTATCTGGATACATCTGTATGTGATCCATAGTGGAAATCTCAACCAAGACTTATATTTTGGAATGGAGGGAGTATGATAGTAGTACAGTATGTTCCTTGTACTGAAGATGAGCAGGGACATTTGCAGTGTAGAGGTATATACGGTCGGTTGTGATGGACACTTTGAGCCTCTTTGATTCGTAGGATCTTGTAAACATAGTTATAGGATTTGTAGTGGCCTGCCCACTTGAATCCTATAAGAATAGCAAGGAAATGCGGGGAGCTGTGTCGCCTTTGAGAGTTACACTAATATTAACAGTACCGCACCTTCACTTGAAGAGAGCTGGTATCCGAAGCCTTTCTAGCCGTACCGGCAATACTAGCACATATATTCCAGCAAGTTCCACTTTGCTGATTTTACTTTGATGCTTAAGGTTTCCCCGTTATATCTACACTATGATCTGTGTAGCTGCTTTGTGTCGCACTAGCAGCAGTCCACTCTTGAAGCTAAACACTGCAATGAATTACAAAATTGGCACCAAGGCATTGAGTGCCATTCTGGATGCAATGAAACTCATACACTCCCCACCTGTTGATTCTTGTTCAGAATATGATCCTAATGACTATTCTAACCTCGAGGAGTCAAAGGCAGATAGCCTGTCCTGTTCACCCATCAAGGTGCCTGTTCTAATTTGGCAATGTTTTATTGATTGCGGGTATCTTGCATATGTTGTCTTGCATTTCTTCTCCTTTGTTGCACCGCCATCTGCTTAGTTTACTCATCATATATGTCGAGATGCCATGCCCATCCATTATCAATACATATTCCATCTGTCATCATACCATGTTTTTCCACTCAAATGATGTTCTTGTGCATCAGACATCAAAAAGGAAGAGGGTGATTGCCGAACCTGAAGGAGCACCAGCAAAGTCCTTGAAAAACGTGGTGGTGCCGGAGAAATCAGACAACACCCCACTTATATTGGTTGTACAACCAGTGACACAAAACGTAGGACCGACTCCAGCAGACTGTACCCATACTTCACTGGCCAGACCACTAGCCCCACCACACAGGACCTGCACTCCAGCAAAAGGTATACCGATTTCATTTGCCATAGCACCAGCTGTACTACAGAAAAATCCCACTCCAGCAAAAAGTACAGCAAGTCCATCGGTCGAAGACCTATCCCAACTGCAGAGACGGCCAATTCCTGCATATTGGAACCCCATTCCATTTATTCCCAGTTTAAAAGACAATGCTTTCAATGTTGTTAGGGACTACGTGCATATATTCCCATCATGGGAAGATTATTGTGAAGACAAACACCATTTTCACATCTTCCTGTCCAACTTACGTGTAAGTGCTATTATTCATGGTTATCATTTTCCTGTTTTCTGCTGATTGAACACATCAATGATTTACATTACATTGTTGTAACTAGGCGAGGGTCAATCTGGATAGTCATGACGAGCAAAGCTTGTGTCGGAGTAAATAGCCACGGGTAGCCTAACCGACTAACCATGGTTCTTCAAAAATTATCAGGCCATTTGACCCTTCAAGCATTCAAAGCTCTGGGCCGCCTTCCCCCGGTCGGCTACCCCAGAAGCCGACTCTCAGAAGGTGACCCAGCCTCGGCCACGTCCCCCAAGATAGCTACGAGATGGCCGACTCCCGGAAGCCGGCCGTAGAGAGTGCCGACTCCAAGAAGCCGACCAAGACCGCACCCACCAAAACTGCGCCTACATAATGGTGACAAGACTGGGTGTGGCCACAGTGCGGCCCACTACCCCCGAAGCCCGAGGCAGGCATGGCCACTGGACGCTGTACGGGTCAGCCATCTCCCGTCCGGCTCGGCACTGTAGCCATGCTGGCCTCTACATCATCCACGACGGGTGCCAGTACGGCCCACGGGCGGCGGGCCCCTTTAGCCAGAGAGAGGCGCGAAGGCGGCCCGGCCTCCCCCAGTCGGCCAAGGGCGTAGCCGGCCCCCAAAAGCCGGCTACCCCCCTCCCTCGAAGCATGTGCCACATTAAGGAGACAAGACGAGGTAAGGCCATAGTGAGAGCCCTCGAGGCGGCACACTATAGCCACGCTTACCTCGACGAAGCCCTCGTTATCAGGGACGAGGCTACAATAAGCAGCCGCCGACAAGACCCCTAGGCGGTGGGGCCGACCTGTCGACCAAGAGGCCGGCAGCCGGCGGGACCCACCAGTCGGCGGGCCCCAACGGCCGGCGGAGAAGCCGGCGAGCACAGACACTGACGACTGGGACCCGCGCCCAGCCGGATTACAATTGTACCCCCGGGGGGTAGGCCTATATAAACCCCCCGGGGCACCCATGCAAAGGGTTGGCTTCTTAGAGTTACACACACACCATAGAGAGAGGGAAGCAAGAGCTAGCCTTGCTCTTCTTCTCCCTTGAACCCGACAGCTCAAGGAGCATTTGTAGCTACTCGTTCTGATTTAGTGATCACGCGGAGACCCCGGAGAGTAGGACTAGGGGTGTTATCTCCACGGAGAGCCCCGAACCTGGGTAAGATTCGCCGGCGTGCATGTCTTCGCCTCATCCCGTTTCCAGGCACCGGCGACGTCTTACTGGCTCCCACCATGATAAGCCACCCGTTGGCATATGTCGCACCTACCACCCGACAGCTTGCTTGTGCTTTTCAAGGAAGCATTGCAGCAGTATCGGTGTTACCTGAGGAAATCACACTTTGATGGCAAGTCTATAAACGAATTTCTGGTGAAGTCTCCTGTGCTAAATTTAGAAGACATTGAATGGAAAAACCTTGTTATGCGCTGGTCTCATTCCCAGGATGAGGTACTCTGTATGAAATCACATGACAATTTGAACTTCTACTTTTTCGCATGTGCCTTACGGATCTTTTTTGCAGGAAATCTGCTCGAAGAAGAATTCCGGTTTGACAAGACCGACAGGATATCGCAAATATGTTGCCCGCTGCTTTGCTCTTGTTAGTACCTGTTGTCCTGTATCACTGTACTTGCATACATACCTGGTTCATTATGTGACAGCAGTATGCATGATAGCTTGCTTATCAATTGTTCGCTCCAAATTATCTGATCTGTATGAATGGTTACATTAGTGTAGAATATATCCAATGCCAATGTTTTTTTAGCTCTGCATTGTTCTTGTAAGTACATGCTATCCTTTATCAGTGTACTTATAATGACAGGTAGTTGTTCATGTACCATCACTCTGCAGCTTATTTTCCTTTGCCCTCCATTTTCTACACTTCAGATCTATATTTACTCTTACCATAAGGTTGGTACTGAAGAAGTTTAGCTGTGCATTGCTCTTGGCTGTACCTTTTGCCTGTATCGCTGCACTTACATTTATAGCTACTTGGTTATGTAGCATCACTCTTCATCTTATCTTAAATATTCTCCATTTTTTCGTATATTATCACATCTATATTTACTCTTAACAAAATGTACAATAAAGGCAATGCTTTTGAAGAAGATTATGTGGTAAACTTCTTGAATTGCTCCCCCCATCAGCATGGACAAGGCCTTTATAGAGCCTGTCTTCACCAATAATGTAAGTTTGTCCATCTCAAGCCTTCAAACTTTGTTGTATATATTTGGTTAGGCATTACTGCAACAACTATTTATTTTTGGTGTTTGCATCAAATTGCTTGTTTAAAGTTTATTATGTAGTTCATAAACAAAAGTGTGTCCTTTCTCAATTTAAGTTTTCAGTTGTACAACCAAGTTCCTTCTTCATACCATGTAAATTAAACTATACAGAGCAAGTGATCTTCTTTTGCACTGCATGTATGCTTCTGTTCTTCATCCGTAATCCAGTGGTGTGGTGAACCTACCCACTACATCACAATGTCATATTCTGCAATGTCTTAACTATGAACAATGTCATATCATTCTACTATTATTTAAACCGTCTCTTTATTTGCCAATGTGAAATGGTATAAATTGACAGCACACTAACCATTGATACTTATGAGTTCTTGATCTGTAATCCAGTGGTGTCGTGAAGCTGCCAACTCCTTCACAATGTCATTTCCTGCATGTCTTGACCTGAACAATACCATATTGTGTTAATGCAATTTTAAACTGTGTCACTTTATTCGTCAGTAAGAAATGTGATGAATTGTCAGCACTGATACTTTTATGTGCAAAACCTGTCATCTGTCTGCTTGTTTATCTTTCAGAGTGAGGAAGATATAAGTGTTGAACAAGCGCAGTCTCATCATCTTGCTCAGCTGCTTGCGCTGCAGCTCCCCAGCAGGGCTAACCTTTCTTGAACTCTATTGAAGTGCTGTCGGTTTTGTATATTATTTTGTCGGCGTGTTTATTTGCACTGGTGGCGATCTTTGATGCCCAGTGTATGTAATCTACTGTCTGCTTGTGCTTTATTATCATAGTGGCGAACTTTGATGCCCAGTGGATGTAATATGCCGTAATTTCTTTATTGTATAGTCTAGGTTTTTTCTTATTCACGATGCTGCCGTTATTTTACTGTATATATATCCTGTCTTCGCAGTAAACCGGCCAAACCGTAAAATTACGGTACATAATCGGGCCGTCATGCAATCACGATGTAGGTTGGGCCTAAAACGTGTCGAACAGCTCACGGGCCGGCAGCAGCCCGAAATGAACCCCGGCCCATGATTGTGCGAATCAAATCACGGGCTTTTAATAGGCCAAAATTGTCTCGGTCCTTGTTTGGCCCAATCAGATATCGGCTGCGAGCAGGCCGGATGCAAACTGGGCCGTAGTTATGCCCAACTATATGACGGGCTTTTAAAGGCCGAAATTAATATAGGGCCAAAATGTTAAACGGGCCTTTAACAGGCCAAAACTAATATCAGGCCGAATTACTAAGTGGGCCTTTAGCAAGTGGGCCCAAAAGCATAGTGTCCAGTTGACAGGCCGAATCTGATATGGGCCATAATTGAGCACAAAGCCTCTTAAAGGGCCGGACCTGATCTGGGCCGTAATTTGGCCCAGAACATGGTAGGCTTTTACCGGGCCGGATCTCATATGGGCCACTATTAGGCCCGGAGCGTGGCAGGCCATTAATGGACCTGATCAAATATGGGCCGGCATTTGGCCCAAAACATGGCAGCCAGTTAATGGGCCGGCCTACTAGGGTCCTCAAAATCTTGTGGGCCTACAGCTGGGCCGGCCCATTAATGTCGGCGAAATCTCGTGGACCTTTAGCTAGTCCGGCCCATTATGATCCGCAAGAATCTTGTGGGCCTTTACCTGGGCCGGCCCATTATGGCACACAAAAATCTTGTGGGCCTTTACCTGGGCCGGCCCATTATGGCCTGCAAAATCTTGTGGGCCTTTAGCTGGGCCAGCCCATTATGGTCCACAAAATCTCGTGGGCCTTTAGCTGGGCCAACCCATTATGGTCCGCAAATCATGTGGGCCTTCAGTTGGGCCGGCCCATTTAAACTTGATGGGCCGGTCCACGTGTCAACATATCATAGGCGTGTCTCGCCGATTGTATAAGTTACACCTGTGCCAACGCAGACCTGACACGTGTCTCCTCCAGCCAATGATGATTTTACACGTGGAAATCCCCATTGGTTGGGGCTGTTAATGGGTTATCGGATCCAAAACGCGACCTGATAGCTTAACGTCGTTCCGTTACGATGGATGCCACGTGTCGGTCACCCTTGGCGAAAGCACTTCTGTCACGCGCGATTTATCGTCATGGAAGTGGACACTTCCGTGATGATAATTTTGGTAATGTCATGGAACACTTCTACGACAGCACAGGTATGACTATCTTGATTCTGTCATATTTGTCATGGATGTACATGCATGACAAAAAACACGACCTATTGTGACAAACACGTATCATCACGGAACTGTATTTTTTTGTAGTGCTTATTAATCCATGATGCAAGCTGAATTGGGGGCTGGATCGGAACGCAGGCGCAGCTGCCCACTTGGAACCATGGGGCTCGGTGATATAGAACCACTCCTACTGCCATAAGTTGGAAGATTCTATGAAGGATCCTTTTAGCCAAACAGCGCTGGTAAGCTTGCTCACTGAGGCTCCACCGCACTCCGCCTGCTCCCCCTCCATCACTTGCGGCTTCACATTGAAGGTCTTGAGCCACAAGCCGAAGTGTGGAGGAGTTTGGAGGAAGGCTTCGCACGTGACGATAAGCGACGAGATGAGAAGAACAGAGTTCGGGGCGAGATCGTGAAAATCTAGTCCATAATAGAACATGAGCCCCCGGACGAAGGGATTAAGGGCAAACCCTAACCCTCGAAGGAAGTGGGAAACAAACACGACCCTCTCGCCGGATCTGGGGGTGGGGATAACCTGCCCTTCCGTGGGAAGCCGATGGAGGATTTCTGCGGTCATATATCTTGCCGTCCGAAGCTTCACGATATCCTCCTCTGTGACAGAAGAAGACACCCACCAGCCTCGACGGCTGGATCCGGACATGACTAAGGCTTGCGGCGATTGAAACCTGGGTGTTGGAACTCAAGGTAGTAAGGGTTGAGGAAGAAGCAAGCGTGGAGAAGAAAGACGGGTCTGTACCCCTTTATAAAGGCCGTGAATATCGAACGCCTCCTCCTGGGCCTTAAGGCTTGCCTATTCCCAAGGAGTTGTACCCTAAACACGGGTGGGTTACCCACGTCCGTGTCGATAAAGAATCCCTTAATAAGGGGACACGATCTTTGCTTGGATAAGACATGCCAATGACAACCGCGTCTCGGAACGTGGGGCAGCAGGCGAAAAACGGTTCGAAATAATGACCGGACTGACGTGATGTCATGTTGTAAAAAGTTGCCAGAGGATTGGACTTATAAATTATTATGCCCTCTGTGGAAGTATAAGCTACTTGTGTTATAGAGCCGAACTCGATCATCCGAAGACCATTGTAAAGCATCTGGAAAGAGGGGAACCCGCCTTGCAATGCCGAAGACAAATCTGCGCGCCGGACTCCTCGTCATTGAAGCCAGGTTCAGGGGCTACTGAGGGAGTCCTAGACTAAGGGGTCCTCGGGCGTCCGGCCTATTAGCCATGGGCCGGACTGATGGGTTGTGAAGATGCGAAGACCGAAGACAGTACCCGTGTCCGGATAGGACTCACCTTGGCGTGGAAGGCAAGCTTGGCGACCAAATATGTAGATTCCTTTCCTTGTAAGCAACCTTGTGTAACCCTAGATCTCTCCGGTGTCTAAATAAACCGAAGAGCTTAGTCCGGATAGAGATAGACTCATTACCATAGTCATACAGGCTAGGCTTTTAGGGTTTAGCCATTACGATCTCGTGGTAGATCAACTCTTGTAATACTCATATTCATCAAGATCAATCAAGCAGGAAGTAGGGTATTACCTCCATAGAGAGGGACTGAACCTGGGTAAACATCGTGTCCCTGTCTCATGTTACCATCGACCTTAGACGCACAGTTCGGGACCCCCTACCCGAGATCCGCTGGTTTTGACACCGACACCCCATCCCACATATATAAAGGAGGGGGAAGAGGAGGCCGGCCCTAGAGGGGGCGCGCAAAGGGGTGGAGTCCTACTTGGACTCCTGGTCCAAGTAGGATTCGGCCCCCCCTTTCCTATTCCAACTAGGAGAAGGAGGAACGAGGAGGAGGGGAGAAGGGAAGAGGGGGGCGCCGCCCCCTCCTAGTCCAATTCAGACCAGCCCATGGGGGGGCACGACCACGCCTTGAGGCCCTTCTCTCCTTTCCCCTCAAGCCCATTAAGGCCCATTACTCTCCCGGGGGGTTCCGGTAACCTCCCGGTACTCCGGAAAATATCCGAAACACTTCAGAACCATACCCGAAACAATCCGAATATAACCTTCCAATATATCGATCTTTACCTCTCGACCATTTCGACACTCCTAGTCATGTCCGTGATCTCATCCGGGACTCCGAACATACTTCGGTCATAAAACTGACATAACTCATAATACAAATCGTCATCGAACATTAAGCGTGCGGACCCTACGGGTTCGAGAACTATGTAGACATGACCGAGACACATCTCCGGTCAATTACCAATAGCAGAACCTGGATGCTCATATTGGCTCCTACATATTCTACGAAGATCTTTATCAGTCAAACCGCATAACAACATACATTGTTCCCTTTGTCATCGGTATGTTACTTGCCCGAGATTCGATCGTCGGTATCATCATACCTAGTTCAATCTCGTTACCGGCAAGTCTCTTTACTCGTTCCGTAATGCATCATCCCGCAACTAACTCATTAGTCACATTGCTTGCAAGGCTTATAGTGATGTGCATTACCGAGAGGGCCCAGTGATACCTCTCCAATACACGGAGTGACAAATCCTAATCTCGACCTATGCCAACCCAACAAACACCTTCGGAGACACCTGTGGAGCATATTTATAATCACCCAGTTACGTTGTGACGTTTGATACCAGACAAGGTGTTCCTCCGGTATTCGAGAGTTGCATAATCTCATAGTCAGAGGAACATGTATAAGTCATAAAGAAAGCAATAGCAATAAATCTTAACGATCATAATGCTAAGCTAACGGTTGGGTCTTGTCCATCACATCATTCTCTAATGATGTGATCCCGTTGATCAAATGACAACACATGTCTATGGTCAGGAAACTTAACCATCTTTGATTAACGAGCTAGACTAGGAGAGGCATACTAGGGACACTTTGTTTTGTCTATGTATTCACACATGTATCAAGTTCCCGATGGCGTTTGCCTCGACGCCCTGCAAGGCGTCGACGACGCCTACGCGGTGAGCTGCCTCGCCGATCTACTCGGCGAGACTCGCATCTCCGACGAGCCCGCGTCCGACGCGGGCACGGACTACCCCGAGAGCCGCCTCGTCAGCCTCCTCGACCAGCTTCACGTCTCTAGCGAGCCCGCTGCGGACGTGGAGTCGGTCGGTTCCACCGACCCGATGCTCGTCGACTCCGACACGGCATCGCTCGACGCCTACCCCTCCTACGTGGTGGTCTTCAGCGATCCTCTCCCTCGAGCTGACAGTGGCAGCAGTGCTGTCACCGAAGTGTTGGTCATCAGCCACGTCGCCAACTCGGGCGAGAACGCCCACGACTCCCTGCAAGCAGCGATGCACGACCTATCCGTCCCCATCCCGGCCGACGCCGACGCCGAGACCCTGGAGGCACGTCGCCTCGCCCTCGTCACGGAAGGCCAGAAGATAGCCTCCATGAGACGCCTCACCGAGGCCCACCAGCGCGAAGTCGACCGCGCCGCCTTCGGTATGCCGCCGCCTAGCGGGCCGAGCCGAGCCTGCTTCGTCCAGAAGTGTGGCGCGGCTATCGCCAGCATGCTGGGGGCAGATCGCCCCGTCTACGCCACCCCGCTCGAGAATCTGCGAGCCGCACAGGCGGCCGCTGAAGAGCTAAATGGGCTGGGAGCCGACGAGCTCCCCTACATGACAAGGCGGATCCAGCAGCTGATCGACGCGGCTGCAGAACGACATGAAGCCGGCGCCCGCGCCGATAGTCATCCCCCGCGCCGAGAGCACGCCGCGACGTCCCGCTCGCCGACTGCGAGCGGCGCCCGCCAGAGGAAAGACAAGGAGCCGGCTGCTAGTCGTAGCCGGACTCGTATCACCATCGAGCGCGACGCGGAAGGCCGCCCTCGAGCGGTGGAGCGCCAAGGAAATCCGCCTCCTCCCCCGCCTTGAAGGGAGAGACGTCTCACCCCGCCGCCCGTTACGCACCCGACTCTTGGTGACCGACTAGGCCGCCGAGAAGGAGTCGGCGAGAACGACGCCCGCCACCGGATCGACCACCTTGCTCGATCCCTGGCGCTAGAAGAAGAAGACGATGTTGGCCCGCCATGCTTTGGCCCCCGCATCCGCGACGAGCCCTTCCCCAAAGGGTTCTCGCTCCCCAGAGACACGCCCAAGTACAACGGCTCTGTGAAGCCGGAATATTGGCTCATCGACTATTCTACCGCGGTCAGCATAGCCAACGGCAACCGACGCGTAGCCGTGAAGTACGTTCCCCTCATGCTGCAAGGCACGGCGCGCACCTGGCTCAATAGCCTCAAGCCCTACAGCATCAACAGCTGGCTGGACTTCACGGAAGTCTTCGTCCACAACTTCACCAGCACGTACAAGCGGCCTCCCAAGCTTCGCCAGCTCTCTCTGTGCATCCAAGGGCCCAATGAGTCGACCCGCGACTACCTCACGCGGTGGGCCGAGCTCCGCAACTCCTGCGAGGGGGTGCACGAGGTTCAGGCCATCGAGTACTTCACCGCCGGGTGCCGAGAGGGCACCCTCCTCAAGCACCGACTCCTCTGCGACGAGCCGGCTACCCTCGACGAACTACTGATCATCGCGGACAAGTACGCCACGGCCGACTCCTCGATGAAGACCGAGCTCCGAGTGGACGCCTCTGGGAAGGTGCTCGCTCCGGCTCCAAAGACGCCGGCTGGCGACTCCAATTGGCGCCCCTACCAGAACGAGCACAAGCGCAAGGCCCCCATGCCGCCTTCCACCAGTCGGCAGGTGGCCACAGTTGCAGATGAGCAGCCCGAAGAGCGGCCCGCTCCCAGGAAGAAGGGTGGCAGGCCGGCTTGGCAGCCGGCTTTCTCTTATGAGCAGACTCTCGACGACCCCTGCAAGTTCCATAGCGGCGCGAAGCCGTCCAACCACACGACCCGAAAATGCCACTGGCTCACACGAATCTCCAAGGGCGAAGGGCTGGTGCCGCCTCCGCCTCCCGGCCCGCCGCCTCCAGCGCCCCAGCAGCCGGCGGCTCGGCCGGCAGTCGGAGCCATCCAAGATGAATTCCCTGAAGAGCACGCCGCCTACGTCGTCTTCACAAGCCAAGCCCAAGACAAGCGCAGTCGGCACCGTTAGCATCAAGAGGTCAACACGGTCGCCTCTAGCGCCCCCGAGTTCATGCACTGGTCCGAGAAGCCCATCAACTGGAGCCAGGCCGACCACCCAGAGGTGATGCCATCCCCTGGCTCCTATGCACTGGTCTTGGATGTCACCCTCGCGATGGAGAGGCGAGCTGCCCGATTCTCCCGCGTCCTGATAGATGGCGGAAGCAGTATCAATATACTGTACCGCGATACCATGAAGAAGCTGAACATCAAGGCAAAGCAGCTTATGCCAAGCCGGACCGTGTTCCATTGCATCGTCCCCGGCTTGTCTTGTTCCCCGATCGGCAAGATCAAGATGGATGTTCTCTTCGGAGACAAGGATCATTTTCGCCGAGAAGCGATCTGGTTTGAGGTAGTGGATCTGGAGAGCCCCTACCATGCTTTGTTTGGCCGACCTGCTCTGGCCAAGTTCATGGCTGTGCCCCACTACGCCTACCTGAAGATGAAGATGCCGAGCTCGAAGGGGATCATCACCGTAGCCGGCGACTACAAGAAGTCCATCGAGTGCGCCGTGGCCAGCAGCCGGCTGGCCGAGTCCCTCGTAGTGGCGGAAGAGAAGAAGATGCTGGAGCGGGTTGTGGCCATGGCCGGCAAGTAGCCGGCCCTGTTCCCCAATCCCAAAGATTGTGATGCACAAGGCTCCTTCCAACCGGCCAAGGAGACGAAGAAGATACCTCTGGACCCGGAGAATCTGGAAAGGTTTGCTGTCATTGGGGCAAACCTGGACAGTAAATAGGAAGGCGAGCTCGTCGACTTCCTCCGTGAGAATCGAGACATTTTTGCATGGTCCCCAAAGGACATGCCGGGTGTCCCGAAGGATTTCGCCGAGCACAAATTACACGTCCGAGCCGACGCGAAGCCGGTCAAACAGCCCCTTCGCCGACTGTCAGAAGAGAAGAGAAGAATCGTAGGAGAAGAGATAGCTCGGCTCCTTGCTGTTGGCTTCATTATGGAAGTATTTTTTACAGAGTGGCTTGCCAACCCAGTTCTGGTATTGAAGAACAACAAGTGGCGCATGTGTATAGACTACACCAGCCTCAACAAGGCCTGCCCCAAAGATCCATTTGCTTTGCCACGGATTGACCAAGTGATAGACTCCACAGCCGGATGCGAGCTGTTGAGTTTTTTGGATGCCTACTCAGGGTACCATCAGATCAAGTTGGACCCAGCAGACCGCCTGAAGACTGCCTTCATCACACCATTTGGAGCTTTCTGTTACCTGACTATGACATTCGGCTTGAGGAATGCCGGTGCCACTTTTCAGCGTTGCATGCAAAAATGCCTCCTCAAGCAACTCGGCAGAAATGCCCACATCTATGTACACGACATTGTGGTGAAGACAGAGAAGCGTGGCACCCTGCTGGAAGACCTCAAAGAAACATTCTCCAACTTGCGCCGATTCCAAATCAAGCTCAACCCCGAGAAATGCGTGTTCGGAGTACCAGCCGGCCAGCTGCTAGGCTTTCTGGTCTCCGAACGCGGCATCGAGTGCAACCCTGTGAAGATCAAGGCCATCGAGAGGATGGAGATTCCCACCAAATTGCGAGATGTGCAGAAGTTCACCGGGTGCTTGGCCTCCCTAAACCGCTTTATCAGCCGGCTAGGAGAAAAGGCTCTCCCCCTGTACCGACTCATGAAGAAGTCCACTCACTTTGAGTGGAATGACCAAGCCGACCAAGCCTTCCATGAGCTGAAGAAGATGCTGACCACCCCACCTGTCCTGGCGGCACCGACTGAGAAGGAGCCCATGCTCCTCTACATTGCCGCGACTAGCCGAGTGGTCAGTACAGTTGTGGTGGTCCAGCGCCCGGAAGAAGGCCGAGCCCAGCTAGTCCAGAGGCCGGTGTATTATCTAAGCGAAGTACTATCCAGCTCAAAGCAAAACTACCCGCACTACCAGAAGATGTGCTATGGGGTGTACTTCGCCGCCAAGAAGCTGAAGCCCTACTTTCAAGAGCATCCCATCACGGTCGTATGCACCGCCCCGCTTGCCGAGATCATAGGCAGCCGGGATGCATCCGGCCGGGTGGCTAAATGGGCCATTGCGCTGGCGCCTTACACAATCTTCTACCAGCCCCGCACAGCCATCAAGTCCCAAGCATTGGCCGACTTCCTCGTCGACTGGGCCGAGACCCAGTACCTACCGCCGGCTCCCGACTCTACCCATTGGCGGATGCACTTCGACGGGTCCAAAATGCGCACTGGCTTGGGAGCCGGCATCGTCCTCACCTCTCCCAAAGGCGACAAACTCAGATACACGTTGCAAATCCACTTCGCCGCCTCCAACAACGTGGCCGAGTATGAGGCACTCGTACATGGGCTCCGGCTAGCCAAAGAGCTCGGCATACGCTGGATCCTGTGTTACGGCGACTCAGACTTGGTGGTCCAGCAGTCGTCTGGCGACTGGGACGCCAAGGACGCGAACATGGCGAGCTATCGATTCCTCGTCCAGCAGATCTGTGGGTACTTCGAAGGGTGCGAGTTCCTTCACGTGCCAAGGGCCGACAACGACCAAGCAGATGCCCTTTCACGGATCGGCTCCACCCGACAGGCTATACTGACCGGCGTCTCCCTCCAGCGCCTCCTCAAGCCATCCATCAAGCCGCCCCAGAGTCGGACTCTATCTTCGTACCGCCTGTCCCCGATGCAGCCGGATCCGACTGGAAGAATCCCGCAGGCGGCACGTGGACTTCGACAACTGGCTCGCCGACTGCCGTAGTCGCACCCGGCCCGGGGACTACAGCAGTCGGCCCGGGGACTGCAGCAACACAAGAAGCGGTGGCCGACTCCAATTTCACGCCACCCGACCCACCCACCCGAGTCATGGTGGCTACACTAACAGAAGAAGAAGTCACAGCTCCATCTTGGGCCCAGCCCATCCTCAGATTCCTAGTCAGCAGAGAGCTGCCGGCTGATGAGATCTCAGCAAGACTAGTGCAACGACGAGCCGGAGCATATGCAATAATCAACACAGAGCTTGTCAAGCGCAGCGTCACTGGAGTCTTCCAGCGTTGTGTCGAGCCAGAAAAAGGAGTGGCAATCCTCAAGGATATCCATCAAGGCGAATGCGGCCACCACGCAGCCTCAAGATCACTTGTGGCCAAGGCTTTCCGCCATGGTTTCTTTTGGCCGACTGCTTTGGAAGATGCCAAAGAGATAGTCAAGAGCTGCAGAGGATGCCAAGTTTTCAGTTCCAAGCAACACCTGCCAGCTTTTGCACTCAAGACCATTCCCCTCACCTGGCCCTTTGCCGTCTGGGGACTGGATATGGTGGGTCCTTTCAAGACAGCCCACGGCGGCTTGACACATCTGCTCGTCGCCGTGGACAAGTTCACAAAGTGGATCGAAGCAAAGCCGATCAAGAAGCTGAACGGGCCGACTGCCGTAACATTCATCACCGACATCATTACTCGGTACGGCGTACCGCATAGCATCATCACCGACAACGGCACAAACTTTGCCAAAGGAGCACTGGCACGTTTCTGCGCGACGCAGGGTATCCGACTGGACTTAGCGTCCGTTGCCCACCCGCAGTCAAACGGCCAGGTCGAGCGAGCAAATGGACTCATCCTCTCCGGCATCAAGCCCCGACTGGTGGTACCACTGGAACGATCGGCCGGCTGCTGGCTCGATGAGCTGCCGGCTGTCCTCTGGAGTCTGCATACTACCCCCAACAAGTCAACCGGCTTCACTCCGTTCTTCCTTGTATATGGTGCCGAGGCTGTCATCCCAACCGACATCGAGTTCGACTCGCCTCGGGTCACCATGTACACGGAGGCGGAGGCCAAGGAAGCAAGAGAAGACGGCGTCGACCTACTAGAAGAAGGCCGGCTGTTAGCACTCACCCGGTCCGCCATCTACCAGCAAGGGTTGCGCCGCTACCACAACCGCAAGGTCAAGCCAAGATCCTTCCAAGAGGGCGACCTTGTGCTTCGGCTGATCCAGCGAACAGCCGGCCAGCACAAGCTCTCGGCCCCTTGGGAAGGCCCCTTCGTCATCAGCAAGGCACTAGGCAACGAGTCCTACTACTTGATCGACGCGCAAAAACCAAGAGCACGCAAGAGGGATGACTCCGGCAAGGAGTTGGAGCGACCATGGAACGCGAACCTCCTGAGAAGATTTTACAGTTAAAAGCAGTATGTATCATGCTACCCTTTTGTATTAAGTACGACACAACAGGCCCCCCGAACAATACTCGAGGACTGCCTTCATTTATCTATGAGTGACGAGTGTCATATCCATAAATGTATCATTACATTTGATTTCTTGTCTGGCACCGGGTTCGACTAGTCGGCCCGGGGACTGGCCGCCTTAAGCTATATTAAAAGTTCTACCTGAAGTAAGACAAGTAGTGTGCCGGCTCCCGAGTCCTCTCTTGTTGAAAGTCGCAGCTCGAAGAACCGACTGTCCGACTAGCAAGAGACAAGGCAGAAAGGACGCCCACACGAAAAACGGCTAAGGACTAATGAACTCATATAGCAAAAAGACGGCCTCCAACCACGCTTGCCGGCAGTCAGAACAGCCGGCTGGCCGGCTTCCCAAACACTTAGCTATAATCCAACAAAGCTAGAGTACTTGCCCTCCCAATTGGCCAAGCACTTCTCCAGCCACAGATTGCAGAGCAACTGTCTGACTGGGGAGGTGTCAACCAAGGGAGGGCGGCAAAGGAAACAGCAGAAGAATGAAAAGCAAAGAACGAGGAAAAGCCAAACGCATGCATAGTCATATATACATATAAAACCCCCAACAGGCCGGCAATCGACATAGTTCAAATACACCCCCAATGGGTGGAATTGTGTAAACTTAACAGAATATTGTTCCAAAAGTGACAAGACAGGAAAACAAAAGATAGCAGACTAGACTAAAGGCGCGGTGCGGGAGCCGGGTTGGTCGGTGGAGACGGCGTCACCGGCTGAAGGAGTGGCCGGCTGGCGGGTCTCGGCCTGGTCACCACCGGTGGCAGGCGACGCACCTGCGAGTGACGTCGTGCTGGAGGCGCGGTGAGGCTGAGGCTGGCCGGCCGCTCCACCATCTGGCCCGGCGTCTTCACCCTCCTCCTCCTCCTCTTCGCCCTCGTCGCTGGAGTCGATCTCCTCCGCCGAGTCTTCACCGTCTGCCGGGTTCAGCCCGAACCACTCCTCCGGCTGGGCAACACCATTGTCATCTACCTCAGGGGCGAAGGCGCTGGTGTCGATGTAGTCGGCGATCGCCGAAGCCCGCCGGATGATAGCCGGCCGCGCCGGCTCCAGCTCCGTGTCGGCCTGCTGCCGCCAGGTAGCTAGCTGATCCAGACTCAGGCCGGGATAACAGGCCTTGACGAACTCCAGCGCCCGCCTGGCGCCGGACCGGGCCGCCGAAGCCTTCCAGGCTTCAAAGCGGCCGACTGCCACCTCCAGCCAGTCGGCAGTCCGACTGGGGGTGCGGGGAACCACTTCGCCGGGCCAGAGGGCGGCCAATACTTGCGCCCCGGCACGCTGAAGCCGGCGGAGCAGTCGGTGAGCCGGCTGGAGACGGGCCTAGATCGCCAAGAGCTGCTCCTCCAGCGAACGGCCAGCGTTTGGTGCAATCTCGGTGCCAGCCTGCCTTCGTGCTTGGCGGCGGGCCTCGATGATCTGGTTGGCGGCGGTAGAGTAGCCAGGGAAGTACTCTGTTCAAGAAAGAAAGAGAAAGAAGAGAAAACACCAAGTCAGAAAACAAGCCAAAAGCGGCAAGCGGCAAGAAAGGACGAAGAAGCAGGCGGCTTACCGTCAACCAAATCTTTGATCTGGCCATAGCCATTGATCAGCGTCTGCTTTGCTTCGGCCCAGCTAGCCGCCTCTGTCTTGTACTCGGCCTGGAGGGTGGCTTCGCTGTCCTGCACCGCCTTCAGAGCCGCCTTGTGGCTCTCTTCCTGGTCGGCCAACCTCTTGGACAGGCGGTCACGTTCCTGCACCAAGGCGGCAAACTCGGCCTCCTTGGCACGAAGGGCAGCCTGAGAACCTCCCAGCTGCGCCCTCAGGCTGGCGTTGGCCGCTGCAAGGACGGCAGAAAAAGAAGAAGCTATAAGAGGAAGTCGTCAAGGAAGATCCGACCCGACTGCTCAGCAGTCGGCCTGAATCTCGGGAACTACACCCAGTGGGTGCGCTAACGCGCCCCCACGTGAGATAAAGGATGAAGCACTTACCTCGGCTCTCAGTTAGGTCGGCGGTTTCCTGGGTCAGCTCCCGAGCCTGGGAGTTGAAGGCAGCCGCACGAAGATTGTGGTAGTCCTGCAAGACAGGCAGAAGATCGAAGTAAGAACAAGAATAGCAAAGCTAAATCCACTAAGAAGTTCCAAGCCGCCTGCTCAGCAGCCGACTCGAAACTCGGGGACTACACCCAGTGGGTGCGCTGACGCGCCCCCATGGGAGAAACCAAGATCAAGAAGAAGCAAGATAAGAAGACTAACCCGGATGGCCGCCCGCGTCGCAAGGAATTCGTCGGTGTATCGCCTCAACGCCGTAGCCTGGGCCTGGAGCCGGGTCCGGACGTCCTGCGCGGCCACATTCATCACGGCCGTCCCTCCGCCCGACGTCCACCCCGAGGTGGCGCTAGCCACCTCCACATCCTGGGCCGATGAGCTGGAGCCCGCGGCCGGCTGCGGCTCCGACGCAGCCTTCCTCGCGCGCCGGCTCGGCGGCGTCCGAACCGCCAGCTCAGTCCTCGCGGCCGGCTCGCCCCCCGCCGACTGCGCAGGCGGCAGATCAGGCCGGCCGCCTTGAGCCGCCCCAGTCGGCGGGGTCGGTACCGCCGCCCTCTCCAGGATGACGACGTCGTCATCCCTCTCCAGCCCCGTCTGGTCACCGCCGGCTTCTTCTGACGGGGGCTCCGAGGCCCCAGGTGCTGCGACGCGCAGTGGGGTGACCAACAAGGCCCCCTCCGCCATCGCCGCAGCCGCAGCCTCTGCTTGGGCCATGGCTGCGGCGTCAGCGCGCGCCTTCGCCGCCTCCTCCTCCTGCGCCGCCTTGGTGGCGGCCGCCCTCAACGCCTCCGCCTCCCGCTCCTCTCGCACCTCCCGCGCGTTCCGCTCCGTCGCCGCCTGAAGATCGGCACGGGAGTCCACGCGGCGAGTGGTGCTCCCAGATCCTCCCGGCGACCCAACAACGGAGGCGGCAGCAGCCCGCTCGAGCGACAATGGAGCTCTGGTTGTTTCGAGAGAAGGACAAGAATTCAGGAGTTACTAGAGAAAAGAAAAGAGAATGCACGAAGGAGTATGTACTTACGCCGACACCGTCTGCGGTTGCTTCACCGCCTTGCGGAAGCGGGCAGCCTTCGCGGCCGCCTCCTCCCGCCTAGTCGCCGCTGCCCCGCCTCGGGGCTTCTTCGGCCGACTGCCGAACAAACCCGGCGCGGCATGACGCTTTTGCCCGCCGCCCCGAGCAGGCGGCGCCGCAGAGGAACCCGCGCCGTGGCCAGACGGTGTGGGACGACTTCAGTCTCGTCGTCGTCCGGCCAGTCGTCGAAGCTGACTCCAAGCCCGGAGCCGCCTGCTTCGCCGCCGGCTTGGCCACCGCCCGCCTTGGTGTTGTCGTCCATAGCGGCGGCCCCCAAGTCGGGGTCCTCCAGATCGTGCTCCGTCCGGTCAGGGACGAATCGGCACTCCGCGTCCGACCCGCCTGCAGGCCGAAGAAGAGGGCTCTGTCGGGACAAGTTGACTAGTCAGAGTCGGCCAAAAGGAACTCGGCGACAAAACTGAGAGAAGAGGAAGAGACAAGGAGAACTTACCGTGGGCGGCGGATGGGCTCGGCAATATGGCTCCTTGCCGAACTGCCACTCTGCGGAGAGCTTGCAGTTCGCAAGGTAGTTCACCATATAGGCCACCTCGTCGTGCGGCATGTCTTTTGTGCACATCCGGCTTGGATCGAGCTGGCCGCTCATCTGACAGATCAGATGAGGGCGGTTCTGGAGCGGGAGCACCCGGCACGTGACGAAGGCGGCCAGCAGATCGGGTCCCGACAAGCCCTCCGACTAGATCATCGCTCGCACTCGGGCGACAGCTGCGGTTCCAGCCGGCGTCAGCGTCACGGCCCGGTAGGACCACTGGGGCCGCCTGCCTACCGGTGGGCCGGCTACGTAAGCCGGCAGATTGACGTAGTCGCCCTGCGGGGCGACGTTCTTCACGTAGAAGTATGATTTCTGCCATCGCTTCACCGACTGGATCAGCGTGATGACGGTGAAGGGGTTGTCGGCAGCCACCCTCCGCATCGCGATGAAGGCGCCACTCTGAGCCGGCACGCCTTGCATGCGTGTGCCCATCTTGGACTGGAAGAACTCCCCCCAGAGCTCGAGGGTAGGGAGGACGCCGAGGTAGCCTTCGCACAAGGTGACGAAGGCAGACAGCAGCACCATCGTGTTCGGGGTGAGGTGGTGCGGCTGGAGTTGGTAGAACTCGAGCCAAGAGCGGAAGATGGCGCTCACGGGCAGGCCGATGCCGTGCAAGAAAGGCGAGCGGAAGACTACCCGCTCGCCTTCCTGCGGCGCCGGCGTAATCTCCTTTGCCGGCGCGAGGCGGACCTCCACCTTCTCCGCGCCGGGCAGCCGCCGCGTCTTGCGGAGGAATTTGACATGATCCTCATGGACGTTGGAGCCGTCCCAATCCCCACCGTACTGCATCGTGGCGTGGGGCTGGCGAGAACGAACGCGGTGGCAGAGGATCGAGTGGTGGAACAGCGTGGCGGCGAGGCGCTGTTGCAAGAAAGGGCAGGAGGAAGAAGATGGTGGAAAGAGGAGGAGTGTGCGAGAGCCTGCCGCTCTCCCCCTCCCCCTACTTATAGCTTCGCAAGGTGAAGCCGGGGAGGCAGGGCGTGGGGTGAGACGTGGGATTAACTGCACCCACTCCCCCCACGCCTCGCGATTATTACGCCCTAAAAGCGTGCCGAAACCGCCGCAGGAAGACGTGTGGGCGGCTTCGGGCCGCAGAGAATCCACGCCTGGGCCCGGGCGTGGGCGTGGCGGGCCCCCGACCTGTGGTGACGTCCCGTCGCGTGCGTGGGCTGGCAGGCTTTTTAGCCAGGGGATGCCACATGGTTCGCAGGCGGCAAGTGGCCGGCCCGCGGCCCGTCGCGCGCGCTGGCCAGCTCCCGCCCTCTGACTCCAAAAAATTTCGCCGAGACGGCGTCCCCAACCAAAGTCGGCTATCAGCTGCCCGCTCGTCAAGATAGGAAGCTGATCGAGCTTCTCGACTCCCACCCAACCTCGAAGCCCAATCAGCTTCGGGGACTACTGCCGGAGTACATAGCCACGGGTAGCCTAACCGACTACCCATGGTTCTTCAAAAATTATCAGGCCATTTGACCCTTCAAGCATTCAAAGCTCTGGGCCGCCTTCCCCCGGTCGGCTACCCCAGAAGCCGACTCTCAGAAGGTGACCCAGCCTCGGCCACCTCCCCCAAGATAGCTACGAGATGGCCGACTCCCGGAAGCCGGCCGTAGAGAGTGCCGACTCCAAGAAGCCGGCCAAGACCGCACCCACCAAAACTGCGCCCACATAATGGTGACAAGACTGGGTGTGGCCACAGTGCGGCCCACTACCCCCGAAGCCCGAGGCAGGCATGGCCACAGGACGTCGTACGGGTCAGCCATCTCCCGTCCGGCTTGGCACTGTAGCCACGCTGGCCTCAACGTCATCCACGACGGGTGCCAGTGCGGCCCACGGGCGGCGGGCCCCTTTAGCCAGAGAGAGGCGCGAAGGCGGCCCGGCCTCCCCCAGTCGGCCAAGGGCGTAGCCGGCCCCCAGAAGCCGGCTACCCCCTCCCTCGAAGCATGTGCCACATTAAGGAGACAAGACGAGGTAAGGCCACAGTGAGAGCCCTCGAGGCGGCACACTGTAGCCACGCTTACCTCGACGAAGCCCTCGTCATCAGGGACGAGGCTACAATAAGCAGCCGCCGACAAGACCCCTAGGCGATGGGGCCGGCCTGTCGACCAAGAGGCCGGCAGCCGGCGGGACCCACCTATCGGCGGGCCCCAACGGCCGGCGGAGAAGCCGGCGAGCACAGACACTGACGACTGGGACCCGCGCCCAGCCTGATTACAATTGTACCCCCGGGGGGTAGGCCTATAGAAACCCCCCGGGGCACCCATGCAAAGGGTTGGCTTCGTAGAGTTACACACACACCATAGAGAGAGGGAAGCAAGAGCTAGCCTTGCTCTTCTTCTCCCTTGAACCCGACAGCTCAAGGAGCATTTGTAGCTACTCGTTCTAATTTAGTGATCATGCGGAGACCCCGGAGAGCAGGACTAGGGGTGTTATCTCCACGGAGAGCCCCGAACCTGGGTAAGATTCGCCGGCGTGCATGTCTTTGCCTCATCCCGTTTCCAGGCACCGGCAACGTCTTACTGGCTCCCACCATGATAAGCCACCCGTTGGCATATGTCGCACCTACCACCCGACAGCTTGCTTGTGCTTTTCAAGGAAGCATTGCAGCAGTATCGGTGTTACCTGAGGAAATCACACTTTGATGGCAAGTCTATAAACGAATTTCTGGTAAAGTCTCCTATGCTAAATTTAGAAGACATTGAATGGAAAAACCTTGTTATGCGCTGGTCTCGTTCCCAGGATGAGGTACTGTCTATGAAATCACATGACAATTTGAACTTCTACTTTTCCGCATGTGCGTTACGGATCTTTTTTGCAGGAAATCTACTCGAAGAAGAATTCCGGTTTGACAAGAACGACAGGATATCGCAAATATGCTGCCCGCTGCTTTGCTCTTGTTGGTACCTGTTGTCCTGTATCACTGTACTTGCATACATACCTGGCTCATTATGTGACAGCAGTATGCATGATAGCTTGCTTATCAATTGTTCGCTCCAAATTATCTGATCTGTATGAATGGTAACATTAGTGTAGAACATATCCAATGCCAATGTTTTTTTAGCTCTGCATTGTTCTTGTAAGTACATGCTGTCCTTTATCAGTGTACTTATAATGACAGGTAGTTGTTCATGTACCATCACTCTGCAGCTTATTTTCCTTTGCCCTCCATTTTCTACACATCAGATCTATATTTACTCTTACCATAAGGATGGTACTGAAGAAGTTTAGCTGTGCATTGCTCTTGGCTGTACCTTTTGCCTGTATCGCTGCACATTCATTTATAGCTACTTGGTTATGTAGCATCACTCTTCATCTTATCTTAAATATTCTCCATTTTTTTGTATATTATCACATCTATATTTACTCTTAACAAAATGTACAATAAAGGCAATGCTTTTGAAGAAGATTATGTGGTAAACTTCTTGAATTGCTCCCCCCCATCAGCATGGACAAGGCCTTTATAGAGCCTGTCTTCACCAATAATGTAAGTTTGTCCATCTCAAGCCTTCAAACTTTGTTGTATATATTTGGTTAGGCATTACTGCAACAACTATTTATTTTTGGTGTTTGCATCAAATTGCTTGTTTAAAGTTTATTATGTAGTTCATAAACAAAAGTGTGTCCTTTCTCAATTTAAGTTTTCAGTTGTACAACCAAGTTCCTTCTTCATACCATGTAAATTAAACTATACAGAGCAAGTGATCTTGTTTTGCACTGCATGTATGCTTCTGTTCTTCATCCGTAATCCAGTGGTGTGGTGAACCTACCCACTACAGCACAATGTCATATTCTGCAATGTCTTAACTATGAACAATGTCAAATCATTCTACTATTATTTAAACCGTCTCTTTATTTGCCAATGTGAAATGGTATAAATTGACAGCACACTAACCATTGATAATTATGAGTTCTTGATCTGTAATCCAGTGGTGTCGTGAAGCTGCCAACTCCTTCACAATGTCATTTCCTGCATGTCTTGACCTGAACAATACCATATTGTGTTAATGCAATTTTAAACTGTGTCACTTTATTCGTCAGTAAGAAATGTGATGAATTGTCAGCACTGATACTTTTATGTGCAAAACCTGTCATCTGTCTGCTTGTTTATCTTTCAGAGTGAGGAAGATATAAGTGTTGAACAAGCGCAGTCTCATCATCTTGCTCAGCTGCTTGCGCTGCAGCTCCCCAGCAGGGCTAACCTTTCTTGAACTCTATTGAAGTGCTGTCGGTTTTGTATATTATTTTGTCGGCGTGTTTATTTGCACTGGTGGCGATCTTTGATGCCCAGTGTATGTAATCTGCTGTCTGCTTGTGCTTTATTATCATAGTGGCGAACTTTGATGCCCAGTGGATGTAATATGTCGTAATTTCTTTATTGTATAGTCTAGGTTTTTTCTTATTCACGATGCTGCCGTTATTTTACTGTATATATATCCTGTCTTCGCAGTAACCGGCCAAACCGTAAAATTACGGTACATAATCGGGCCGTCATGCAATCACGATGTAGGTTGGGCCTAAAACGTGCCGAACAGCTCACGGGCCGGCAGCAGCCCGAAATGAACCCCGGCCCATGATTGTGCGAATCAAATCACGGGCTTTTAATAGGCCAAAATTGTCTCGGTCCTTGTTTGTCCCAATCAGATATCGGCTGCGAGCAGGCCGGATGCAAACCGGGCCGTAGTTAGGCCCAACTATATGACGGGCTTTTAAAGGCCGATATTAATATAAGGCCGAAACGTTAAACGGGCCTTTAACAGGCCAAAACTAATATCAGGCCGAATTACTAAGTGGGCCTTTAGCAAGTGGGCCCAAAAGCATAGTGTCCAGTTGACGGGCCGAATCTGATATGGGCCATAATTGAGCACAAAGCCTCTTAAAGGGCCGGACCTGATCTGGGTCGTAATTTGGCCCAGAACATGGTAGGCTTTTAACGGGTCGGATCTCATATGGGCCACTATTAGGCCCGGAGCGTGGCAGGCCATTAATGGACCGGATCAAATATGGGCCGGCATTTGGCCCAAAACATGGCAGCCAGTTAATGGCCGGCCTACTAGGGTCCTATAGCTGGGCCGGCCAATTAAAGTCGGTGAAATCTCGTGGGCCTTTAGCTAGGCCGGCCCATTATGATCCGCAAGAATCTTGTGGGCCTTTACCTGGGCCGGCCCATTATGGCACACAAAAATCTTGTGGGCCTTTACCTGGGCCGGCCTAGTATGGCCTGCAAAATCTTGTGGGCCTTTAGCTGGGCCATCCCATTATGGTCCACAAAATCTCGTGGGCCTTTAGCTGGGCCAACCCATTATGGTCCGCAAAATCTTGTGGGCCTTCAGTTGGGCCGGACCATTTAAACTTGATGGGCCGTTCCACGTGTCAACATATCATAGGCGTGTCTCTCCCTTTGGATAAGTGACACCTGTGCCAACGCAGACCTGACACGTGTCTCCTCCAGCCAATGATGATTTTACACGTGGAAAATCCCCATTGGTCGGGGCTGTTAATGGGTTATCGGATCCAAAACCCAACCTGATAGCTTAACGGCGTTCCGTTACGATGGATGCCACGTGTCGGTCACCCTTGACGAAAGCACTTCTGTAACGCGCGATTTATCGTCATGGAAGTGGACACTTCCGTGATGATAATTTTGGTAATGTCATGGAATACTTCTACGACAGCACAGGTATGACTATCTTGATTCTGTCATATTTGTCATGGATGTACATGCATGACAAAAAACGCGACCTATTGTGACAAACACGTATCATCACGGAAGTGTATTTTTTTGTAGTGCTTATTAATCCATGATGCAAGCTGAATTGGGGGCTGGATCGGAACGCAGGCGCAGCTGCCCACTTGGAACCATGGGGCTCGGTGATATAGAACCACTCCTACTGCCATAAGTCGGAAGATTCTGTGAAGGATCCGTTTAGCCAAACAGCGCTGGTAAGCTTGCTCACTGAGGCTCCACCACACTCCGCCTGCTCCCCCTCCATCACTTGCGGCTTCACATTGAAGGTCTTGAGCCACAAGCCGAAGTGTGGAGGAGTTTGGAGGAAGGCTTCGCACGTGACGATAAACGACGAGATGAGAAGAACAGAGTTCGGGGCGAGATCGTGAAAATCTAGTCCATAATAGAACATGAGCCCCCGGACGAAGGGATTAAGGGAAAACCCTAACCCTCGAAGGAAGTGGGAAACAAACACGACCCTCTCGCCGGATCTGGGGGTGGGGATAACCTGCCCTTCCGTGGGAAGCCGATGGAGGATTTCTGCGGTCATATATCTTGCCGTCCGAAGCTTCACGATATCCTCCTCTGTGACAGAAGAAGACACCCACCAGCCTCGACGGCTGGATCCGGACATGACTAAGGCTTGCGGCGATTGAAACCTGGGTGTTGGAACTCAAGGTAGTAAGGGTTGAGGAAGAAGCAAGCGTGGAGAAGAAAGACGGGTCTGTACCCCTTTATAAAGGCCGTGAATATCGAACGCCTCCTCCTGGGCCTTAAGGCTTGCCTATTCCCAAGGAGTTGTACCCTAAACACGGTTGGGTTACCCACGTCCGTGTCGATAAAGAATCCCTTAATAAGGGGACACGATCTTTGCTTGGATAAGACATGCCAATGACAACCGCATCTCGAAACGTGGGGCAGCAGGCGAAAAAACGGTTCGAAATAATGACCGGACTGACATGATGTCATGTTGTAAAAAGTTGCCAGAGGATTGGACTTATAAATTATTATGCCCTCTGTGGAAGTATAAGCTACTTGTGTTGCAGAGCCAAACTCGAGCATCCGAAGACCATTGTAAAGCATCTGGAAAGAGGGGAACCCGCCTTGCAATGCCGAAGACAAATCTGCGCGCCGGGTTCCTCGTCATTGAAGCCAGGTTTAGGGGCTACTGAGGGAGTCCTGGACTAAGGGGTCCTCGGGCGTCCGGCCTTTTAGCCATGGGCCGGACTGATGGGCTGTGAAGATGCGAAGACCGAAGACAGTACCCGTGTCCGGATAGGACTCACCTTGGCGTGGAAGGCAAGCTTGGCGACCAAATATGTAGATTCCTTTCCTTGTAAGCGACCTTGTGTAACCCTAGATCTCTCCGGTGTCTATATAAACCGAAGAGCTTAGTCCGGATAGAGATAGACTCATTACCATAGTCATACAGACTAGGCTTTTAGGATTTAGCCATTACGATCTCGTGGTAGATCAACTCTTGTAATACTCATATTCATCAAGATCAATCAAGCAGGAAGTAGGGTATTACCTCCATATAGAGGGCCCGAACCTGGGTAAACATTGTGTCCCCTGTCTCATGGTACAATCGACCTTAGACGCACAGTTCGGGATCCCCTACCCGAGATCCGCTGGTTTTGACACCGACACCCCCCTCCCACATATATAAAGGAGGGGGAAGAGGAGGCCGGCCCTAGAGGGGGCGCGCAAAGGGGTGGAGTCCTACTTGGACTCCTGGTCCAAGTAGGATTCGGCCCCCCCTTTCCTATTCCAACTAGGAGAAGGAGGAACGAGGAGGAGGGGAGAAGGGAAGAGGGGGGCGCCGCCCCCTCCTAGTCCAATTCAGACCAGCCCATGGGGGGGCACGACCACCCCTTGAGGCCCTTCTCTCCTTTCCCCTCAAGCCCATTAAGGCCCATTACTCCCTAGGGGGTTCCGGTAACCTCCCGGTAGTCCGGAAAATACCCGAAACACTTCGGAACCATTCAGGTGTCCGAATATAACCTTCCAATATATCGATCTTTATCTCTCGACCATTTCGAGACTCCTAGTCATGTCCGTGATCTCATCCGGGACTCCGAACATACTTCGGTCATAAAACTGACATAACTCATAATACAAATCGTCATCGAACATTAAGCGTGCGGACCCTACGGGTTCGAGAACTATGTAGACATGACCGACACACATCTCCGGTCAATAACCAATAGCATAACCTGGATGCTCATATTGGCTCCTACATTTTCTACGAAGATCTTTATCGGTCAAACCGCATAACAACATACGTTGTTCCCTTTGTCATCGGTATGTTACTTGCCCGAGATTCGATCGTCGGTATCATCATACCTAGTTCAATCTCGTTACCGGCAAGTCTCTTTACTCGTTCCGTAATGCATCATCCCGCAACTAACTTATTAGTCACATTGCTTGCAAGGCTTATAGTGATGTGCATTACCGAGAGGTCCCAGAGATACCTCTCCAATACACGGAGTGACAAATCCTAATCTCGACCTATGCCAACCCAACAAACACCTTCGGAGACACCTGTGGAGCATATTTATAATCACCCAGTTACGTTGTGACGTTTGATACCACACAAGGTGTTCCTCCGGTATTCGGGAGTTGCATAATCGCATAGTCAGAGGAACATGTATAAGTCATGAAGAAAGCAATAGCATTAAATCTTAACGATCATAATGCTAAGCTAACGGTTGGGTCTTGTCCATCACATCATTCTCTAATGATGTGATCCCGTTGATCAAATGACAACACATGTCTATGGTCAGGAAACTTAACCATCTTTGATTAACGAGCTAGTCTAGTAGAGGCATACTAGGGACACTTTGTTTTGTCTATGTATTCACACATGTATCAAGTTCCCGATGGCGTTTGCCTCGCCTCGCTGCAAGGCGTCGACGACGCCTGCGCGGCGAGCTGCCTCGTCGATCTGCTCGGCGAGACTCGCATCTCCGACGAGCCCGCGTCCGACGCGGGCACGGACTACCCCGAGAGCCACCTCGTCAGCCTCCTCGAGCAGCTTCACGTCTCTAGCGAGCCCGCTGCGGATGTGGAGTCGGTCGGCTCCACAGACCCGATGCTCGTCGACTCCGACACGGCATCGCTCGACGCCTACCCCTCCGACGTGGTGGTCTTCGACGATCCTCTCCCTCGAGCTGACAGTGGCAGCAGCGCTGTCACCGAAGTGTTGGTCATCAGCCACGTCGCCAACTCGGGCGAGAACGCCCATGACGCCCTGCAAGCGGCGATGCACGACCTATCCGTCCCCATCCCGGCCGACGCCGACACCGAGACCCTGGAGGCACGCCGCCTCGCCCTCGTCGCGGAAGGCCAGAAGATTGCCTCCATGAGACGCCTCACCGAGGCCCACCAGCGCGAAGTCGACCGCGCCGCCTTCGGTACGCTGCCGCCTAGCGGGCCGAGCCGAGCCGGCTTCGTCCAGAAGTGCGGCGCGGCTATCGCCAGCATGCTGGGGGCAGATCGCCCCGTCTACGCCACCCCTCTCGAGAATCTGCGAGCCGCACAGGCGGCCGCTGAAGAGCTAAATGGGCTGGGAGCCGACGAGCTCCCCTACATGACAAGGCGGATCCAGCAGCTGATCAACGCGGCTGCAGAACGGCATGAAGCCGGCGCAGGCGCCGATAGTCACCCCCCGCGCCGAGAGCACGCCGCGACGTCCCGCTCGCCGACTGCGAGCGGCACCCGCAGCCGGACTCGTAACACCATCGAGCGCGACGCGGAAGGCCGCCCTCGAGCAGTGGACGCCAAGGAAATCCGCCTCCTCCCCCGCCTCGAAGGGAGAGACGTCTCACCCCGCCGCCCGTCACGCACCCGACTCTTGGTGACCGACTAGGCTGCCGAGAAGGAGTCGGCGAGAACGACGCCCGCCACCGGATCGACTGCCTTGCTCGATCCCTGGCGCTAGAAGAGGAAGACGATGTCGGCCCGCCATGCTTTGGCCCCCGCATCCGCGACGAGCCCTTCCCCAAAGGGTTCTCGCTCCCCAGAGACACGCCAAAGTACAACGGCTCTGTGAAGCCGGAAGATTGGCTCATCGACTATTCTACTGCGGTCAGCATAGCCAACGGCAACCGACGCATAGCCGTGAAGTACGTTCCCCTCATGCTGCAAGGCACGGAGCGCACCTGGCTCAATAGGCTCAAGCCCTACAGCATCAACAGCTGGCTGGACTTCACGGAAGTCTTCGTCCGCAACTTCACCAGCACGTACAAGCGGCCTCCCAAGCCTCGCCAGCTCTCCCTGTGCGTCCAAGGGCCCAATGAGTCGACCCGCGACTACCTCACGTGGTGGGCCGAGCTCCGCAACTCCTGCGAGGGGGTGCACGCGGTTCAGGCCATCGAGTACTTCACCGCCGGGTGCCGAGAGGGCACCCTCCTCAAGCACCGACTCCTCTGCGACGAGCCGGCTACCCTCGACGAACTGCTGATCATCGCGGACAAGTACGCCATGGCCGACTCCTCGATGAAGACCGAGCTCCGAGTGGACGCCTCTGGGAAGGTGCTCGCTCTGGCTCCAAAGACGCTGGCTGGCGACTCCAATCGGCGCCCCTACCAGAACAATCACAAGCGCAAGGCCCCCATGCCGCCTTCCACCAGTCGGCAAGTGGCCACAGTTGAAGATGAGCAGCCCGAAGAGCGGCCCGCTCCCAAGAAGAAGGGTGGCAGGCCGGCTTGGCAGCCGGCTTTCTCTTACGAGCAGACTCTCGACGCCCCCTGCAAGTTCCACAGCAGCGCGAAGCCGTCCAACCACACGACCCAAAAATGACACTGGCTCACGCGAATCTCCAAGGGCGAAGGGCTGGTGCCGCCTCCGCCTCCCGGCCCGCCGCCTCCAGCCCCCCAGCAGCCGGCGGCTCGGCCGGCATGCGGAGCCATCCAAGATGAATTCCCTGAAGAGCACGCCGCCTACGTCTTCTTCACAAGCCAAGCAGAAGACAAGCGCAGTGGGCGCCGTCAGCATCAAGAGGTCAACACGGTCGCCTCTAGCGCCCCCGAGTTCATGCACTGGTCCGAGAAGCCCATCAACTGGAGCCAGGCCGACTACCCAGAGGTGATGCCATCCCCTGGCTCCTATGCACTAGTCTTGGATGTCACCCTCGTGACGGAGAGGCGAGCTGCCCGATTCTCCCGCGTCCTGATAGATGGCGGAAGCAGTATCAATATACTGTACTGCGATACCATGGAGAAGCTGAACATCAAGGCAAAGCAGCTTATGCCAAGCCGGACCATGTTCCATGGCATCGTCCCCGGCTTGTCTTGTTCCCGGATCGGCAAGATCAAGATGGATGTTCTCTTCGGAGACAAGGATCATTTTCGCCGAGAAGCGATCTGGTTTGAGGTAGTGGATCTGGAGAGCCCCTACCATGCTTTGCTTGGCCGACCTGCTCTGGCCAAGTTCATGGCTGTGCCCCACTACGCCTACCTGAAGATGAAGATGCCGAGCTCGAAGGGGATCATCACCGTAGCCGGCGACTACAAGAAGTCCATCGTGTGCGCCGTGGCCAGCAGCCGGCTGGCCGAGTCCCTCGTAGTGGCGGAAGAGAAGAAGATGCTGGAGCGGGTTGTGGCCATGGCCGGCAAGCAGCCGGCCCTGTCCCCTAATCCCAAATATTGTGATGCACAAGGCTCCTTGCAGCCGGCCAAGGAGACGAAGAAGATACCTCTGGACCCGGAGAATCCGGAAAGGTTTGCTGTCATTGGGGAAAACCTGGACAGTAAATAGGAAGGCGAGCTCGTCGACTTCCTCCATGAGAATCGAGACATTTTTGCATGGTCCCCAAAGGACATGCCGGGTGTCCCGAAGGATTTCGCCGAGCACAAATTACACGTCCGAGCCGACGCGAAGCCGGTCAAACAGCCCCTTCGCCGACTGTCAGAAGAGAAGCGAAGAATCGTAGGAGAAGAGATAGCCCGGCTCCTCGCCGCTGGCTTCATTATGGAAGTATTTTTTCCAGAGTGGCTTGCCAACCCAGTTCTGGTATTGAAGAAGAACAACAAGTGGCGCATGTGTATAGACTACACCAGCCTCAACAAGGCCTGCCCCAAAGATCCGTTTGCTTTGCCACGGATTGACCAAGTGATAGACTCCACAGCCAGATGCGAGCTGTTGAGTTTTTTGGATGCCTACTCAGGGTACCATCAGATCAAGTTGGACCCAGCTGACCGCCTGAAGAGTGCCTTCATCACACCATTTGGAGCTTTCTGTTACCTGACTATGACATTCGGCTTGAGGAATGCCGGTGCCACTTTTCAGCGTTGCATGCAGAAATGCCTCCTCAAGCAACTTGGCATAAATGCCCACGTCTATGTAGACGACATTGTGGTGAAGACAGAGAAGCGCGGCACCCTGCTGGAAGACCTCAAAGAAACATTCGCCAACTTGCGCCGATTCCAAATCAAACTCAACCCCGAGAAATGCGTGTTCGGAGTACCAGCCGGCCAGCTGCTAGGCTTTCTGGTCTCCGAACGCGGCATCAAGTGCAACCCTGTGAAGATCAAGGCCATCGAGAGGATGGAGATTCCCACCAAATTGCGAGATGTGCAGAAGTTCACTGGGTGCTTGGCCTCCCTAAACCGCTTTATCAGCCGGCTAGGAGAAAAGGCTCTCCCCCTGTACCGACTCATGAAGAAGTCCACTCACTTCGAGTGGAATGACCAAGCCGACCAAGCCTTCCATGAGCTGAAGAAGATGCTGACCACCCCACCTGTCCTGGCGGCACCGACTGAGAAGGAGCCCATGCTCCTCTACATTGCCGCGACTAGCCGAGTGGTCAGTACAGTTGTGGTGGTCCAGCGCCCGGAAGAAGGCCGAGCCCAGCTAGTCCAGAGGCCGGTGTATTATCTAAGCGAAGTACTATCCAGCTCAAAGCAAAACTACCCGCACTACCAGAAGATGTGCTATGGGGTGTACTTCGCCGCCAAGAAGCTGAAGCCCTACTTTCAAGAGCATCCCATCACGGTCGTATGCACCGCCCCACTTGCCGAGATCATAGGCAGTCGGGATGCATCCGGCCGGGTGGCTAAATGGGCCATTGCGCTGGCGCCTTACACAATCTTCTACCAGCCCCGCACCGCCATCAAGTCCCAAGCATTGGCCGACTTCCTCGTCGACTGGGCCGAGACCCAGTACCTACCGCCGGCTCCCGACTCTACCCATTGGCGGATGCACTTCGATGGGTCCAAAATGCGCACTGGCTTGGGAGCCGGCATCGTCCTCACCTCTCCCAAAGGCGACAAACTCAGATACACGCTGCAAATCCAATTCGCCGCCTCCAACAACGTGGCCGAGTACGAGGCGCTCGTACATGGGCTCCGGCTAGCCAAAGAGCTCGGCATACGCCAGATCCTGTTTTACGGCGACTCAGACTTGGTGGTCCAGCAGTCATCTGCCGACTGGGACGCCAAGGACGCGAACATGGCGAGCTATCGATTCCTCGTCCAACAGATCAGTGGGTACTTCGAAGGGTGCGAGTTCCTTCACGTGCCAAAGGCCGACAACGACCAAGCAGATGCCCTGGCACGGATCGGCTCCACCCGACAGGCTATACCGACCGGCATCTCCCTCCAGCGCCTCCTCAAGCCATCCATCAAGCCGTCCCCAGAGTCGGACTCTATCTTCGTACCGCCTGTCCCCGATGCAGCCGGATCCGACTGGAAGAATCCCGCAGGCGACACGTGGACTTCGACAACTGGCTCGCCGACTGCCGTTGTCGCACCCGGCCCGGGGACTGCAGCAACACAAGAAGCGGTGGCCGACTCCAATTTCACGCCACCCGACCCACCCACCTGAGTCATGGTGGCTACACTAACAGAAGAAGAAGTCACAGCTCCATCTTGGGCCCAGCCCATCCTCAGATTCCTAGTCAGCAGAGAGCTGCCGGCTGATGAGATCTCAGCAAGACTAGTGCAACGACGAGCCGGAGCATATGCAATAATCAACACAGAGCTTGTCAAGTGCAGCGTCACTGGAGTCTTCCAGCGTTGTGTCCAGCCAGAAAAAGGAGTGGCAATCCTCAAGGATATCCATCAAGGCGAATGCGGCCACCACGCAGCCTCAAGGTCACTTGTGGCCAAGGCTTTCCGCCATGGTTTCTTTTGGCCGACTACTTTGGAAGATGCCAAAGAGATAGTCAAGAGCTGCAGAGGATGCCAAGTTTTCAGTTCCAAGCAACACCTGCCAGCTTCTGCACTCAAGACCATTCCCCTCACCTGGCCCTTTGCCGTCTGGGGACTGGATATGGTGGGTCCTTTCAAGACAGCCCGCGGCGGCTTGACACATCTGCTCGTCGCCGTGGACAAGTTCACAAAGTGGATCGAAGCAAAGCCGATCAAGAAGCTGAACGGGCCGACTGCCGTAACATTCATCACCGACATCATTACTCGGTACGGCGTACCGCATAGCATCATCACCGACAACGGCACAAACTTTGCCAAAGGAGCATTGGCACGTTTCTGCGCGACGCAGGGTATCCGACTGGACTTAGCGTCCGTTGCCCACCCGCAGTCAAACGGCCAGGTCGAGCGAGCAAATGGACTCATCCTCTCCGGCATCAACCCCGACTGGTGGTACCACTGGAGCGATCGGCCGGCTGCTGGCTCGATGAGCTGCCGGCTGTCCTCTGGAGTCTGCGTACTACCCCCAACAAGTCAACCGGCTTCACTCCGTTCTTCCTTGTATATGGTGCCAAGGCTGTCATCCCAACCGACATCGAGTTCGACTCGCCTCGGGTCACCTTGTACACGGAGGCGGAGGCCAAGGAAGCAAGAGAAGACGACGTCGACCTACTAGAAGAAGGCCGGCTGTTAGCACTCAGCCGGTCCGCCATCTACCAGCAAGGGTTGCGCCGCTACCACAACCGCAAGGTCAAGCCAAGATCCTTCCAAGAGGGCGACCTTGTGCTTCGGCTGATCCAGCGAACAGCCGGCCAGCACAAGCTCTCGGCCCCTTGGGAAGGCCCCTTCATCTTCAGCAAGGCACTAGGCAACGACTCCTACTACTTGATCGACGCGCAAAAACCAAGAGCACGCAAGAGGGATGACTCCGGCAAGGAGTCGGAGCGACCATGGAACGCGAACCTCCTGAGAAGATTTTATAGTTAAACGCAGTATGTATCATGCTACCCTTTTGTATTAAGTACGAAACAACAGGCCCCCCGAACAGTACTCGAGGACTGCCTTCATTTATCTATGAGTGACGAGTGTCATATCCATAAAGTTATCATTACATTTAATTTCTTGTCTGGCACCGGGTTCGACTATTCGGCCCGGGGACTGGCCGCCTTAAGCTATATTAAAAGTTCTACCTGAAGTCAGACAAGTAGTGTGCCGGCTCCCGAGTCCTCTCTTGTTGAAAGTCGCAGCTCGAAGAACCGACTGTCCGACTAGCAAGAGACAAGGCAGAAAGGACGCCCACACGAAAAACGGCTAAGGACTAATGAACTCATATAGCAAAAAGACGGCCTCCAACCACGCTTGCCGGCTGTCAGAACAGCCGGCTGGCCGGCTTCCCAAACACTTAGCTATAATCCAACAAAGCTAGAGTACTTGCCCTCCCAATTGGCCAAGCACTTCTCCAGCCACAGATTGCAGAGCAACTGTCTGACTGGGGAGGCGGCAACCAAGGGAGGGCGGCAAAGGAAACAACAGAAGGATGAAAAGCAAAGAACGAGGAAAAGCCAAACGCATGCATAGTCATATATACATATAAAGCCCCCAACAGGCCGGCAATCGACATAGTTCAAATACACCCTCAGTGGGTGGAATTGTGTAAACTTAACAGAATATTGTTCCAAAAGTGACAAGACAGGAAAACAAAAGATAGCAGACTAGACTAAAGGCGCGGTGCGAGAGCCGGGTTGGTCGGTGGAGACGGCGTCACCGGCTGAAGGAGTGGCCGGCTGGCGGGTGTCGGCCTGGTCACCACCGGTGGCAGGCGACGCACCCGCGCGTGACGTGGTACTGCAGGCGCGGTCAGGCTGAGGCTGGCCGGCCGCTCCACCATCCGGCCCGGCGTCTTCACCCTCCTCCTCCTCCTCTTCGCCCTCGTCGCTGGAGTCGATCTCCTCCGCCGAGTCTTCACCGTCTGCCGGGTTCAGCCCGAACCACTCCTCCGGCTGGGCAACACCATTGTCATCTACCTCAGGGGCGAAGGCGCTGGTGTCGGTGTAGTCAGAGATCGCCGAAGCCCGCCAGATGATAGCCGGCCGCGCCGGCTCCAGCTCCGTGTCGGCCTGCTGCCACCAGGTAGCTAGCTGATCCAGACTCAGGCCAGGATACCAGGCCTTGACGAACTCCAGCGCCCGCCTGGCGCCGGACCGAGCCGCCGAAGCCTTCCAGGCTTCAAAGCGGCTGACTGCCACCTCCAGCCAGTCGGCAGTCCGACTGGGGGTGCGGGGAACCACTTCGGCGGGCCAGAGGGCGGCCAATACTTGCGCCCTGGCATGCTGAAGCCGGCGGAGCAGTCGGTGAGCCGGCTGGAGACGGGCCTGGATCGCCAAGAGCTCCTCCTCCAGCGAACGGCCAGCGTTTGGTGCAATCTCGGCGCCAGCCTGCCTTCGTGCTTGGCGGCGGGCCTCGATGATATGGTTGGCGGCGGTACAGTAGCCAGGGAAGTACTTTGTTCAAGAAAGAAAGAGAAAGAAGAGAAAACACCAAGTCAGAAAACAAGCCAAAAGCGGCAGGCGGCAAGAAAGGACGAAGAAGCAGGCGGCTTACCGTCAACCAAATCTTCGATCTGGCCATAGCTAGATGAAGCTACATGGGAAAGGGAAGATTTTCTTCAGGCAGAGTATCCATATCTATTCGAGGATCAGCTGAAATCTCGAGGACGAGATTTTTCCTAAGGTGGTAGGTGTTGTGACACCCAAAATTTTATTTGGATTTTTCAAAAAATTTCTTTGACTTGAGGGAGGTGATTTAAATTTTCCTTCAAAAGAACCCTTCCTCTCAAGATATTTTTCCTATTGGCAAGAGTTTTTATTTGGATTCACCCAAGACATGATTTTGGTCTTGGAGGTTCTTTCTTTTTATTTGGGACTCAAACCAAAATACTTCTCTCTTGGAAAAAAATGTCTTTTGACAATTCCTTTTGAAAGGCCCTATAACTTTTGGAATGATCTTTTTCCTCTTTCAACAAATCTCTCTTGCCATGACCTATGTGCAAATCCTCTTCCACAAACCTTTCCCCACCTTTGGATCATGATGTACCTCAAATCCAGCAAGTTGAGCCTCTCCATATATTTATTTTCCATTTATCTCTCATCAAAAACAATGTATGCCTTCTATCTTGATCCTTGGAGGTTTTCAAAGGAACTACCCTTTCTGTTTTGATTCTTGCCCCCAAACCAATTTCCCTTCCTAGTCCTTTGAACCCTCAACCAGGATCCATGAAGATCCACTGGTCTCCAGTTCAAACTTTTCAAACTACACCTGCTGCAAGTTTGGACCAGATTTGCCAAATTTGATGAAATTCATTCAAATCTTTCTCCAAAAATTCTGAGAAAAATCAGGCAGCCTCTGGGTGCATTGAGAGGCCACCTCACCAAGTCCCAGCTCCAGGAAAAATTTCTTCACACCAAATCATTTCATCAAACACCTTCAGAGCACTGTCAATGTCATGTTCAGTCAAATTCAGTTAACAGTGTCTGAACCACTGTCGTTTCTTCAGTGTCCGTTGCCAATCTCGCCAGTGCCTCGGCGTCGCCGTGTTTCCTGTCCCCTCCCCCTTGTCCTCTGCACCGCACGAGCGCCTGGATGCTTGCGGGCGTCGGCGACGAGCTGGAAGAGGTGCGCCGCCCCGTGACCGACGGCAGTGGCGGCTTTGCGGCCGCCAGAGGGAGGCGCAGCCCAGACGGCGCCCCCCAGCGCCGCCCAAGCCACCGGAGGCCGCCGCGTGGTCTTCCACTCCCCCGTGCGCGCTGCCACCCTCGTCGTGAACCGCTAGGCGCGGAGCGCGCTCTCTGCCGCCGCCGTGCCAGTACGGCGACCCCGACGAAGACCGACGCCATTACGCCATGCCCGACCGAGTTTAGCAGTGGAACGGGACCAGTAACTCTCACTGGTGCTGCCTGGCCACCTAAACCCTCTGCCAAGCCACTGCCTCGCCGTAATCGCTCGCCGGAGATTCTCCGTTCACGGCCACCCCCTCGAGCCGCCTATAAATAGAGGCCCCGAGCTCCAGCTAGCACCCACACCACCTCTGCACTCCACCAAGACCCCGCCTAGCCACTGGAAGAGCCCCGAGGGAGTCTCCTTCCTCAACTCCGGCCGCCGCGACCCGCCACGGGATCCAGCTCGATTCGCTCCCGTGCGTGCACCTCTGCCTCCCATCTCTTGCCAGTAGCTCTCTAGTGCATCCCTCCTTCTGACCCGCACTTCAATTCGAAGTTTGCAGCACACGACCGGAGTTCCCCACCATCGCCCGAGCCGCCGTCCGCCGGAGAAAGTGTCGCCGTCGACGTGGTGCTCTCCGACGCCCAAGTCCACCACCCACCGACGCGGAAGGACACGCTGATACTCTTGGTACACTCCGATCTCCCTGACTCGCCGTGGTTTGACGCCGGCGACCACCGCAGCCTTCGGGCGCCGGCGAGGTTTTTTCAAACCTGACATGTGGACCCCCACGTCAGCCTCTCTTCTTTCACCCCCGAAGCGTTTTTTGTTGGCGCCTATGGGCAGAGTACGTTTTCTCTGTGGGCTGGCGCGTTTCTATTCGAACCATTTTCTATTTTCTCAGTGAAGCCCCTGGAACTTTTCTGTTTCATTACAGATGAGTCCCTGGACAGAAACCCTTATAACTTTTTAATAAAAAGTGATTTTGAGTGATTCTTTTTCTGACAGTCTTATGGGATTTATTTGAAAAAAAATTGGACAGCTTTTCTGCACACGTTGGTTTTCACGTTAGTATGCTTTTTTCGCTATGCCGTAGGTTCCGGGAGAGGTGACGGAGCCGCGAACTTCGCCGAGCTAGACTCCGACTTCTCCGAACCAGGCAAGCATGTTTGAACCTTTGATATGATAGGTGTTTTGCATGTTTGCGTGAAAGGTTGTGCATGGCATATGAGCATCAGTGAGTATCTCGTTGCATGTGAGGCAACTACCCGTTTGTTCCAAAGTTACTGTGATCTCTGATGAGAGATGGCCTAGTCATGTGGTGACATGAAGGGCAGTAAGGTGGTACTATTGTAGCATGCCAGCCTTACGTCATCCGATTAATTCCGACGTTAACGTGGACGGAGTCACGTTATCGTTCTTCCCCCTTCCGTGCTACCACATGTTTTCTGCCAGCATGCGGTTTAGTAAGTTGGTAAGCTCTTTCCGTGTACACACCAAACAGAGGGGCCGGGATGATGGTTCCATGGCCCTGGATTAAAGCCAGTCATCCGGTCAGGGGGCATGGGTGTTTCCGGTTGGGACCGAGAGGGGGGCACCGCTTAGAGCGCGCGTATAGAAATTTTGATCCCATGCTACGCGAGGTTGTAGCCTCCCCGTCTCAAGGTTTTTCTTGAACGTTGCCGAGGGTGATTCCTGGCTTCGGAATGTTGAATGGGTGTGTACTGGTTAGACGTGTTTCTTCCAACTAGTCCCCGTGACTACTGAAATCCGTTGGCTGTGGTTAAAGTACAAACTCTGCAGAGTCAAATCCTTCCGAGTCATCGTATTCATGGTCAAGTAACGTGATTAGCGTATCCATGTCTATGTCATAGCCTCGTGTTATATTTTTTTCTTTCCGGCAAGCGAGCGTGAGTAGTAAACTTGGCTGAACGTTATTCCTGTGGATGGACTAACCCTGTTGTTTATCTCATGCCTGATTATTCTCTTGATATGATTTAAAATTCATGAGCCACTAAGTTATGAATATAAGCCCTTTATGTGATGTCGCTCAGACGTCCGACTGTGGCATGTTTTGTCTTTTACTTTCAATATAAGCCCTTTATGTGATGTCGCTCAGACATCCGACTGTGGCATGTTTGTCTTTTACTTTCAATATAAGCCCTTTATGTGATATCGCTCAGACATCCGACTGTGGCATGTTTGTCTTTTACTTTCAATATAAGCCCTTTATGTGATGTCGCTCAGACGTTTGATTGTGGCACGCACTGCCTTTTAATTTCTATTATAAGCCCTTTATGTGGTGTCGCCTTGACGCCCGACTGCGGCATTGTTATTCTTGCATTTTCCTCTCGAGGAGTCATTCAGACCCTCATTTGGCACCCAGTATATTATTTTGGGGATTTCGGGAGGACTACCGCCTGACTTCTCTTTTATTTCCCGTGCAGTATTATCTCTATGTCTGAGTGCACCTGTTAACCTGTTCATATGCATCATGTCTACATTTGTTATATCTTATGTCCGAACTGTCTTGCGAGTACTTTCATAGTACTCACCTGGCTTGTTGATTTGGCCAGATGTTGACGAAGGCGTCTCACGGATGAAGAGTTTGATAGTGAGTCCGACGCCTAGAGGAATCCCAGTCAGTCCCGTGCGATCCTGGATATTGGTCACTTGTATTATATACGCTTCCGCCACCCGCAATAAATCTCCTCAAGCTTCACTCCGACGCTCGAAGAGCTGTAGTTTTCAGGAGTCATATCACCCGCTCCGCTGTGATATTTTCCACCACCGTTGTTATCGTGAGTTAGTAGTTATGCCACCCTATCCGCCATTATGTTTTATCGGCGTGCATGTAATAAATTGTTGAGCAGTCTCGGCTCAACTTTGTATTATATTCAGTACTCCTGGTATTTTTCTTCCGTGACCAAGATATTGTCTACCAGTGAGAAGGAATTCTTCTTTACTGGTCCGTAAAAGGGATTGGTCTCTCAATAAATATTTTTATTGAAAAACCGGTCGTGACATCGCCGCTGCCCCGCCTCGGGGCTTCTTCGGCCGACTGCCGAACAAACCCGGCGCGGCACGACGCTTTTGCCCGCCGCCCCGAGCAGGCGGCGCCGCAGAGGAACCCGCGCCGTGGCCAGACCCCGGCTGACGGCGTGGGACGACTTCAGTCTCGTCGTCGTCCGGCCAGTCGTCGAAGCTGACTCCAAGCCCGGAGCCGCCTGCTTCGCCGCCGGCTTGGCCACCGCCCGCCTCGGTGTTGTCGTCCATAGCGGCCGCCCCCAAGTCGGTGTCCTCCAGATCGTGCTCCGTCCGGTCGGGGACAAATCGGTGCTCCGCGTCCGACCCGCCTGCAGGCCGAAGAAGAGGGCTCTGTCGGGAAAAGTTGACTACTCAGAGTCGGCCAAAAGGAACTCGGCGACAAAACTGAGAGAAGAGGAAGAGACAAGGAGAACTTACCATGGGCGGCGGATGGGCTCGGCAATATGGCTCCTTGCCGAACTGCCACTCTGCGGAGAGCTTGCAGTTCGCAAGGTAGTTCACCATATAGGCCACCTCGTCGTGCGGCATGTCTTTTGTGCACATCCGGCTTGGATCAAGCTGGCCGCTCATCTGACAGATCAGATGAGGGCGGCTCTGGAGCGGGAGAACCCGGCGCGTGACGAAGGCGGCCAGCAGATCGGGCCCCGACAAGCCCTCCGACTGGATCATCGCTCGCACTCGGGCGACAGCTGCGGTTCCAGCCGGCGTCAGCATCACGGCCCGGTAGGACCACTGGGGCCGCCTACCTACCGGTGAGCCGGCTACATAAGCCGGCAGATTGACGTAGTCGCCCTGCGGGGTGACGTTCTTCACGTAGAAGTATGATTTCTGCCATCGCTTCACCGACTGGATCAGCGTGATGACGAGGAAGGGGTTGTCGCCAGCCACCCTCCGCATCGCGATGAAGGCGCCACTCTGAGCCGGCACGCCTTGCATGCGCGTGCCCAGCTTGGACTGGAAGAACTCCCCCCAGAGCTCGAGGGTAGGGAGGACGCCGACGTAGCCTTCGCACAAGGTGACGAAGGCAGACATCAGCACCACCGTGTTCGGGGTGAGGTGGTGTGGCTGGAGTTGGTAGAACTCGAGCCAAGAGCGGAAGAAGGCGCTCACGGGCAGGCCGATGCCGTGCAAGAAATGCGAGCGGAAGACTACCCGCTCGCCTTCTTGCGGCGCCGGCGTAATCTCCTTCGCCGGCGCGAGACGGACCTCCACCTTGTCCGCGCCGGGCAGCCGCCGCGTCTTGCGGAGGAATTCGACGTGATCCTCATGGACGTTGGAGCCGTCCCAATCCCCGCCGTACTGCATCGTGGCGTGGGGCTGGCGAGAACGAACGCGGCGGTAGAGGATCGAGTGGTGGAACAGCGTGGCGGCGAGGCGCTGTTGCAAGAAAGGGCAGGAGGAAGAAGATGGTGGAAAGAGGAGGAGCGTGCGAGAGCCTGCCGCTCTCCCCCTCCCCCTACTTATAGCTTCGCAAGGTGAAGCCGGGGAGGCAGGGCATGGGGTGAGACGTGGGATTAACTACACCCACTCCCCCCACGCCTCGCGATTATTACGCCCTAAAAGCGTGCCGAAACCGCCGCAGGAAGACGTGCGGGCGGCTTCGAGCCGCAGAGAATCCACGCCTGGGCACGGGCGTGGGCGTGGCGGGCCCCTGACCTGTGGTGACGTCCCGTCGCGCGCGTGGGCTGGCAGGCTTTTTAGCCAGGGGATGCCACGTGGTTCGCAGGCGGCAAGTGGCCGGCCCGCGGCCCGTCGCGCGCGCTGGCCAGCTCCCGCCCTCCGACTCCAAAAAAAATCGCCGAGACGGCGCCCCCAACCAAAGTCGGCTCCCCGGTGCCGGCTCGTCAAGATAGGAAGCTGATCGAGCTTCTCGACTCCCACCCAACCTCGAAGCCCAATCAGCTTCGGGGACTACTGTCGGAGTAAATAGCCACGGGTAGCCTAATCGACTACCCATGGTTCTTCAAAAATTATCAGGCCATTTGACCCTTCAAGCATTCAAAGCTCTGGGCTGCCTTCCCCCGGTCGGCTACCCCAGAAGCCGACTCTCAGAAGGTGACCCAGCCTCGGCCACCACCCCCAAGATAGGTATGAGATGGCCGACTCCCGGAAGCCGGCCGTAGAGAGTGCCGACTCCAAGAAGCCGGCCAAGACCGCACCCACCAAAACTGCGCCCACATAATGGTGACAAGACTGGGTGTGGCCACAGTGCGGCCCACTACCCCCGAAGCCCGAGGGAGGCATGGCCACAGGACGCCGTACGGGTCAGCCATCTCCCATCTGGCTCGGCACTGTAGCCATGTTGGCCTCAACGTCATCCACGACGGGTGCCAGTACGGCCCACGGGCGGCGGGCCCCTTTAGCCAGAGAGAGGCGCGAAGGTGGCCCGGCCTCCCCCAGTCGGCCAAGGGCGTAGCCGGCCCCCAGAAGCCGGCTACCCCCTCCCTCGAAGCATGTGCCACATTAAGGAGACGAGACGAGGTAAGGCCACAGTGAGAGCCCTCGAGGCGGCACACTGTAGCCACGCTTACCTCGACGAAGCCCTCGTCATCAGGGACGAGGCTACAATAAGCAGCCGCCGACAAGACCCCTAGGCGGTGGGGCCGGCCTGTCGACCAAGAGGCCGGCAGCCGGCGGGACCCACAATTCGGCGGGCCCCAACGACAGGCGGAGAAGCCGGCGAGCACAGACACTGACGTCTGGGACCCGCGCCCAGCCGGATTACAATTGTACCCCCGGGGGGTAGGCCTATATAAACCCCCCGGGGCACCCGGGGCACTCCTGTATCACTGTACTTGCATACATACCTGGTTCATTATGTGACAGCAGTATGCATGATAGCTTGCTTATCAATTGTTCGCTCCAAATTATCTGATCTGTATGAATGGTTACATTAGTGTAGAATATATCCAATGCCAATGTTTTTTTTAGCTCTGCATTGTTCTTGTAAGTACATGCTGCCTTTATCAGTGTACTTATAATGACAGGTAGTTGTTCATGTACCATCACTCTGCAGCTTATTTTCCTTTGCCCTCCATTTTCTACACATCAGATCTATATTTACTCTTACCATAAGGTTGGTACTGAAGAAGTTTAGCTGTGCATTGCTCTTGGCTGTACCTTTTGCCTGTATCGCTGCACTTACATTTATAGCTACTTGGTTATGTAGCATCACTCTTCATCTTATCTTAAATATTCTCCATTTTTTCGTATATTATCACATCTATATTTACTCTTAACAAAATGTACAATAAAGGCAATGCTTTTGAAGAAGATTATGTGGTAAACTTCTTGAATTGCCCCCCCCCATCAGCATGGACAAGGCCTTTATAGAGCCTGTCTTCACCAATAATGTAAGTTTGTCCATCTCAAGCCTTCAAACTTTGTTGTATATATTTGGTTAGGCATTACTGCAACAACTATTTATTTTTGGTGTTTGCATCAAATTGCTTGTTTAAAGTTTATTATGTAGTTCATAAACAAAAGTGTGTCCTTTCTCAATTTAAATTTTCAGTTGTACAACCAAGTTCCTTCTTCATACCATGTAAATTAAACTATACAGAGCAAGTGATCTTCTTTTGCACTGCATGTATGCTTCTGTTCTTCATCCGTAATCCAGTGGTGTGGTGAACCTACCCACTACAGCACAATGTCATATTCTGCAATGTCTTAACTATGAACAATGTCATATCATTCTACTATTATTTAAACCGTCTCTTTATTTGCCAATGTGAAATGGTATAAATTGACAGCACACTAACCATGGATAATTATGAGTTCTTGATCTGTAATCCAGTGGTGTCGTGAAGCTGCCAACTCCTTCACAATGTCATTTCCTGCATGTCTTGACCTGAACAATACCATATTGTGTTAATGCAATTTTAAACTGTGTCACTTTATTCGTCAGTAAGAAATGTGATGAATTGTCAGCACTGATACTTTTATGTGCAAAACATGTCATCTGTCTGCTTGTTTATCTTTCAGAGTGAGGAAGATATAAGTGTTGAACAAGCGCAGTCTCATCATCTTGCTCAGCTGCTTGCGCTGCAGCTCCCCAGCAGGGCTAACCTTTCTTGAACTCTATTGAAGTGCTGTCGGTTTTGTATATTATTTTGTCGGCGTGTTGATTTGCACTGGTGGCGATCTTTGATGCCCAGTGTATGTAATCTGTTGTCTGCTTGTGCTTTATTATCATAGTGGCGAACTTTGATGCCCAGTGGATGTAATATGCCGTAATTTCTTTATTGTATAGTCTAGGTTTTTTCTTATTCACGATGCTGCCGTTATTTTACTGTATATATATCCTGTCTTCACAGTAAACCGGCCAAACCGTAAAATTACGGTACATAGCCGTCATGCAATCACGATGTAGGTTGGGCCTAAAACGTGCCGAACAGCTCACGGGCCGGCAGCGGCCCGAAATGAACCCCGGCCCATGATTGTGCGAATCAAATCACGGGCTTTTAATAGGCCAAAATTGTCTCGGTCCTTGTTTGGCCCAATCAGATATCGGCTGCGAGCAGGCCGGATGCAAACCGGGCCGTAGTTAAGCCCAACTATATGACGGGCTTTTAAAGGCCGAAATTAATATAGGGCCGAAACGTTAAACGGGCCTTTAACAGGCCAAAACTAATATCAGGCCGAATTACTAAGTGGGCCTTTAGCAAGTGGGCCCAAAAGCATAGTGTCCAGTTGACGGGCCGAATCTGATATGGGCCATAATTGAGCACAAAGCCTCTTAAAGGGCCGGACCTGATCTGGGCCGTAATTTGGCCTAGAACATGGTAGGCTTTTAACTGGGCGGATCTCATATGGGCCACTATTAGGCCCGGAGCGTGGCAGGCCATTAATGGACCGGATCAAATATGGGTCGGCATTTGGCCCAAAACATGGCAGCCAGTTAATGGGCCGGCCTACTAGGGTCCACAAAATCTTGTGGGCCTACAGCTGGGCCGGCCCATTAATGTCGGCGAAATCTTGTGGGCCTTTAGCTAGGCCAGCCCATTATGATCCGCAAGAATCTTGTGGGCCTTTACCTGGGCCGGCCCATTATGGCACACAAAAATCTTGTGGGCCTTTACTTGGGCCAGCCCATTATGGCCTGCAAAATCTTGTGGGCCTTTAGCTGGGCCAGCCCATTATGGTCCACAAAATCTCGTGGGCCTTTAGCTAGGCCAACCCATTATGGTCTGCAAAATCTTGTGGGCCTTCAGTTGGGCCGGCCCATTTAAACTTGATGGGCCGGTCCACGTGTCAACATATCATAGGCGTGTCTCGCCCATTGGATGAGTGACACCTGTGCCAACGCAGACCTGACACATGTCTCCTCCAGCCAATGATGATTTTACACGTGGAAAATCCCCATTGGTCGGGGCTGTTAATGGGTTATCGGATCCAAAACCCGACCTGATAGCTTAACGGCGTTCCGTTACGGTGGATGCCACGTGTCGGTCACCCTTGACGAAAGCACTTCTGTGACGCGCGATTTATCGTCATGGAAGTGGACACTTCCGTGATGATAATTTTGGTAATGTCATGGAACACTTCTACGACAGCACAGGTATGACTATCTTGATTCTGTCATATTTGTCATGGATGTACATGCATGACAAAAAACGCGACCTATTGTGACAAACACGTATCATCACGGAAGTGTATTTTTTTGTAGTGCTTATGAATCCATGATGCAAGCTGAATTGGGGGCTGGATCAGAACGCAGGCGCAGCTGCCCACTTGGAACCATGGGGCTCGGTGATATAGAACCACTCCTACTACCATAAGTCGGAAGATTCTGTGAAGGATCCTTTTAGCCAAACAGCGCTGGTAAGCTTGCTCACTGAGGCTCCACCGCACTCCGCCTGCTCCCCCTCCATCACTTGCGGCTTCACATTGAAGGTCTTGATCCACAAGCCGAAGTGTGGAGGAGTTCGGAGGAAGGCTTCGCACGTGACGATAAACAACGAGATGAGAAGAACAGAGTTCGGGGCGAGATCGTGAAAATCTAGTCCTTAATAGAACATGAGCCCCCGGACGAAGGGATTAAGGGCAAACCCTAACCCTCGAAGGAAGTGGGAAACAAACATGACCCTCTCGCCGGATCTGGGGGTGGGGATAACCTGCCCTTCCGTGGGAAGCCGATGGAGGATTTCTGCGGTCATATATCTTGCCGTCCGAAGCTTCACGATCTCCTCCTCTGTGACAGAAGAAGCCACCCACCAGCCTCGACGGCTGGATCCGGACATGACTAAGGCTTGCGGCGATTGAAACCTGGGTGTTGGAACTCAAGGTAGTAAGGGTTGAGGAAGAAGCAAGCGTGGAGAAGAAAAACGGGTATGTACCCCTTTATAAAGGCCGTGAATATCGAACGCCTCCTCCTGGGCCTTAAGGCTTGCCTATTCCCAAGGAGTTGTACCCTAAACACGGTTGGGTTACCCACGTCCGTGTCGATAAAGAATCCCTTAATAAGGGGACATGATCTTTGCTTGGATAAGACGTGCCAATGACAACAGCGTCTCGGAACATGGGGCAGCAGGCGAAAAAACGGTTCGAAATAATGACCGGACTGACGTGATGTCATGTTGTAAAAAGTTGCCAGAGGATTGGACTTATAAATTACTATGCCCTCTGTGGAAGTATAAGCTACTTGTGTTGCAGAGCCGAACTCGATCATCCGAAGACCATTGTAAAGCATCTGGAAAGAGGGGAACCCGCCTTGCAATGCCGAAGACAAATCTGCGCGCCGGACTCCTCGTCATTGAAGCCAGGTTCAGGGGCTACTGAGAGAGTCCTGGACTAAGGGGTCCTCGGGCGTCCGGCCTATTAGCCATGGGCCGGACTGATGGGCTGTGAAGATGCGAAGACCGAAGACAGTACCCGTGTCCGGATAGGACTCACCTTGGCGTGGAAGGCAAGCTTGGCGACCAAATATGAAGATTCCTTTCCTTGTAAGCGACCTTGTGTAACCCTAGATCTCTCCGGTGTCTATATAAACCGAAGAGCTTAGTCCGGATAGAGATAGACTCATTACTATAGTCATACAAGCTAGGCTTTTAGGGTTTAGCCATTACGATCTCGTGGTAGATCAACTCTTGTAATACTCATATTCATCAAGATCAATCAAGCAGGAAGTAGGGTATTACCTCCATAGACAGGGCCCGAACCTGGGTAAACATCGTGTCCCCTGTCTCATGTTACCATCGACCTTAGACGCACAGTTCGGGACCCCCTACCCGAGATCCGCTGGTTTTGACACCGACACCCCCCTCCCACATATATAAAGGAGGGGGAAGAGGAGGCCGGCCCTAGAGGGGGCGCGCAAAGGGGTGGAGTCCTACTTGGACTCCTGGTCCAAGTAGGATGCGGCCCCCCTTTCCTATTCCAACTAGGAGAAGGAGGAACGAGGAGGAGGGGAGAAGGGAAGAGGGGGCCGCCGCCCCCTCCTAGTCCAATTCAGACCAGCCCATGGGGGGGCGTGACCACCCCTTGAGGCCCTTCTCTCCTTTCCCCTCAAGCCCATTAAGGCCCATTACTCTCCCGGGGGGTTCCGGTAACCTGCCGGTACTCCGGAAAATACCCGAAACACTTCGGAACCATTCAGGTGTCCGAATATAACCTTCCAATATATCGATCTTTACCTCTCGACCATTTCGAGACTCCTAGTCATGTCCGTGATCTCATCCGGGACTCCGAACATACTTCGGTCATAAAACTGACATAACTCATAATACAAATCGTCATCGAACATTAAGCGTGCGGACCCTACGGGTTCGAGAACTATGTAGACATGACCGAGACACATCTCCGGTCAATAACCAATAGCAGAACCTGGATGCTCATATTGGCTCCTACATATTCTACGAAGATCTTTATCGGTCAAACCGCATAACAACATACGTTGTTCCCTTTGTCATCGGTATGTTACTTGCCCGAGATTCGATCGTCGGTATCATCATACCTAGTTCAATCTCTACCGGCAAGTCTCTTTACTCGTTCCGTAATGCATCATCCCGCAACTAACTCATTAGTCACATTGCTTGCAAGGCTTATAGTGATGTGCATTACCGAGAGGGCCCAGAGATACCTCTCCAATACATGGAGTGACAAATCCTAATCTCGACCTATGCCAACCCAACAAACACCTTCGGAGACACCTGTGGAGCATATTTATAATCACCCAGTTATGTTGTGACGTTCGATACCACACAAGGTGTTCCTCCGGTATTCGGGAGTTGCATAATCTCATAGTCAGAGGAACATGTATAAGTCATGAAGAAAGCAATAGCAATAAATCTTAACGATCATAATGCTAAGCTAACGGTTGGGTCTTGTCCATCACATCATTCTCTAATGATGTGATCCCGTTGATCAAATGACAACACATGTCTATGGTCAGGAAACTTAACCATCTATGATTAACGAGCTAGTCTAGTAGAGGCATACTAGGGACACTTTGTTTTGTCTATGTATTCACACATGTATCAAGTTTCCGATTAATACAATTCTAGCATGAATAATAAACATTTATCATGATATAAGGAAATAAAATAATAACTTTATTATTGCCTCTAGGGCATATTTCCTTCATTCCCCCACTTGCACTAGAGTCAATAATCTAGTTCACATCGCCATGTGATTTAACACCAATAGTTCACATCTTTATGTGATTAATACCCATAGTTCACATCGCCATGTGACCAACACTCAAAAGGTTTACTAGAGTCAATAATCTAGTTCACATCGTTATGTGATTAACACCCAAGAGTAATAAGGTGTGATCATGTTTTGCTTGTGAGAGAAATTTAGTCAACGGGTCTGCCACATTCAGAGCCGTATGTATTTTGCAATTTCTCTATGTATACAATACTCTGCATGGAGCTACTCTAGCTAATTGCTCCCACTTTCAATATGTATCTAGATTGAGACTCAGAGTCATCCAGATCCGTGTCAAAGCTTGCATCGACGTAACTCTTTACGACGAACTCTTTATCACCTCCATAACCGAGAAATGTTTCCTTATTCCACTAAGGATAATTTTGACCACTGTCCCGTGATCTACTCCTAGATCACTATTGTACTCCATTGCCAAAATCATGCTAAGGTATATAATAGGTCTGGTACACAGCATAGCATACTTTATAGAACCTATGACTGAGGCATAGGGAATGACTTTTCATTCCCTTTCTATTTTCTGATATGGTCGGGTTTTGAGTCTTTACTCAACTTCACACCTTGCAACACAGGCAAGAACTCCTTCTTTGACTGTTCCATTTTGAACTACTTCAGAAACTTGTCAAGGTATGTACTCATTGAAAAAATTTATCAAGCGTCTTGATCTATCTCTATAGATCTTGATGCTCAATATGTAAGCAGCTTCACCGAGGTCTTTCTTTGAAAAACTCCTTTCAAACACTCCTTTATGCTTTCCAAAAAATTCTACATCATTTCTGATCAACAATATGTCATTCACATATACTTATCAGAAATGATGTAGTGCTCCCACTCACTTTCTTTTACATATAGGCTTCACAAAAAGTCTGTATAAAACCATATGCTTCGATCACCTTATCAAAGCGTATATTCCAGCTCCGAGATGCTTGCACCAATCCATAGATGGATCGCTGGAACTTGCACACTTTTTTAGCACCTTTAGGATTGACAAAACCTTCTTGTTGCATCATATACAACTCTTCTTTAAGAAATCCATTAAGGAATGTTGTTTTTGACATCCATTTGCCAGATTTCATAAAATGTGGTAATTGCTAACATGATTCGGACAGACTTTAAGCGTCGCTACGAGTGAGAAAATCTTATCGTAGTCAACACCTCGAACTTGTCGAAAACTTTGTGTGATAATTCGAGCTTTGTAGATAGCAACACTACTATTAGCGTCCGTCTTCCTCTTGAAGATCCATTTATTCTCAATGGCTCGCCGATAATCAGGCAAGTCAATCAAAGTCCATACTTTGTTCTCACACATGGATCCCATCTCAGATTTCATGGGCTCATCGTCGCTTCCTCATAGTTCATAGGTTTGTCATGGTCTAGTAACATGACTTCTAGAACAGGATTACTGTACCACTCTGGTGTGGACCGTACTCTGATTGACCTACGAGGTTCGGCAGTAACTTGATCTGAAGTTTGATGATCATCATTATTAGCTTCCTCACTAATTGGTGTAGGAATCACTGGAACTGATTTCTATGATGAACTAGTTTCCAATTTGGGTGAAGGTACAGTTACCTCATCAAGTTCTACATTCCTCCCACTCACTTCTTTCGAGAGAAACTCCTTCTCTAGAAAGGATCCATTCTTAGCAACGAATATCTTGCCTTCGGATATGTGATAGAAGGTGTACCCAATAGTCTCCTTTGGGTATCCTATGAAGATTCATTTCCCCGATTTGGGTTCAAGCTTATCAGGTTGAAGCTTTTTCACATAAGCATCGCAGTCCCAAACTTTAAGAAACGACAGCTTAGGTTTGTTTCCAAACCACAGTTCATACGGTGTCATCTCAACGGATTAGATGATGCCCTATTTAACGCGAATGCAGCTGTCTCTAATGCATAACCCCAAAATGATAGTGGTAAATCGGTAAGAGACATCATAGATCGTACCATATCTAATAAAGTACGGTCACGATGTTCGGACACACCATTACACTATGGTGTTCCAGGTGGCGTGAGTTGTGAAACTATTCCACATTGTTTTAAATGAAGGCGAAACTCGTAACTCAAATATTCGCCTCCGTGATCAGATTGTAGAAACTTTATTTTCTTGTTACGATGATTTTCCACTTCACTCTGAAATTCTTTGAACTTTTCAAATGTTTCAGACTTATGTTTCATTAAGTAGATATACCCATATCTCCTCAAATCATCTGTGAAGGTCCGAAAATAACGATACCCGCCGCGAGCCTCAACACTCATTGGGCTGCATACATCAGTATGTATTATTTCCAATAAGTCAGTTGCTCGCTCCATTGTTCCGGAGAACAGAGTCTTTAGCCATATTGCCCATGAGTCATGGTTCACAAGCATCAAGTGATTCATAATCAAGTGATTCCAAAAGCCCATCAGCATGGAGTTTCTTCATGCGCTTTACACCAATAAGACCTAAATGGCAGTCCACAAATAAGTTGCACTATCATTATTAACTTTGCATCTTTTGGCTTCAATATTATGAATATGTGTATCATTACGATCGAGATTTAATAAACCATTCACCTTGGGTGTATGACCACAGAAGGTTTTATTCATGTAAACAGAATAACAATTATTCTTTGACTTAAATGAATAACCATATTGCAATAAACATGATCCAATCATATTATGCTCAATGCAAACACAAAATAACATTTATTTTAGGTTCAACACTAATCCCGAAGGTAAAGGGAGTGTGCGATGGTGATCTTATCAACCTTGGAATCACTTCCAACACACGCACTACAGGAAGAGTAGAAGAAGAAGAAGAAGAAGTAGTAGAAGAAGAAGATTTTTACCCTTTTCCTTCTCATTCTTCTTCTTTTATTCTTTCTTTTTCTTCTCTTTCTTCTTCTATTCTTTCTTTTTCTCCTCTTCCTTGTTTTTCTTCTTATTATTCCTTATTTGTGTCATTTTATAGCTTATATAGGTAATTATGCCATTTTTTAGCTAACTAAGCTTATTATGTCAATTTGGAGGAAAATAAGGTAAGTATAGGTCATTTTTGTGCTAACATAAGTAATTTTGGAGCTAACCTAGCTAAAATGGATCATATTGGAGCTAACCTAGGTAAACTTGGTCATTTTGGAGCTAACCTAGGTAAAATAGACCATATTGGAGCTAACTTATCATATTAGAGCTAACTTAGCATATTAGAAATAACTTAGCATATTAGAGATAACTTAGCATATTAGAGCTAACTTATGTCATTTCGGAGGAAACAAAGCTAAGTATAGATCATTTTGGAGATCTGACATACCTGACATAGTTCACTCCTCCTTCTTCTCCTTCTCCTTCTCCTTCCTCATCCTGATACGCCAAGAGCGGCGAGGCAGTGGAGGCAGTGGGATGTAGTCTTCTAACACAATTGGCATGGTCATGTCGCCTGGCAGTGGGATCGCCGGCGCCACGACCATCGCGAGGTCATTGTCAGGCACCACCACCATCACGAGGCCATCTTCAGGCAGCACTATCGCTAGGTCATCCTCGGCCACCACCATCTCTTGCCCATCGTCAGCCACCACCATCGCTAGGTCATGCTCAGCCGCCACCATCTCTTGCCCATCTTCAGCCAGCACCTCCTCATCCCCACTCTACTCCTCTTCTTCCCCACTCCATTCCGGATCATCCCACTGCTGCTTTTGCTGCAGCCAGAGTCGCTGCTGCTTTGGCTATAGCCAGAGTCGCTGTTGCTGCTCCCATTGCCTGGCCGAGTGCAACAATGACCGTTAACAATCAATGTGAGACAAAGTCAAATGTAGAGGAAGAAGAGGCAGAACGTACTGGCATCATCGCCGTCCTGGTAGCGCATGCGACACATAGTCGTGTTGAACACCTTCACGGTGAGCATGGCGTCGCCGTCGTACCTGAAGAGAAGGAAGTACCCATGCTGCAGGTCGTAGGCACGGTAGAAATGCTCCCAGCCATGACACAGGTACATGTGGCCATACCTGATCACCACCTCCACGTCCCAATGCCTGCGAAGCCCGCTGTCGGCCTGTCGCAGCTTCACATTCTTTGGCCGATGGCTGTCCAGCATCTTCATAAAAGTGTCAGGCATCCTCTGCAGTTTGGGACAAGGAGTGATGTAGCAAACAACAGAGTTATCATAATGAGGCGGGTGAAGGGGAGATCTCTCCTTTTATATACCTTCCTCCTGGAGAAAGTCCCAAGTACGATATTGAAGAACTCGAAAGCATCCAACTCGTACTCCGGTGTGGCAGAGCGGAGCCTGCGGTGGCGGCCTCCCTCCATCTCTGAGAAGCAGCAGAAGAGACCAATTACTACCCTTACAACATTATCAAACAACATTATAGCAGTAGAAGTTTTGAGCAGAAGATAATCAACTACACGAAGTTATCATTTCACATTCAAAAAGCAATGCACTTGTGGACATATGATGGCAACAGCTTGAACCCTTCAAAACTTGGGATTTCTTTATAAATGAAACAAAACTGAAAATGTAAACCAAATTAACAAGTTGCAGTTACTTGGATTAACATTTGGTTTTAATTTAACTATAATATGCAAGGGATGATATTGCTCAGATATGTGTTACAAAACTGAGAAACAAGTTTGAAGAGAGAATAACAAGCACTAGTGTTGGCACTCTACTTTGGGCAGTTAGTTAGTGGAAATTTTGCTAATAGAGATGCTTTGACTGATTTCCTGGAACGTAAATAATTTCCTGGAACCCAAAAACCATTGGATACGGAAATAGCAATATTTGCATCAATAAATAACTATTTCTTGCTACAAGTGCCAGTAATATCTTAATAAGAGGGGGTCGTCAGTGTTATTCATTCATTCAGATCACTAGTCAGCCTCAAGGCATAGCTACCTTTGTTTCAATGCATCTATCTTTTAGGTTTCTATCATTCCTCAAAGTTTTTTTTATAACAATCCCCTCCCTTTATTATCCTAATTCTTGCTACAAGTGCCATGGCTTCAATCAGCAACAAAATAATACATACTGATGCCGATGGCCCTGCCTATGGCTTGGTCGATGTCGATGTATCATGTTCATAGAAAATAGATTGTTGAAATTAACAACATTGCTGGAAATTTCTGATTATGTTGTGCTTTGTTGAGATTGTGGTAGTGTTACTCATCGCCAAAAAGGAAATGGTAGTGTTAAAAAAAACATGTCAATCACTAGTCCATGGGAAAATGGCTTCCAAGAGTTAGAAGCATCTATATATTGCATTGTCGTGGGCCTCTTTGAATTGAAGGAGTTTTTTTAATCCTTCAAATTTCTCTTTTCATGTTGGTCGTTTAATTTGTTGGATTGAATCCAGTAGGAATATTTACTAAGGATTCATTTGTATTCGTTCCATAAGAATTATAGCGCCCACCCAAAGACTCTTGAAAAGAATCCATACTTTTCTTTGCGATGCAACCAAACCAAAAACCGTGCGTGATTCATATGGGCATAACTTTGCGATCTTTTTATTTTATGTTTCTAGAATCATGTGAATCAAAGATGCCCTAAATTGTTTATCGACGATCAAATCTAACAACCACATAGTTCTGCTATGGCACACTTACTTGAGGGCGAGGAGCACTTACTTGAGGGCGAGGAGCGGTTGAGGTCGAGGTCGGGTGGCGCGGGGCAGAGGAGGGGGTCCCCTGGGTGACGGCGGCGGTGCGGTGACGGGGTTGGCGGGGGGCGGAGAGGGGGTCGCCGGGGCGGCGCGGCGATGTGGGTGGCGTGGAGCGGCGACGGCACGGGGGCGGGGCGGCCGGCGACGAGGGTGGCACGGGCGGCGGCGGCTCGGGCACGGTGCGGAGACAGGGGACAGAGAGACAGAGGGGTCGGGCACGGGCGTGTTTGATTTTTAGTTAGGGCTAGGTTCTTTGCCGTCTACTAGCAGACGGCAAAGAGCCTAGCTAATGGACGTCAGTTTGTGCACTTTCTTGGCCGTCTGCTAGCGGACGGCAAATAAAGTGGCCGTTAGGTGGCTGTCGCTAGTGGGCCACCCTCCCTCTTTGCCGTCAGCGAGCAGATGGCAATGCATCTATGTCGTCAGCTAGCGGACGGCAAAGAGCCGGCTGACGGCAAACAATATCTTTGACGTCAGCTTATTCTTTGCCGTCAGTTTCATTTAACCTTATGGCAAAGACCCTCTCTGCCATCAGCTAGCTGACGGCAAAGAGCCAGCTGACGGCAAAGATCCTGATTCCAGTAGTGACATCGTCACCTCGCCCTCAACTAGTCTTTGTTCATTTCGTAACTCCTGTTTCAAGTTACTAATCATAGCAAATGAAGCAGTATCAAATACCCAGGGGCTACTATGAACACTAGTAAGTACACATCAATAACATGTATATCATATATAATTTTGTTCACTTTGCCATCCTTCTTATCCACCAAGAATTTGGGCAGTTCCACTTCCAGTAACCATTTCCTTTGCAGTAGAAGCACTCAGTTTCAGGCTTGGGTCTAGCTTTGGGCTTCTTCATGGGAGTGGCAACTTGCTTGCCATTCTTCTGGAAGTTCCCTTTCTTTCCCTTGTCCTTTTACTTGAAACTAGTGGTCTTGTCAACCATCAACACTTGATGCTTTTCTTGATTTCTACCTTCGCCGATTTCAGCATCGCGAAGAGCTCGGGGAATCCTTTTTGTCATCCCTTGCATATTATAGTTCATCACGAAGTTCTAGTAACTTGGTGATAGTGACTAGAGAACTCTGTCAATCACTATCTTATCTGGAAGACTAACTCCCACTTGATTCAAGCGATTGTAGTACTCAGACAATCTGAGCACATGCTCACTGCTTGAGCTACTCTCCTCCATCTTGTAGGCAAAATTCTTGTCAGAGGTCTCATACCTCTCGACTCGGGCATGAGTCTGAAATACCAATTTCATCTCTTGGAACATCTCATATGCTCTGTGGCGTTCAAAACGTTTTTGAAGTCCCAGTTTTAAGCCGTAAAGCATGGTGCACTAAACTATCAAGTAGTCATCATACTGAGCTTTGTCAAACGTTCATAATGTGTGCATCTGCTCCTGCAATAGGTCTGTCACCTAGCGGTGCATCAAGGACATAATACTTCTGTGCAGCAATGAGGATATCCTCAGATCACGGACCAAGTCCGCATCATTGCTACTATCATCTTTCAACTTATTTTTCTCTAGGAACATATCAAAAAATAAACGGGGAGCTACATCGCGAGCTATTGATCTACAACATAATTTGCAAATACTATCAAGACTAAGTTCATGATAAATTAAAGTTCAGTTAATCATATTACTTAAGAACTCCCACTTATATAGACATCCCTCTAGTCATCTAAATGATCACGTGATCCAAATCAACTAAACCATGTCCGATCATCACGTGAGATGGAGTAGTTTTCAATGGTGAACATCACTATGGTTGATCATATCTACTATATTATTCACGCTCGATCTTTCGGTCTCAGTGTTCCAAGGCCATATCTGCATATGCTAGGCTCGTCAAGTTTAACCCGAGTATTCTGCGTGTGCAAAACTGGCTTGTACCCGTTGTATGTGAACGTAGAGCTTATCACACCCGATCATCACCTGGTGTCTCGGCACGACGAACTGTAGCAACGGTGCATACTCAGGGAGAACACTTATACCTTGAAATTTAGTGAGGGATCATCTTATAATGCTACTGCCGTACTAAGAAAAATAAGATGCATAACAGATAAACATCACATGCAATCAAAATATGTGACATGATATGGCCATCATCATCTTGTGCCTTTGATCTCCATCTCCAAAGCACCGTCATGATCTTCATCGTCACCGGCTTGACACCTTGATCTCCAGCGTAGCATCGTTGTTGTCTCGCCAACTATTGCTTCTACGACTATCGCTACCGCTTAGTGATAAAGTAAAGCAATTACATGGCGATTGCATTTCATACAATAAAGCAGCAACCATAAGGCTCCTGCCAGTTGCGGATAACGGTTACAAAACATGATCATCTCATACAACAATTTATATCTCATCACGTCTTGACCATATCACATCACAACATGCCGTGCAAATACATGTTAGACGTCCTCTACTTTGTTGTTGCAAGTTTTACGTGGCTGCTACGGGCTTCTAGCAAGAACCGTTCTTACCTACGCATCAAAAACACAATGATTTTTCGTCAAGTGTGTTGTTTTAACCTTCAACAAGGACCGGGCGTAGTCAAACTCGATTCAACTAAAGTTGGATAAATAGACACCCGCCAGCCACCTGTGTGCAAAGCACGTCGGTAGAATCAGCCTCATGAACGCGGTCATGTAATGTCGGTCCGGGCCGCTTCACCCAACAATACCGCCGAATCAACGTAAGACGTTGCTAGTAAGCAGTATGACTATTATCGCCCACAACTCTTTGTGTTCTATTCGTGCATATAACATCGACGCATAGACCTGGCTCTGATGCCACTGTTGGGGAACGTAGTATATCAAAAATTTCCTACAATCATGCAAGATCTATCTAGGAGAAGCATAGCAACGAGTGGGGAGAGTGTGTCCACATACCCTCGTAGACCGAAAGCGGAAGCGTTTAGTAACACGATTGATGTAGTCGAACGTCTTCGCGATCCAACCGATCCAAGCACCGAACATACGGTACCTCCGTGTTCAGCACACGTTTAGCTCGATGACGTCCCTCGAGCTCTTGATCTAGTTGAGAACAAGCGAGAGTTCCGTCAGCATGACGGCGTGGCGGCGGTGATGATGAAGTTGCCGGCACAGGGCTTCACATAAGCACTATGACGATATGACCGAGGTGTGTAACTGGGGAGGGGGGCACCGCACACGGCTAAGAGAAGACTTGGTGTGCCTTTGGGGTGCCCCCCTCCCACGTATATAAAGGAGGGGGGAAGAGGAGGCCGGCCCTAGAGGGGGCGCGCCAAGGGGGGAGTCCTACTTGGACTCCCGGTCCAAGTAGGATTCGCCCCCCCCCCTTTCCTATTTCAACTAGGAGAAGGAGGGAAGGAGGAGGAGGGGAGAAGGAAAGAGGGGGGTGAAAGGAATATGCCCTAGAGGCAATAATAAAGTTGTTATTTATATTTCCTTATATCATGATAAATGTTTATTATTCATGCTAGATTTGTATTAACCGGAAACTTAGTACATGTGTGAATACATAGACAAACAAAGTGTCCCTAGTATGCCTCTACTAGACTAGCTCATTAATCAAAGATGGTTAAGTTTCCTAGCCATAGACATGTGTTGTCATTTGATGAACAGGATCACATCATTAGAGATTGATGTGATGGACAAGACCCATCCGTTAGCTTAGCACTATGATCATTTAGTTTATTGCTATTGCTTTCTTCATGACTTATACATGTTCCTATGACTATGAGATTATGCAACTCCCGAATACCGGAGGAACACTTAGTGTGCTATCAAACGTCACAACATAACTGGGTGATTATAAAGATGCCCTACAGGTGTCTCCGATGGTGTTTGTTGAGTTGGCATAGATCAAGATTAGGATTTGTCACTCCGATTGTCGGAGAGGTATCTCTGGGCCCTCTTGGTAATGCACATCACTATAAGCCTTGCAAGCAATGTGACTAATGAGTTAGTTGCAAGATGATGCATTACGGAACGAGTAAAGAGACTTGCCAGTAACGAGATTGAACTAGGTATGATGATACTGACGATCGAATCTCGGGCAAGTAACATACTGATGACAAAGGGAACAACGTTTGTTGTTATGCGGTTTGATCAATAAAGATCTTCGTAGAATATGTAGGAGCCAATATGAGCATCGAGGTTCCGCTATTGGTTATTGAGTGGAGGTGTGTCTCGGCCATGTCTACATAGTTCTCGTACCCGTAGGGTCCGCACGCTTAAAGTTCAATGACAATTTGTATTATGGGTTTATGTGATTTGATGACTGAAGGTTGTTCGGAGTCCCGGATGAGATCACGGACCGGAGTGCTGGAGGGGTTACCGGAACCCCCCGGGGGAACTAATGGGCCACCATGGGCCCTATTCGAGAGAGAGGAGGACAGCCAGGGCAGGCTGCCCCCCTTGGAGTCCGAATTGCACAAGGGAAGGGGGGCGGTGTGACGCCCGGATAATTAGGCTACAGTAATCCCACGTTAATGTCGCCACGTCACCTCGGTTACTATTGCTAACCCGCGTTGATCCGAAACCGATTCAAATTCAACTTTAAAATAAAGGCAAATAATTAAAGATTTCAAATGACAAAACTAAAATGTACAAAATGTGGCAAATAATTCGTAGATAATTATTGCGGAGAAATCATCTTTTTATAAAATATTTAAGTGCCTTTAAACAATTAAAACATGGGCAAAACAATATTTTTATTGCTTTTTAATTTATAAAAATTCCCAAACTATTTTAAATAAATCCCAAGCTTTTTATGGCATTGTCTAATTTTGCAATGTGAATTATGGGACAAGTTCTCTATTTTACTAAACCTATTTGCTATTTAAAATAAGTACAAAGCTTAACAAAAAAAGACAGAAACCAAAAAGAAAGAAAGAAAGAGAAACAAAAAATGGAAATAGAAACAAACCTAACCTACTGGCACACTCGGACCATCTAGCAAAGCTCATGGCCCAGTCCACCAGCGCCCTCTCCTTCTTCCCCTGTTCACCCGAGCGTGGTGGCCGCTCGAGCATCGTCCATGGAGGGGATCCGCCACGTGCCGGCCATCCCGCTGTTGCCCGCGCTGCATAAAAGGCCCCCTCGAACCTTTCCCCCTTGCTTTCTCTGTCGTCAGATCCGCCACAACGAACCACCCGTCGCCACGGCGAAGCTCGCCGGCGTGGCTACCCTCCTCCCCGACTCCTGGTTTCGAGTCCCTCTGCTCCACCGTCATCCTCTACGTTGCGTGAAGCCGCCCGTTGGAGCTAGGCCCCCCCTGCATTGAGCCCTGCATCATCTCCGTCGTCCTCAGCCCTGTCGATCGTCGCCAGCGATTCCGGCAAGGCCGAGCCATCCCCGAGGCCGCTGAGCTGCTCTACGCATCCACTGTGAGCTCCCTCTCGAAACCCCTCTCTGCCCCGTTCGATTTCGTGCCCGTAGCCCCCGACGCCATCGGAGCCGAAGCTCCTCGCCGCTGGGCATGGCGCAGCCGCGGCCACAGCCACTACCGCTCGCGTCCGAGCACGGTGTTGTGCTCCTCGCCTTCTCCGTCTTCCAACGCGATGCCTACCTCCTCTCCCCGTGCCCTGCATCGCCGATGGCCAAGCACGCCCGACGCCGCCGTTCTCTACCACCGCTGCTGCTGTTTGCCCACGGTGCCCTTTCCCCCTCACTCCGGCTTGCCTCCCCGGCCGCTCGGGCTGCATCGGTCCCGCACACACACTCGCGCGCCCGTGAGCCTCGCCCGCAGTCGCCGCACTTCCTCGGCCACGCGCTCCATCGCGCCTGCCATCACCTCCCGTGCGCGCTCCCGCTGGAGCCCCTGGCCTCGGTTCCGCCCCTGCCCCTGCTTGCCGCTGCGCTGCGGCGCTGCACCCTCGGGCGCCCCGTGTCACACCCCGCACCCACCGCCGGCCTCCACTCCCCGCGCGGCCGGCTACCGCCCCTGCTTTCTGCTTTTGGTTGCTGCTGCTTCTGCATACAGGCCGGCTGCCGCTGATAGTTTACGTGTTAATGCCCCCTAATCCTAACACTAATTAGGCACTGACAGTAGTCCCCACTACTCAATTTGATTAACTAAAACCGTTTAAAACTCTGTTTAACAAAATGTCCCACTGACATATGGGTCCACTCCTAAATAAATCTAGTTAGTTAAATAGTTTAACTAGAAGTCTATGACATGTGGGCCCCCACATGTCAGTTGGACCAGTCAAACTAGTCAACAAGTTGACTGTTGACTGCTGACTAGGCCGTCAACAGGGCCCACCTGTCAGTCAAATAGTCACATCTCTGGGTACACTTATGTGTACCCGTAGCATTTAGTATTTAATATATTGTGAATTAAATTAACTCCAGAAATTCAGAAAATGTTTTAAAACTTTGAAAATTAATAAAAAATAATCTGTAGCACGGATGAAAATACTTTGTACATGAAAGTTGCTCAGAACGATGAGAAGAATCCGAATACGCAGCCCGTGTATCCACCACATGTCCCTAGCATAGTGAACCTGCAACATTTCACCTCCGGCACCTCTGCCCGAAGACGCGAAACTTCGGGAAAACTTTCTCGGATGTTTCCCCCTTTGCCGATATCACCTACTACCGCGTTAGGGCACACCTAGCACCGCGTATTGTCATGTTACGATTTGTGTTGTTTTGATTGCTCTGTTATTTATTGTGTTCCTCCTCTGTTACTTCTTTCCGGTAGACCCCGAGACTACCGGCGACGCCCAGTTCGACTACGGAGTTGACGACCCCTCCTACTTGCCAGAGCAACCAGGCAAGCCCCCCCTTGATCACCAGATATCGCCTATTCTTCTCTATACTGCTTGCATTAGAGTAGTGTAGCATGTTACTGCTTTCCGTTAATCCTATCCTGATGCATAGCCTGTCATTGTTGCTACAGTTGTTACCCTTACCTTCTATCCTACTGCTTAGTATAGGATGCTAGTGTTCCATCAGTGGCCCTACACTCTTGTCCGTCTGCCATGCTATACTACTGGGCCGTGATCACTTCGGGAGGTGATCACGGGTATATACTATATACATTATATACATGACACATGTGGTGACTAAAGTCGGGTCGGCTCGTTGGGTACCCGCAAGTGATTCTGATGAGGGGCTGAAAGGACAGGTGGCTCCACCCCGGTAGAGGTGGGCCTGGGTTCCTGACGGCCCCCGACTGTTACCTTGTGGCGGAGCGACCTGTCAAGGCGGAAGCTGCGGGTTCGAGCCCCGTCAGTCCCGAACCAAAGTCTGAGATCAGAACTCATACCGCGGGCAGGTTGAGACCGCCTAGGTGAGAGGTGGGCCTGGCCCTGGTCGACGTTCGCGGTTACTTAACACGCTTAACGAGATCTTGGTATTTGATCTGAGTCTGGCCATTTGGTCTATACGCACTAACCATCTACGTGGCAGTAGTTATGGGTATCCCGACGTCGTGGTATCAGCCGAAGCTCTTTTGACGTCAGCAACTGAGTGGCGTGCGCCGCATTGGACCGTAAGCTCGCGCTTGTATTAAGGGGGCTAGGTCTGCTTCCGGCCGCGTACGCAACGTGCAGGTGTGCATAGGGCGATGGGCCCAGACCCCTGCGCGCATAGGTTTAGACCGGCGTGCTGACCTCTCTGTTGAGCCTAGGTGGGGCTGCGACTGTTGATCTTACAAGGCCGGGCATGACCCAGGAAAGTGTGTCCGGCCAAATGGGATCGAGCGTGTTGGGTTATGTGGTGCACCCCTGCAGGGAAGTTTATCTATTCGAATAGCCGTGTCCCTCGGTAAAAGGACGACCCGGAGGTGTACCTTGACCTTATGACAACTAGAACTGGATACTGAATAAAATACACCCTTCCAAGTGCCAGATACAACCCGGTGATCGCTCTCTAACAGGGCAACGAGGAGGGGATCGCCGGGTAGGATTATGCTATACGATGCTACTTGGAGGACTTCAATCTACTCTCTTCTACATGCTGCAAGATGGAGGCTGCCGGAAGCGTAGTCTTCGACAGGACTAGCTATCCCCCTCTTATTCTGGCATTCTGCAGTTCAGTCCACTGATATGGCCCCTTTACACATATACACATGCATATGTAGTGTAGCTCCTTGCTTGCGAGTACTTTGGATGAGTACTCACGGTTGCTTTTCTCCCTCTTTTCCCCTTTCTTTGCCTGATTTTCGCAACCAGATGCTGGAGTCCAGGAGCTAGAGATCCCGAGGATGATTTTACGTGGAGTTCGGCTTTGAGGAGTAGTTAGGAGGTCCCAGGCAGGAGGCCTTGCCTTTTCGATCGTTGCTACTTTTGTGCAAGCCTTCTTAAGGCAAACTTGTTTAACTTATGTCTGTACTCAGATATTGTTGCTTCCGCTGACTCGTCTATGATCGAGCACTTGTATTCGAGCCCTCGAGGCCCCTGGCTTGTGTTATGATGCTTGTATGACTTATTTATGTTTTAGAGCTGTGTTGTGATATCTTCCCGTGAGTCCCTGATCTTGATCGTACACATTTGCGTGCATGATTAGTGTACGGTGAAATCGGGGGCGTCACAGGCGGCGCCCCCCTTTCCTACTCCCTCTCCCTCTCCTTCCTTCCCCCTCTCTCCCTCTTGGTGGAATCCTACTAGGACTTGGAGTCCTAGTAGGACTCCCCTCCTTGGGTGCGCCCCCCAAGGCTGGCCGGCCTCCTCCCTCCCTCCTCTATATAGGTGTGGAGGGGGGCACCCTAGGACACACAAGTTGATCTTTTAGCCGTGTGCGGTGCCCCCTCCACAGAAACACACATCGGTCATATCGTCGTAGTGCTTAGGCGACGCCCTACGCCGGAAACTTCATCATCACCGTCACCATGCCATCGTGCTGACGAAACTCTCCCTCGGCCTCAATTGGATCAAGAGTTTGAGGGACGTCACCGAGCTGAACGTGTGCAGATCGCGGAGGTGCCGTGCGTTCGGTACTTGGATCGGTTGGATCGCGAAGACGTTCGACTACATCAACCGCGTTAGTAAACGCTTCCGCTTTCGGTCTACGAGGGTACTGGACACACTCTCCCCGCTCGTTGCTATGCTTCTCCTAGATAGATCTTGCGTGATCGTAGGATTTTTTTTGAAATACTACGTTCCCCAACAGTGGCATCTGAGTCAGGTCTAGAAGCCCGTAGCAGCCATGTAAAACTTGGAACAACAAAGTAGAGGACATCAAACTTGTTTTTGCCGGGCTTGATGTGATGTGATATGGTCAAGACATGATGATATATATATATATATATATATATATATATATATTGTTGTATGAGATGATAATGTTTTGTAACAGTTATCGACAACTGGCAGGAGCCATATGGTTATAGCTTTATTATATGAAATGCAATCGCCATGTAATTGCTTTACTTTATCACTAAGCGGTAGCGATAGTCGTAGAAGCAATAGTTGGCGAGACGACAACGATGCTTCGATGGAGATCAAGGTGTCAAGCCGGTGACGATGGTGATCATGATGGTGCTTTGAAGATGGAGATCAAAGTCACAAGATGATGATGGCCATATCATATCACTTATTTTGATTGCATGTGATGTTTATCTTTTATGCATCTTATTTTGCTTAGTATGGCGGTAGCATTATAAGATGATCTCTCACTAAATTTCAAGGTACAAGTGTTCTCCCTGAGTATGCACCGTTGCGACAGTTCGTCGTGCTGAGACACCACGTGATGATCGGGTGTGAAAAGCTCTACGTTCACATACAACGGGTGCAAGCCAGTTTTGCACACGCAGAGTACTCGGGTTAAACTTGACGAGCCAAGCATATGCAGATATGGCCTCGGAACACTGAGACCGAAAGGTCGAACGTGAATCATATAGTAGATATGATCAACATAGTGATGTTCACCATTGAAAACTACTCCATCTCACGTGATGATAGGACATGGTTTAGTTGATATGGATCACATGATCACTTAGATGATTAGAGGGATGTCTATCTAAGTGGGAGTTCTTAACTAATATGATTAATTGAACTTTAATTTATCATGAACTTAGTACCTGAGTATTTTGCATGCCTATGTTGTTGTAGATAAATGGCCCGTGCTACTGTTCCGTTGAATTTTAATGCGTTCCTAGAGAAAGCTAAGTTGAAAGATGATGGTAGCAACTACATGGACTGGGTCCGTAACTTGAGGATTATCCTCATTGCTGCATAGAAGAATTACGTCCTAGAAGCACCGCTAGGTGCAAGACCCGCTGCAGGAGCAATGCCGGACGTTATGAACGCCTGGCAGAGCAAAGCTGATGACTACTCGATAGTTCAGTGTGCCATGCTTTACGGCTTAGAACCGGGACTTCAACGACGTTTTGAATGTCATGGAGCATATGAGATGTTCCAGGAGTTGAGTTAATATTTCAAGCAAATGCCCGGATTGAGAGATATGAAGTCTCCAATAAGTTCTATAGCTTCAAAATGGAGGAGAATAGTTCTGTCAGTGAACATATACTCAAAATGTCTGGGTACCACAATCACTTGACTCAACTGGGAGTTAATCTTCAGGTTGATAGTGTCATTGACAGAGTTCTGCAATCACTGCCACCAAGCTACAAAAGCTTTGCGATGAACTATAATATGCAAGGGATGGATAAGACAATTCCATAGCTCTTCACGATGCTAAAGGCTGCAGAGGTAGAAATCAAGAAGGAGTATCAAGTGTTGATGGTTAACAAGACCACTAGTTTCAGGAAGAAGGGCAAAGGGAAGAAGGGGAACTTCAAGAAGAACGGCAAGCAAGTTGCTGCTCAAGTGAAGAAGCCCAAGTCTAGACCTAAGCCTGAGACTGAGTGCTTCTACTGCAAAGGGACTAGTCACTGGAAGCGGAACTACCCCAAGTATTTGGCGGATAAGAACGATGGCAAAGTGAAAGGTATATTTGATATACATGTCATTGATGTGTACCTTACTAATGCTTGTAGTGGCGCCTGGGTATTTGATACTGGTTTTGTTGCTCATATTTGCAACTCGAAACAGGGGCTATGAATTAAGCGAAGATTGGCTAAGCACGAGGTGACGATGCGTGTGGGAAATGGTTCCAAAGACGATGTGATCGTTGTCGGCACGCTACCTCTACATCTACCTTCGGGATTAGTTTTAGACCTGAATAATTGTTATTTGGTGCCAGCGTTAAGCATGAACATTATATCTGGATCTTGTTTGATGCGAGACGGTTATTCATTTAAATCAGAGAATAATAGTTGTTCTATTTATATGAGTAATATCTTTTATGGTCATGCACCCTTAATGAGTGGTCTATTTTTATTGAATCTCAATAGTAGTGATACACATATTCATAGTATTGAAGCCAAAAGATATAAGTTTAATAATGATAGTGCAACTTATTTGTGGCACTGCCGTTTAGGTCATATTGGTGTAAAGCGCATGAAGAAACTCCATGCTGATGGGCTTTTGGAATCACTTGATTATGAATCACTTGATGCTTGCGGACCATGCCTCATGGGCAAGATGACTAAGACTCCGTTCTCCGGAACAATGGAGCAAGCAACAGACTTCTTGGAAATAATACATACTGATGAATGCGGTCCGATGAGTATTGAGACTCGCGGCGGGTATCATTATTTTCTGACCTTCACAGATGATTTGAGCATTTATGGGTATATCTACTTGATGAAACATAAGTCTGAAACATTTGAAAAGTTCAAAGAATTTCAGAGTGAAGTGGAAAATCATCGTAACAAGAAAATAAAGTTTCTACAATCTGATCATGGAGGTGAATATTTCAGTTACGAGTTTGGTCTTCATTTGAAACAATGCAGAATAGTTTCGCAACTCACGCCACCCGGAACACCACAGCGTAATGGTGTGTCCGAACGTCGTAACCACACTTTATTAGATATGGTGTGATCTATGATGTCTCTTACTAATTTACCGCTATCGTTTTTGGGTTATGCTTTAGAGACGGCTGCATTCACGTTAAATAGGGCACCATCTAAATCCGTTGAGATGACACCATATGAACTCTGGTTTGGCAAGAAACCGAAGTAGTCATTTCTTAAAGTTTGGGGCTGCGATGCTTATGTGAAAAAGCTTCAACCTGATAAGCTCGAACCCAAATCGGAGAAATGTGTCATCATAGGATACCCAAAGGAGACTGTTGGGTACACCTTCTATCACAGATCCGAAGGCAAAATATTTGTTGCTAAGAATGGATCCTTTCTAGAGAAGGAGTTTTTCTCAAAAGAAGTGTGGGAGGAAAGTAGAACTTGATGAGGTAATTGTATCTGCTCCCTTATTGGAAAGTAGTTCATCACAGAAATCAGTTCCAGTGATTCCTACACCAATTATTGAGGAAACTAATGATGATGATCATGAAGCTTCTGATCAAGTTACTACTGACTCTCGTAGGTCAACTGATACGTCTCCAACGTATCTATAATGTTTGATTGTTCCATGCTATATTATATTCTGTTTTGGATGTTTAATGGGCTTTATTATACACTTTTATATTATTTTTGGGACTAACCTATTAACCGGAGGCCCAGCCCAAATTGTTGTTTTTTGCCTATTTCAGTGTTTCGAAGGAAAGGAATATCAAACGGAGTCCAAACAGAATGAAACCTTTGGGAACGTGATTTTCGGAACAAACGTGATCCAGAGGACTTGGAGTGGACGTCAAGAAATCACCAAGGAGGCCACGAGGCAGGGGCACGCGCCTACCCCCTGGACGCGCCCTCCACCCGCGTGGGCCCCTCGTAGCTCCACCGACCTACTTCTTCCTCCTATATATACCTACGTACCCCCAAACCATCAGAGACGGAGCCAAAACCCTATTTCCACCGCCGCAACCTTCTGTACCCGTGAGATCCCATCTTGGGGCCTTTTCCGGCGCTCCGTCGGAGGGGGCATCGATCACGGAGGGTTTCTACATCAACAACATAGCCTCTCCGATGATGTGTGAGTAGTTTACCTCAGACCTTCGGGTCCATAGTTATTAGCTAGATTGCTTCTTCTCTCTCTTTGGATCTCAATACAAAGTTCTCCTCGATTCTCTTGGAGATCTATTTGATGTAACACTTCTTTTGCGGTGTGTTTGTCGAGATCCGATGAATTGTGGGTTTATGATAAAGATTATCTATGAACAATATTTGAATCTCCTCTGAATTCTTTTATGTATGATTGGTTATCTTTGCAAGTCCTTTTGAATTATCAGTTTGGTTTGGCCTACTAGATTGATCTTTCTTGCAATGGGAGAAGTGCTTAGCTTTGGGTTCAATCTTGCGGTGCTCGATCCCAGTGACAGTAGGGGAAACGACATGTATTGTATTGTTGCCATCGAGGATAAAAAGATGGGGTTTATATTATATTGCATGAGTTTATCCATCTACATCATGTCATCTTGCTTACAGCGTTACTCCGTTCTTATGAACTTAATACTCTAGATGCATGCTGAATAGCGGTCGATGTGTGGAGTAATAGTAGCAGATGCAGGCAGGAGTCGGTCTACTTGTCACGGACGTGATGCCTATATACATGATCATACCTAGATATTCTCATAACTATGCTCAATTCTATCAATTGCTCGACAGTAATTTGTTTACCCACCGTAATACTTATGCTATCTTGAGAGAAGCCACTAGTGAAACCTATGGCTGTAGCGACCAGACCTCAAACAGTCTAGTCTCTGTGCATCAGTGTCATCCCTGGATCGGTAATGCTGACACGCACAGTACTTGAAGGTTTTATAACAGAGTAGCAATCACACACTTATTACATTGAATGTCCCAAAAAGAGAACTTATTACAATAAATACGGCTTAGGGCCATCTAAAACGATAACAGCGGAAGGCTTGGAAGATAAAGTGAGTCCATCTACTCCAACGGCATCACTGAGTATAAGACCACGACCTATGGCACCTTCCTCGTCGTCTGGAAAGTCTGCAACATGATACGTTGCAGCCCGAAAACGGGTCAGCACATGGAATATGCTGGCAATGTAACACATAGAGAGTAATGAACAGAATAATGCTATCACTACATGCATGTTTGGCTGGTGGAAAGCTCTATGGTTACAGTTTTGCAAAAAGCCAATTTTTCCGTACCACAAAGGAATAAATTTTATTTAACTATCATGGTGGTTGTTAAACATTGAGAAGGTACCTCCAACTCAATCCCAATTAAGAACGTTTAAGTAACATGATGATGAGATTCACATGATAATCCAAGAACTAGATACTCAAGATGTCCATAATCGGGGACACGGCTAACCATGATTAGATTGTACACTCTGCAGAGGTTTGCGCACTTTTCCCCACAAGACTCGATCTCCTTCGTTTGATTTCTCGCACTACATGGTGTTTGAGAAACGGATGACCGAGACACAGTCTTTCAGAAACAATACTCTTTACTCCGGGTGGACAGTTACACCTACTTTCCCCTACATCTGCTAGCCCACCTCTTCAAGAGGTCATGTAACCTACTCAACTATGATAGAGCCCATAATAGCTTGTGGCTGCACACGGAAGTTTCTAGCATGAAAAATCTCATGATCCCTTTGAGTCTGGGTGGCGGTCCATAGGATGATCACATGGGTACTCCGGGATATCCAAAAATACAAGCAACACTGGGTTCTCCAGGTGCCTCAATCCACCCAGATGTAAATTAAAGTAACCACCTTAAGTTGAACCATTAATTAACAATCTCACATCTGTCATGGACAACTCTCAAACCCAATCCACGTCTACGAGCATAGCATAGCAATATAAGCAAACGTAGAAGTAACTCCCAATGGTTTGATATAAACAGGGCAATAGGTACTACCTCATCTACTTCCCAAAACCCACATTTTAATCAGATCCTAATAATGCAATAGTTCGAGGATTGATCTAATGCAATAAAACTGGGTGGTAAAGAGGTATGATCAAAGTGTTACTTGCCTTGCTGATGATCCGTGAAACCTAGAGACTCGTAGTAGCACGCTTCGCACTCCGGGTACTCTATCGCAAACAAACAATACATACATAAGCAATCAAGCAAGGGTGCATGGTTAAAACTCAAAATAAGAGATCTAACCAGAAAGTTCAACTTAAGAACTCCGGTTTGCAAAAATAATCAAATCGAACGAAGCAACGAAACTCAAACGGCGAAAGAAACAAGCTTCGTTTACTAATCTGGACCTAAATCAAATTTTCCAGTAGCAAAAACTTGTTTGAGTTGGTTAATCAGAAAGAGGGTTTCGAGACGAAACTCTAGGCGCTTGAATCGCCTGATTCCGATAAACGAGCGAAAAGTTATACTAAAACGAAAAACAGATCGGAAATCGCGAGCGAAAATAATCGCGAAAAATCCGAGAAAAAGAAAAACTGACGAACAGGCTAACGAACGAACGTTCGCTGTCTGCGGTTAAACGACGAAAACCGTTCGTTAAAACGAACGTCCGTGAAATAGGCTATACCGAAAAAAATAAAATCGATCTAATAAAAAAATAAACCGGGGTTTTCTAAAAAAACACGCACGGTTTTCCGGAGAAAACCGGCGGCGGCGGCGGTCAACCTCGGGTGGCGGGACGGCAGGGGCGGGGACGGCTCCGGCGTCGGGCGGGGTCAGCGGCGGGGCTCCGGGCGGCGACGGTTCGGCGGCGCGGCGGCGGTGGTGCGGTTCGGCGGCGGCGGCGCTAGGGTTTCGCGGGGGCGAGCGGCTTGGGCTAGCGGGGCGGCCTCGCGGCTTATAAAGGCTGGCCGGATCAGAGTCCTAGCCTGACACGGCCCGGTAGGTCGGTTCTTTTTTTTAATCAGACGTGCAGAAAAATAAAGAAAAGAAATACTAAACGGACTCCAAAAATCCCGAAATAAATTTTCCCCGTCTTCTAAAAATAAGCCGGACAAGATGAACATTTATGTGGGCCTAAAATGCAATTTTGAAAAACACATATTTTTCCTAATTCAAATAAAATCAAATATTTGTTTTTTATATTTTTCCTCCAATATTTCATTATTTGTGGAGAAGTCATTTTATCCCCTCTCATATATTTGATATGAAATATTTTCAGAGAGAAAATAATTAAAACAAATGATCCTATTTTCAAAATTTGAGAAAACCCAAATATGAAAATAATGAAATCCCCAACTCTCTCCGTGGGTCCTTGAGTTGCGTAGAATTTCTAGGATCGCAAAACAAAATGCAATAAAATATGTTATGCATGATGATCTAATGTATAACATTCCAAATTGAAAATTTGGGATGTTACAAACCTACCCCCCTTAAGATGAATCTCGCCCTCGAGATTCGGGTTGGCTAGAAAATAGGTGAGAGTGGTCCTTCCGTAGATCTTCCTCTCGCTCCCAGGTGGCTTCATCCTCGGTATGGTGACTCCACTGAACTTTGCAAAACTTGATAACCTTGCTGCGGGTGACTCGGCTGGCATATTCGAGAATCTTGACTGGTTTCTCCTCATAGGTCAAATCGCTATCCAGCTGAATCGCTTCCAGTGGCACTATATCTCTCAGTGGTATCTCAGCCATCTCTGCGTGGCACTTCTTCAACTAAGAAACATGGAACACATCGTGAACTCCCGACAATCCTTCGGGCAATTCCAACTTGTAAGCAACTTCTCCCATACGCTCCAAAACTTTGTATGGTCCTACAAAATGTGGCGCTAACTTTCCTTTAACTCCAAAGCGCTTCACTCCTCGAAGTGGTGATACTCGAAGATAAACTCTGTCTCCGACTTCGTAAACTGTCTCCTTGCATTTAGAATCCGCATAACTCTTCTGCCTGGACTGGGCTACCTTGAGTCTATCGCGAATCAACTTCACCTTCTGTTCAGGCTCTTTAATCAAATCTGGTCCAAACAACTGGCGGTCTCCAACTCCATCCCACAACAACGATGTCCTGCACCTCCTTCCGTACAGAGCTTCGAAAGGGGCCATCTTCAAACTGGATTGATAACTGTTGTTGTAAGAGAACTCTGCATACGGCAAATTGTCGTCCCAACTAGATCCATAATCTAGCGCACAAGCTCTCAGCATGTCCTCCAAAATCGGATTGACTCTCTCGGTCTGTCCGTCTGTCTGTGGATGAAAGGCTGTACTGAACTCTAGCCTGGTACCCAAAGTTTCGTGCAATTGATTCCAAAACTTTGAAGTAAACTGGGTTCCTCTATCTGATACAATGGTCCTCGGAACTCCATGCAGACATACGATCCTGGTCATGTATATCTTTGCCAACTTAGCACTTGTATAAGTGGTCTTTACTGGGATGAAATGAGCTACCTTCGTCAAACGATCGACTACAACCCATATCGAGTCATAGCCTAAACGAGTCCTGGGCAATCCTATGATAAAATCCATGCCTAGCTTATCCCACTTCCATTCGGGTATCGTCAATGGTTGTAGCAATCCTGCTGGCTTCTGATGCTCTGCTTTTACTCTCTGGCATACATCACAAACTGCTACATACTCCGCAATATCCTTCTTCATTCCGGTCCACCAGAAACTGTCCTTTAAATCTAGGTACATCTTGGTATTTCCTGGGTGAATCGAATATGGTGAATCATGGGCCTCTTGCAAGATCAACTTCCTAATCTCCGGATCATTGGGCACATAAACGCGGTCCTCAAACCATAAGGTATCGTGCTCATTCTCACGAAATCCCTTGGCTTTTCCTTTACTCATCCTTTCCTTTATCTCGGCAATTTCCTTGTCTGTCTTCTGAGCTTCTCTGATCTTATCCATCAAAGTAGACTGAATCTCCAATGCTGCTACATAGCCTCTCGGAACTATTTCCAAACATAGTTCGCGAAGATCCTCTGCTAACTCCTTGGGTAACTCTCCGGTCATGAGTGTGTTGACATGGCTCTTGCGGCTCAACGCATCGGCTACTACGTTAGCCTTCCCTGGGTGATAATGCAATCTCATATCATAATCCTTAATGAGCTCCAACCATCTCCTTTGCCTGAGATTCAACTCCTTCTGCGTGAAAATGTACTTCAAACTCTTGTGATCCGTGTACACCTCACAATGGTTTCCGATGAGAAAATGTCTCCACGTCTTCAACGCATGCACTACGGCTGCTAACTCCAAATCATGTGTAGCATAATTCAACTCATGGGGTTTAAGCTGTCGTGAGGCATATGAAACAACTCTTCCCTCCTGCATTAGCACTGCTCCAAGTCCTTGACGAGAAGCATTGCAATATACTTCATAATCCTTGCGTTGATCTGGCAGAATCAACACTGGCGCTGTAACCAAACGTTTCTTCAACTCCTGGAAACTAGCCTCACATTCCTCAGCCCAATTGAATTTGGTGTCCTTCTTCAACAACTCCGTCATAGGCTTTGCAATCTTCGAGAAATTCTCAATGAATCTCCGGTAATATCCTGCGAGTCCAAGAAAACTCCGGATTTCTCCAACTATCGTGGGTGACTCCCAATTTGTCATAGTGTTAACCTTGGTGGGATCTGCTGCTATTCCTTCTCCGGATATAACATGTCCAAGGAATCCAACTTCCTTTAACCAAAACTCGCACTTGCTGAACTTGGCATATAACTGATGTTCTCTGAGCTTTCCAAGTACCAAACGCAAATGCTCCTTATGCTCTTCTTCATTCTTCGAATAGACCAGAATATCATCAATGAACACTACGGCGAACTTATCCAAAAACTCCATAAACACTTTGTTCATCATGTTCATGAAATAGGCGGGTGCGTTAGTCAGGCCAAATGACATAACGGTGTACTCATATAGCCCATACCTTGTGGTAAAAGCTGTCTTGGGTATATCCTGCTCTTGAATCTCCAACTGGTGGTATCCTGATCGCAAATCAATCTTGGAAAATACTTTAGCTCCTTGTAGTCGGTCAAACAGATCATTGATCATCGGTAGTGGGTACTTGTTCTTGATTGTTACTTCATTCAATCCACGATAATCAACAACCATCCTCAACGATCCATCTTTCTTCTCCACCAGAAGTACGGGTGATCCCCAAGGTGACGAACTTGGGCGAATATATCCTTTATCCAGTAACTCCTTAATCTGCTTCTTAATTTCATCCAAATCCTTAGCGGGCATCCTGTACGGTCTCTTAGATATTGACCCAGTGCCTGGCAAAAGCTCAATCAAAAACTCGATGTCTCTATCCGGTGGCATGCCTGGCAACTCCTCTGGAAATACGTCAGGGAAATCCTTCACCACTGGCACTTCCTCCTGTACAACTCCTGATAAGGAATTCACTTGAGTCCTCTTCGGCACATGCCGGGATACATACTTAATCCTTCTTCCTTCTGGGGTAGTAAGCAAAATCGTCTTACTGGCGCAATCGATGTTTCCTCCATACATAGATAGCCAATCCATTCCCAAAATCACATCCAAACCTTGCGACTCCAAAACTATTAGGTCTGAGGGGAAAACATGCCTACCTATGGCCAATGGTATCTGAAAACATCCTTGGCTTGCCATATACTCTGCTCCTGGCGAGGTTACTAACATAGGTGTTCTAAGAACTTTGGTGGGCAACTTAAACTTATCCACAAATCCCCTTGATATGTATGAATGCGATGCACCAGTATCAAAAAGAACGATTGCAGTAAATGACTTAACCAAAAACTTACCTATTACTGCATCAGGTTGTGCTTCAACCTCCTCCACATTAACGTGGTTCACTTGTCCTCTGTTGAAAGGGTTCGGCTTCTTCCCCGAGCTTCCATTGCCATTTCCATTCTTAGCTTCCGGACAATCAGTGGCATAATTTCCAGTCCTCTGGCACTTGAAACAAGTAACGTGGCTTAGATCCCTCTTGGCTGGGGTTGATGGGTTGGTACGGTTTTGTCCGTTGCTTCCTCCGTTCCCATTGCCATTCTTGGGGCCACTATGATTGTGCGAGCTCCCTCCATTGTGACTGTGACCTCCATGGTTATGCTGAAGGTGTCCTCCCGAGTTTGGGGTAAAACGAGGCTTCTGGTGAGCTCCTGTACTGTACTTTCCTTGTCCATACTTCCTCTTACGACTCTCAATCTGCTGCTGCTAAACTTCAATCATGAGAGCTCTATCTACCAACTCCTGGTAGTTGTTAAAAGTTGCCACCATCAACTGCATGCTCAGCTCATCATTCAGTCCTTCCAAAAACTTCTCCTACTTAGCTGCATCCGTAGCAACGTCATCTGGGGCATAACGTGCTGACTTATTGAAATCCTCCACGTATTGGCCAACGGTACGTCCTCCTTGGCGTAAGTTGCGAAACTCACGCTTCTTCATGGCCATAGCTCCTGCTGAAACGTGGGCAGTACAGAAAGCTTGCTGAAACTGGTCCCATGTGACAATGTCAATGGGGTGAGTGGCTGTGTAATTCTCCCACCATGATGCTGCGGGTCCATCAAGCTGATGTACGGCAAAACGCACTCTCTCCGCATCTGTGCATCCTGCAGTGGTCAGCTCCCTTCCAACCTTGCGGAGCCAATCATCTGCCACAATCGGCTCGGTGCTACTGGAGAACACCGGCGGATTCAGCCTAAGAAAACGGGCTAAGTGATCAACAGGTGGTGGTGGTGGTGGGTTGTTGTTGTTGTTGTTGCCTTGGTTCTGAACTAGCACTTGCATCAAGGCATTCTGCTACTGAATCAATTGAGTGATCTAAGGTGGGAAAACAAATCCGGTGTCGCGTCTCGGAAGCATCTGATGGGTTTAGAAAAGATGAGAAAATAGGATAGAATGAGGTCTAGAGGGAAAACACTACCCATATGCACATGAGACAAACACAATCATATCACTCCAATCAATTCAAACAAGGCATACAATCGATCTAACTATCGTTACAAAGTGCTTGGACTATACTATATACATGGTGGAATACTACTACTAATTTGGTGGTCTACTAGAAAAATTGCTCAGTTGAAGACTCCATGATATTTGGTCCGGCTTCATCCTCCCAATCATCATCACTGGGGTCCGAGTCGGTGTCGTCGATGATGATGTAGTTCTCCGGGCAAGTAGAATCGTCATCATCTCCTCCTGGTGTTGGGTCTCCCATGAAAACTCCTAGCTTCTTTATCAGGTCGTCATTCTTCTCCACTAGTGCGACGATTTCCTCCATATAATCCTTGCGTGTAGCCTTGAGTTCTTCCTCCAGTTCCATGATCCTTGTCTTTGCCTTCTTCAGTTCTATCATGTCTGCGCACATATGGTTCTCCTGGCGACGAATGTGCTGGTTTAACTCCTGAATGAAAGCTGCAATAGATCTATCCTTCCTGGTGCTGATCATCTCCCATTGCTCGTCTCGGCGCCCACAAATCTGATAGATAGTATCCTTGAGATCATTGTGGAACACTTCTCCAATGCGTCCTATGGTGATGTGGGCTGCCATGCTCTTTCCTAGACTCCAGGTTGATGAATCAAAGGAAAACTCTATGGGCTCAGTGACTGGCATGAACGTCCTTCCTGGAACTTGAACTTGAATCATCCAGCGCTCCTCTTCTGGTAGTGTGGAGTTGTAGGTTCCGGTGAAGCTTGGTATTCCGATGTTCAGGTACTTAGCAACTTCCTTCAAGTGTCGTCCAAATGGTGTATCCTCATCCAGTTGGGCGAACTTGTTCCTTGCATCCGCCATCCTAAAAGAGTGGAAGAGAGGAGAGGAGTCAGAAATGAGAAGAGAGTAGTAATCTAGGGCTTTAGCTTAGTGGTCGTGTCCTACAGTCAGCGTGTGCTCTGATACCATCTTTGTAGCGACCAGACCTCAAACAGTCTAGTCTCTATGCATCAGTGTCATCCCTGGATCGGTAATGCTGACACACACAGTGCTTGAAGGTTTTATAACAGAGTAGCAATCACACACTTATTACATTGAATGTCTCAAAAAGAGAACTTATTACAATAAATACGGCTTAAGGCCATCTAAAACGATAACAGCGGGAGGCTTGGAAGATAAAGTGAGTCCATCAACTCCAACGGCATCACTGAGTATAAGACCACGACCTATGGCACCTTACTCGTCGTCTGAAAAGTCTGCAATATGATACGTTGCAGCCCGAAAACGGGTCAGCACATGGAATATGCTGGCAATGTAACACATAGAGAGTAATGAACAGAATAATGCTATCACTACATGCATGTTTGGCTGGTGGAAAGCTCTATGGTTACAGTTTTGCGAAAAGCCAATTTTTCCCTACCACAAAGGAATAAATTTTATTTAACTATCATGGTGGTTGTTAAACATTGAGAAGGTACCTCCAACTCAATCCCAATTAAGAACGTGATTAACCCAATCAAATCAAATTAAGTAACATGATGATGAGATTCACATGATAATCCAAGAACTAGATACTCAAGATGTCCATAACCAGGGACACGGCTAACCATGATTAGATTGTACACTCTGCAGAGGTTTGCGCACTTTTCCCCACAAGACTCGATCGCCTCCGCTTGATTTCTCGCACTACATGGTGTTTGAGAAACGGATGACCGAGACACAGTCTTTTAGAAACAAAACTCTTTACTCCGGGTGGACAGTTACACCTACTTTCCCCTACATCTGCTAGCCCACCTCTTCAAGAGGTCATGTAACCTACTCAACTACGCTAGAGCCCATAATAGCTTATGGCTGCACACGGAAGTTTCTAGCATGAAAAATCTCATGATCCCTTTGAGTCTGGGTGGCGGTCCATAGGATGATCACACGGGTACTCCGGATATCCAAAAATACAGGCAACACTGGGTTCTCCAGGTGCCTCAATCCACCCAGATGTAAATTAAAGTAACCACCTTAAGTTGAACCATTAATTAACAATCTCACATCTGTCATGGAAAACTCTCAAACCCAATCCACGTCTACGAGCATAGCATAGCAATATAAACAAACATAGAAGTAACTTCCAATGGGTTGATATAAACAGGGCAATAGGTGCTACCTCATCTACTTCCCAAAACCCACATTTTAATCAGATCCTAATCATGCAATAGTTTGAGGATTGATCTAATGCAATAAAACTGGGTGGTAGAGAGGTATGATCAAAGTGTTACTTGCCTTGCTGATGATCCGTGAAACCTAGAGACTCATAGTAGCACGCTTCGCACTCCGGGTACTTGTAAGGCCCCGAGACCGACGCTCCAGACGCCTTGCATGTTCTTCATGATCGCTGTGTGTTTTATTTGTTTGTTGCATTCATCATCGCATCATACGCATTGCATCCGCATGTTTTCTTGAGCTTGTAGTTGCTCGTAGTTGCCGCGTTCCCCTTGCCTTCGTTGACCGTTCTGAGACCAACCAGATTTTGTTTCCCTCTTGCCTGGCTGCCTAACCTCTCTGCACATCCCGCAAATCCCTCGCGCGCGTCCGAAAACTTCCCCGGACCCGAACCGGGTTGTCGTTACCGATGGGTCCGGATCATCCCCAAACATCCCTAAAATATCTTCGATTATTTGTTTGAGCTTTCTGACCTAATTATCCAAGACCGTTCGATTTTGATCGGAGGGTCTAAAACTTGCCCCTTCTAACCACCTACCTATTTAATCAGCCTAAACCCTAGCCCCTACCTGTCCAATCCACAATTTCCCATCGTGCCGCCGCTAGCCAACCACCCCTCTCATGTCTCCCTCGGGATCCTCCCGATACAAAATCCCCGCCAACCGCTCCGACCAGCTCCCTTGATTTCCGCCGCCACCGGATTCCAGCAAGACACCACCTTCTCCTCGTCTCTGCAGCGAACCCAACCAGCACCCCTCGCCTGGTGAGCACCCAGATCCAGTGTCCTCTCCTGTGCACTGTTGGGCCAGCAGTTTCAGCCCGATTGCGTTTTTTCCTGTTTTGTGAATTTCCTAATTTTCAGGGAATTGGCAGATTTACAGAAAACCCCTTCATGATCATGCATTTAATAACTACACAACCGTGCATCGGATTAAAATGTTTTATATATGTAAAATGCTTAGAATTTCATCTAGTTTCACATTATGCAACTTTCATCCATGTTTAAACTGTTTAAACTTGCTGTTTGTTTAATTTTTCATAAATGTCATATTAAAATGATTTATTTCATAACTAAATAACCGTAGCTCCAAATTTAATAAACTTTATATGTAAATGGGGTAGGAAAATGCCTAGTTTAACATGGTGCACTTTATTTTGCTGTTTAACAACATTAAAATTGTGTTTAGGGCAGAACAGTACCAAATCTAAAATATGCACATGAGGATTTTCCGGAATTGTTGTTTGTCGCTCCGGCCTCATTTAAACTTGCCTAGATGGTAGTTTTCATACGCTTCACCCCTTGCCATGTTTAAAAACATTTAATATTGTTGGGTACATAAATAAGAGAGAACTAAATAAGTGATGTGGTGCTTCGTCAATATGCAACTCGTTGCATATTGAGCTCCACTTAATTTGTAGTATTGTTTGTTGCACTTTGCCATGCCATGCCCCATTAAACCGGACATGCGTCTTATACTTGATTGTGCATCATGACATGTTTATGTGATGATTGTTTACTATGTTGTTTGTTTCTTTCCGGGTTGCTTCTCTTGTTAGCTTCGGTGTTCCGGAGTTGTGAGGATTCGTTCGACTATGCCCGTTTGTCTTCTTCATGGACTCGTTCTTCTTCCTTGCGGGATCTCAGGCAAGATGACCATACCCTCGAAATCACTTCTATCTTTGCTTGCTAGTTATTTCGCTCCATTGCTATGCCGCGCTACCTGTTGGAAATATGCCCTAGAGGCAATAATAAATGGTTATTATTATATTTCTGTGTTCATGATAATAGTCTATTATTCATGCTATAATTGTATTGTCCGGAAATCGTAATACATGTGTGAATACATAGACCACAACCTGTCCCTAGTAAGCCTCTAGTTGACTAGCTCGTTGATCAACAGATAGTCATGGTTTCCTGACTATGGACATTGGATGTCATTGATAACGGGACCACATCATTAGGAGAATGATGTGATGGACAAGACCCAATCCTAAGCATAGCATAAAAGATCATGTAGTTTCGTTTGCTAGAGCTTTTCCAATGTCAAGTATCTTTTCCTTGGACCATGAGATCGTGCAACTCCCGGATACCGTAGGAGTGCTTTGGGTGTGCCAAACGTCACAACGTAACTGGGTGACTATAAAGGTGCATTACGGGTATCTCCGAAAGTGTCTGTTGGGTTGGCACGGATCGAGACTGGGATTTGTCACTCCGTGTGACGGAGAGGTATCTCTGGGCCCACTCGGTAATGCATCATCATAATGAGCTCAATATGACTAAGGCGTTAGTCACGGGATCATGCATTGCGGTACGAGTAAAGAGACTTGCCGGTAACGAGATTGAACTAGGTATTGGGATACCGACGATCGAATCTCAGGCAAGTAACATACCGATTGACAAAGGGAATTGCATACGGATTGATTGAATCCTCGACACCGTGGTTCACCCGATGATATCATCGTGGAACATGTGGGAGCCAACATGGGTATCCAGATCCCGCTGTTGGTTATTGACCGGAGAGGCGTCTCGGTCATGTCTGCATGTCTCCCGAACCCGTAGGGTCTACACACTTAAGGTCCGGTGACGCTAGGGTTGTAGAGATATATGTATGCGGAAACCCGAAAGTTGTTCGGAGTCCCGGATGAGATCCCGGACGTCACGAGAGGTTCCGGAATGGTCCGGAGGTAAAGATTTATATATGGGAAGTCTTATTTTGGTCGCCGGAAAAGTTTCGCGCTTTATCGGTATTGTACCGGGAGTGCCGAAAGGGGTCCGGGGGTCCACCAGCCCCGGGGGGCCACATGGGCTGTAAGGGGTGCGCCTTGGCCTATATGGGCCAAGGGCACCAGCCCCAAGAGGCCCATGCGCAAGAGATAAGAAAGAAGGGAGAGTCCTAAAGGGGGAAGGCACCTCCGAGGTGCCTTGGGGGGGGAAGGACTCCCCCCTGGCCGCACCCTTCCTTGAAGGAAGGGGCAAGGCTGCGCCCCCCCCTCTCCCTTGGCCCTATATATAGTGGGGGGAAGGGAGGGCAGCAACATCTAAGCCTTGGGCGCCTCCCTCCTCCCCTGCAACACCTCTCTCTCTCTCGCAGAAGCTCGGCGAAGCCCTGCCGGAGACCCGCTACATCCACCACCACGCCGTCGTGCTGTTGGATCTCCATCAACCTCTCCTCCCCCCTTGCTGGATCAAGAAGGAGGAGACGTCGCTACACCGTACGTGTGTTGAACGCGGAGGTGCCATACGTTCGGCACTCGGTCATCGGTGATTTGGATCACGACGAGTACGACTCCGTCATCCACGTTCATTGGAACGCTTCCGCTCGCGATCTACAAGGGTATGTAGATGCACTCCTTTCCCCTCGTTGCTAGTAGAGTCCATAGATGCATCTTGGTGAGCGTAGGAAAATTTTAAATTATGCTACGATTCCCAACAGTGGCATCATGAGCCAGGTCTATGCGTAGTTACTATGCACGAGTAGAACACAAAGCAGTTGTGGGCGTTGAGTTTGCCAATTCTTCTTGCCGCTACTAGTCTTTTCTTGTTTCGGCGGCATTGTAGGATGAAGCGGCCCGGACCGACCTTACACGTACTCTTACGTGAGACAGGTTCCACCGACTGACATGCACTAGTTGCATAAGGTGGCTAGCGGGTGTCTGTCTCTCCTACTTTAGTCGGAACGGATTCGATGAAAAGGGTCCTTATGAAGGGTAAATAGAAATTGGCAAATCACGTTGTGGTCATACGTAGGTAAGAAACGTTCTTGCTAGAAACCTACAAACCACGTAAAAACATGCAACAACAATTAGAGGACGTCTAACTTGTTTTTGCAGCAAGTGCTATGTGATATGATATGGCCAGAAGATGTGATGAATGATATATGTGATGTATGAGATTGATCATATTCTTGTAATAAGAATCACGACTTGCATGTCGATGAGAATGACAACCGGCAGGAGCCATAGGAGTTGTCTTTATTATTTTGTATGACCTGCGTGTCATTGAATAACGCCATGTAAATTACTTTACTTTGTTGCTAAACGCATTAGCCATAGAAGTAGAAGTAATCGTTGGCGTGACGACTTCATGAAGACACAATGATGGAGATCATGATGATGGAGATCATGGTGTCATGCCGGTGACAAAGATGATCATGGTGCCCCGAAGATGGAGATCAAAGGAGCATGATGATATTGGCCATATCATGTCACTATTTGATTGCATGTGATGTTTATCATGTTTTTGCATCTTATTTGCTTAGAACGACGGTAGCAAGTAGGATGATCCCTTATAATAATTTCAAGAAAGTGTTCACCCTAACTGTGCACCGTTGCGAAGGTTCGTCGTTTCGAAGCACCACGTGATGATCGGGTGTGATAGATTCTTACGTTCGAATACAACGGGTGTTGACGAGCCTAGCATGTACAGACATGGCCTCGGAACACACGCAATACACTTAGGTTGACCTGACGAGCCTAGCATGTACAGACATGGCCTCGGAACACGGAGGACCGAAAGGTCGAGCATGAGTCGTATAGAAGACACGATCAACATGGAGATGTTCACCGATCTTGACTAGTCCGTCTCACGTGATGATCGGACACGGCCTAGTTGAACTCGGATCATGTTTCACTTAGATGACTAGAGGGATGTCTATCTGAGTGGGAGTTCATTAAATAATTTGATTAGATGAACTCAATTATCATGAACTTAGTCTAAAATCTTTACACTATGGCTTGTAGATCAAATGGCCAACGTTGTCCTCAATTTCAACGCGTTCCTAGAGAAAACCAAGCTGAAAGATGATGGCAGCAACTATACGGACTGGGTCCGGAACCTGAGGCTCATCCTCATAGTAGCCAAGAAAGATTATGTCTTAGAAGCACCGCTAGGTGATGCACCAATCCCACAGAACCAAGACGTTATGAACGCTTGGCAATCACGTGCTGATGATTACTCCCTCGTTCAGTGCAGCATGCTTTACAGCTTAGAACCGGGTCTCCAAAAGCGTTTTGAGAAACATGGAGCATATGAGATGTTCGAGGAGCTGAAACTAGTTTTCCAAGCTCATGCCCGGGTCGAGAGATATGATGTCTCCGACAAGTTCTTCAGCTGTAAAATGGAGGAGAACAGTTCTGTTAGTGAGCACATACTCAGAATGTCTGGGTTGCACAACCGCTTGTCTCAGCTGGGAGTTAATCTCCCGGATGACGCGGTCATTGACAGAATCCTCCAGTCGCTTCCACCAAGTTACAAGAGCTTTGTGATGAACTACAATATGCAGGGGATGGAAAAGACCATTCCCGAGGTATATTCAATGCTGAAATCAGCGGAAGGGGAGATCAGAAAAGAACATCAAGTGTTGATGGTGAATAAAACCACCAAGTTCAAGAAGGGCAAGGGTAAGAAGAACTTCAAGAAGGACGGCAAGGGAGTTGCCGCGCCCGGTAAACCAGTTACTGGGAAGAAGTCAAAGAATGGACCCAAGCCCGGGACTGAGTGCTTTTATTGCAAGGGAAGTGGTCACTGGAAGCGGAACTGCCCCAAATATTTAGCGGACAAGAAGAAGGCCGGCAACACCCAAGGTATATGTGATATACAAGTAATTGATGTGTACCTTACCAGTACTCGTAGTAGCTCCTGGGTATTTGATACCGGTGCGGTTGCTCATATTTGTAACTCAAAGCAGGAACTACGGAATAAACGGAGACTGGCAAAGGACGAGGTGACGATGCGCGTCGGGAATGGTTCCAAGGTCGATGTGATCGCCGTCGGCACGCTACCTCTGCATCTACCCACGGGATTAGTTTTAAACCTCAATAATTGTTATTTAGTGCCAGCTTTGAGCATGAACATTGTGTCTGGATCTCGTTTAATTCGAGATGGCTATTCATTTAAATCCGAGAATAATGGTTGTTCTATTTATTTGAGAGAGATGTTTTATGGTCATGCCCCGCTGGTCAATGGTTTATTTTTGATGAATCTCGAACGTGATGTTACACATGTTCATAGTGTGAATACCAAAAGATGTAAAGTTGATAACGATAGTCCCACATACTTGTGGCACTGCCGCCTTGGTCACATTGGTGTCAAGCGCATGAAGAAGCTCCATGCAGATGGACTTTTGGAGTCTCTTGATTACGAATCATTTGACACGTGCGAACCATGCCTCATGGGTAAGATGACCAAGACTCCGTTCTCCGGAACAATGGAGCGAGCAACCAACTTATTGGAAATCATACATACCGATGTGTGTGGTCCAATGAGTGTTGAGGCTCGCGGAGGATATCGTTATGTTCTCACTCTCACTGATGATTTAAGTAGATATGGGTATGCCTACCTAATGAAACACAAGTCTGAAACCTTTGAAAAGTTCAAGGAATTTCAGTGAGAGGTTGAGAATCAACGTGACAGGAAAATAAAATTCTTACGATCAGATCGTGGTGGAGAATATTTAAGTCACGAATTTGGTACACACTTAAGGAAATGTGGAATAGTTTCACAACTCACGCCGCCTGGAACACCTCAGAGAAATGGTGTGTCCGAACTTCGTAATCGCACTCTATTGGATATGGTGCGATCTATGATGTCTCTTACCGATTTACCGCTCTCATTTTGGGGTTATGCTTTAGAGACTGCCGCATTCACTTTAAATAGGGCACCGTCTAAATCCGTTGAGATGACACCGTATGAATTATGGTTTGGGAAGAAACCTAAGCTGTCGTTTCTAAAAGTTTGGGGATGCGATGCTTATGTCAAGAAACTTCAACCTGAAAAGCTCGAACCCAAATCGGAAAAATGCGTCTTCATAGGATACCCTAAGGAAACTATTGGGTATACCTTCTACCTCAGATCCGAAGGCAAGATCTTCGTTGCAAAGAACGGGTCCTTTCTAGAGAAGGAGTTTCTCTCGAAAGAATTGAGTGGGAGGAAAGTGGAACTTGATGAGGTGATAGTCACCCCTTCCGAACCGGAAAGTAGCGCAGCGCGGGAAAATGTTCCTGTGGTGCCTACACCGACTGGGGAGGAAGTTAATGATGGTGATCATGAAGCTTCAGATCAAGTTGCTGAACTTCGTAAGTCCACAAGGACACGTTCCGCACCAGAGTGGTACGGCAACCCTATCCTGGAAATCATGTTGTTAGACAACGGTGAACCTTCGAACTATGAAGAAGCGATGGCGGGCCCGGATTCCGACAAATGGCTAGAAGCCATGAAATCCGAGATAGAATCCATGTATGAAAACAAAGTATGGACTTTGACTGACTTGCCCGATGAGCGGCGAGCCATAGAAAACAAATGGATCTTTAAGAAGAAGACGGACGCAGATGGTAATGTGACCATCTACAAAGCTCGACTTGTCGCTAAGGGTTATCGACAAGTTCAAGGGGTTGACTACGATGAGACTTTCTCACCCGTAGCGAAGCTGAAGTCCGTCCGAATCATGTTAGCAATTGCCGCATACTATGATTATGAGATATGGCAGATGGACGTCAAAACGGCATTCCTCAACGGCTTCCTTAAGGAAGAGTTGTATATGATGCAGCCAGAAGGTTTTGTCGATCCTAAGAATGCTAACAAAGTATGCAAGCTCCAACGCTCAATCTATGGGCTGGTGCAAGCATCTCGGAGTTGGAACATTCGCTTTGATGAGATGATCAAAGCGTTTGGGTTTACACAGACTTATGGAGAAGCCTGTGTTTACAAGAAAGTGAGTGGGAGCTCTGTAGCATTTCTCATATTATATGTGGATGACATACTATTGATGGGAAATGATATAGAATTCTTGGAAAGTATAAAGGCCTATTTGAATAAGTGTTTTTCAATGAAGGACCTTGGAGAAGCTGCTTATATATTAGGCATCAAGATCTATAGAGATAGATCAAGACGCCTCATTGGTCTTTCACAGAGTACATACCTTGACAAGATATTGAAGAAGTTCAGTATGGATCAGTCCAAGAAGGGGTTCTTGCCTGTATTGCAAGGTGTGCAATTGAGCACGGCTCAATGCCCGACCACGGCAGAAGATATAGAAGAGATGAGTGTCATCCCCTATGCCTCGGCCATAGGGTCTATTATGTATGCCATGCTGTGTACCAGACCTGATGTAAACCTTGCCGTAAGTTTGGTAGGAAGGTACCAAAGTAATCCCGGCAAGGAACACTGGACAGCGGTCAAGAATATCCTGAAGTACCTGAAAAGGACTAAGGATATGTTTCTCGTTTATGGAGGTGACGAAGAGCTCGTCGTAAAGGGTTACGTCGACGCTAGCTTCGACACAGATCTGGATGACTCGAAGTCACAGACCTGATACGTGTATATATTGAATAGAGGAGCAGTAAGCTGGTGCAGTTGCAAGCAAAGCGTCGTGGCGGGATCTACATGTGAAGCGGAGTACATGGCAGCCTCGGAGGCAGCACAGGAAGCAGTCTGGATGAAGGAGTTCATTACCGACCTAGGGGTGATTCCCAATGCGTCGGGCCCAATGACTCTCTTTTGTGACAACACTGGAGCTATTGCCCTTGCGAAGGAGCCCAGGTTTCACAGGAAGACCAGACATATCAAGCGTCGCTTCAACTCCATTCGTGAAAGTGTTCAAAATGGAGACATAGATATTTGTAAAGTGCACACGGACCTGAATGTAGCAGATCCGTTGACTAAACCTCTCCCTAGGGCAAAACATGATCAACACCAGGATGCAATGGGTGTTCGATTCATCACAATGTAACTAGATTATTGACTCTAGTGCAAGTGGGAGACTGTTGGAAATATGCCCTAGAGGCAATAATAAATGGTTATTATTATATTTCTGTGTTCATGATAATAGTCTATTATTCATGCTATAATTGTATTGTCCGGAAATCGTAATACATGTGTGAATACATAGACCACAACCTGTCCCTAGTAAGCCTCTAGTTGACTAGCTCGTTGATCAACAGATAGTCATGGTTTCCTGACTATGGACATTGGATGTCATTGATAACGGGACCACATCATTAGGAGAATGATGTGATGGACAAGACCCAATCCTAAGCATAGCATAAAAGATCGTGTAGTTTCGTTTGCTAGAGCTTTTCCAATGTCAAGTATCTTTTCCTTGGACCATGAGATCGTGCAACTCCCGGATACCGTAGGAGTGCTTTGGGTGTGCCAAACGTCACAACGTAACTGGGTGACTATAAAGGTGCATTACGGGTATCTCCGAAAGTGTCTGTTGGGTTGGCACGGATCGAGACTGGGATTTGTCACTCCGTGTGACGGAGAGGTATCTCTGGGCCCACTCGGTAATGCATCATCATAATGAGATCAATATGACTAAGGCGTTAGTCACGGGATCATGCATTGCGGTACGAGTAAAGAGACTTGCCGGTAACGAGATTGAACTAGGTATTGGGATACCGACGATCGAATCTCAGGCAAGTAACATACCGATTGACAAAGGGAATTGCATACGGATTGATTGAATCCTCGACACCGTGGTTCACCCGATGATATCATCGTGGAACATGTGGGAGCCAACATGGGTATCCAGATCCCGCTGTTGGTTATTGACCGGAGAGGCGTCTCGGTCATGTCTGCATGTCTCCCGAACCCGTAGGGTCTACACACTTAAGGTCCGGTGACGCCAGGGTTGTAGAGATATATGTATGCGGAAACCCGAAAGTTGTTCGGAGTCCCGGATGAGATCCCGGACGTCACGAGAGGTTCCGGAATGGTCCGGAGGTAAAGATTTATATATGGGAAGTCTTATTTTGGTCGCCGGAAAAGTTTCGCGCTTTATCGGTATTGTACCGGGAGTGCCGAAAGGGGTCCGGGGGTCCACCAAGGGGGTCCACCAGCCCCGGGGGGCCACATGGGCTGTAAGGGGTGCGCCTTGGCCTATATGGGCCAAGGGCACCAGCCCCAAGAGGCCCATGCGCAAGAGATAAGAAAGAAGGGAGAGTCCTAAAGGGGGAAGGCACCTCCGAGGTGCCTTGGGGGGAAGGACTCCCCCCTGGCCGCACCCTTCCTTGAAGGAAGGGGCAAGGCTGCGCCCCCCCCCCTCTCCCTTGGCCCTATATATAGTGGGGGGAAGGGAGGGCAGCAACATCTAAGCCTTGGGCGCCTCCCTCCTCCCCTGCAACACCTCTCTCTCTCTCGCAGAAGCTCGGCGAAGCCCTACCGGAGACCCGCTACATCCACCACCACGCCGTCGTGCTGTTGGATCTCCATCAACCTCTCCTCCCCCCTTGCTGGATCAAGAAGGAGGAGACGTCACTGCACCGTACGTGTGTTGAACGCGGAGGTGCCGTACGTTCGGCACTCGGTCATCGGTGATTTGGATCACGGCGAGTACGACTCCGTCATCCACGTTCATTGGAACGCTTCCGCTCGCGATCTACAAGGGTATGTAGATGCACTCCTTTCCCCTCGTTGCTAGTAGAGTCCATAGATGCATCTTGGTGAGCGTAGGAAAATTTTAAATTATGCTACGATTCCCAACACTACCTACCACTTGCTATATCATGCCTCCCATATTGCCATGTCAAGCCTCTAACCCACCTTTCCTAGCAAACCGTTGTTTGGCTTTGTTACCGCTTTTGCTCAGCCCCTCTTATAGCGTTGCTAGTTGCAGGCGAAGATGAAGTTTGTTCCATGTTGGAACATGGATATGTTGGGATATCACAATATCTCTTATCTTAATTAATGCATCTATATACTTGGTAAAGGGTGGAAGGCTCGGCCTTATGCCTGGTGTTTTGTTCCACTCTTGCCGCCCTAGTTTCCGTCATACCGGTGTTATGTTCCTTGATTTTGTGTTCCTTACGCGGTTGGGTGATTTATGGGACCCCCTTGACAGTTCGCTTTGAATAAAACTCCTCCAGCAAGGCCCAACCTTGGTTTTAACATTTGCCACCTAAGCCTTTTTTCCCTTGGGTTTTGCAGACTCAAGGGTCATCTTTATTTTAACCCCCCCTCCCCGGACCAGTGTTCCTCTGAGTGCTGGTCCAAACCGAGCGATGTCCGGCGCCCCCTGGGCAACCAGGGTCTATGTCAACCCGACGTCTGGCTCATCGGGTGTGCCCTGAGAACGAGATATGTGCAGCTCCTATCGGGATTTGTCGGCACATTCGGGCGGTCTTGCTAGTCTTGTTTTACCATTGTCGAAATGTCTTGTAAACCGGGATTCCAAGACTGATCGGGTCTTCCAGGGAGAAGGAATATCCTTCCTTGACCGTGAGAGCTTATAATGGGCTAAGTTAGGACACCCCTGTAGGGTATAAACTTTCGAGAGCCGTGCCCGCGATTATGTGGCAGATGGGAATTTGTTAATATCCGGTTGTAGAGAACTTGACACTTGACTTAACTAAAATGCATCAACCGTGTGTGTAGCCGTGATGGTCTCTTTTCGGCGGAGTCCGGGAAGTGAACACGGTTTGGGTTATGTATGGACGTAAGTAGTTTCAGGATCACTTCTTGATCACGGTTTGGGTCTTGATCTCGCGGGTGTGAGATTGCTGAGTCCTCGTGACTCACAGATTCTACCAAAACAGTTGCAGGTGCCGACGATACCAGTGCAGGTGACGCAACCGAGCTCAAGTGGGAGTTCGACGAGGAACTTGGTCATTATTATGTTTCGTTTCCTGATGATCAGTAGTGGAGCCCAGTTGGGACGATCGGGGATCTAGCATTTGGGGTTATCTTCTTTTTATTTGGATTTGACCGTAGTCGGTCTATGTGTGTATTTTGGATGATGTATGAATTTATTTATGTATTGTGTGAAGTGGCGATTGTAAGCCAACTCTCTTTATCCCATTCTTGTTCATTACATGGGATTGTGTGAAGATGACCCTTCTTGCGACAAAACCACCATGCGGTTATGCCTCCAAGTCGTGCCTCGACACGTGGGAGATATAGCCGCATCGTGGGTGTTACAAGTTGGTAATCAGAGCCATCCCCGACTTAGGAGCCCCCTGCTTGATCGAATCGCTGGCGTTGTTGAGTCTAGAAAAAAATGTTTTGAGTCTTAGGATTATATATATATATCGGAGAGTAGGATTCTTTTTACTCCTCAGTCCCTTCGTCGCTCTGGTTAGGCCCCTTGACGTAGAAGTTTTGACTCTCCTCTCCTCAAATTTCACTAAAAAAATTAGGATCATGCGGGTATCTTGGAATCGTTCCGATGGTTTTGTGACGAGAACATTGTTCTTGGTGCCTCCTGACATTTAGGGGTTGTGGAAGTGTCCCGGGGAGTTGAGCTCCGAGGTGTTGTCGTCACAATTTTATCGTTGCAGTCCTGGAATACCTGAGTTTTTTTCGCCGACATCGAAAATCTCTTTTATGCAGTTGTTGGTGAGATCACCTCGACGCCACCCAGTACTGGGGCGGGAGTTCGGGAGTATTGCCATAACTCGTATAACGGATGATTTTCGAAGGTTGAGGTAAATGATTTCCGAAGGTTTCTTGGTTATGTGTTGAAGGATGGATACAGCTGGATCTAGGTATTGTTAGTTTGGGTGAGATATATTGCGTCCCCTGTATCCCCAACACCTGATTGCATAACCAGAAAGTTTCGGGAGTTTATAGGTGGGAATTCAAGTAGCTCCTAGAATATCTTTTCGACAGATGTATGATTTGAGATTGGGGTCCAATGTCTAGTGGTTCGCTTTTCACAGTCGATTTACAATGGTCGCGAGACGTCTTAAAGAATCCTTGGCTATGCCGATTCGGGGACGTCTTGTTTGTCATTCGTGACGTCCACTGTACGTTGTGCCCGTGGGGCCTCATCACGAACACTTTAGGCGAAATCTCTATCATATGTTTGTTTCCGGCTTATTTTGCGAGCCAATCCTTTGTTTTGTTTTAAGTTGTGGTATTCGAGTTGCTCCAATGTCAAGTGTTGATTCCATACCTTATTCTAGGCGGTGTTCTCATATTTCTATGGGGATACTAATCCTTCTTGATCATCGAGATTGCCATTTAATTCTATTTCCAACCGGTGCGTTTCTCTCCGAGATGATACCATCATTCTCCCCATCCGCAAGATCAATTATAAGTTTTCTCAACGGTGTTTATTCCATATGCCCCAAGTTGCCTTTGTTTTTCCCACCCTCCCACCCTCTTTCTTCAAGGACTCAGATTTCTTAATCATGTATCCATCTTATGGATGTGAAGTTTCTCCATTCTTTTCCATCAATGTTCTTATCTGGTGATTCTCAGGAAGATGCTCAGGAAGCTTCAAGTTTATCATTATTTGTTCTCTTATCTTCCCCGGTGGATTCAATTCAAGCTTTGTCGACCATATCCTTTCCTCGTTTCAAATGTTTGCTCATGTCGGTGCACCTCTTAATCATCCACTTCTCGCCATTCTTTTGTTCCGGCGTGCTGAAGACATCTCGAAAGATTCGTGTTTCCATTCTTAGTCCGTTCAAGCTATTTCGAGGTTGTTATCTCATTCAAGTCAGTTAATTCATCTGGTGCAATCTCTCTTTTAGATCATTTCAATGGTGTATCTTTTGAGTGGGCCCTAACCCACAGGTCTTTTCCCAAGATCTTACCTGACTCTTCTAATTTTCCCGGAGCTTCTAAAATTCTTTTTAAAGTTTGACGTAAGAATGGGTTATCGTCAGTCATATGTCTTTCTCCAAGATCTTTCAAATTCTTTTCATCGTTGGTTCAACCTTTCTAATTTTCATTCCGGAGTGCCTCAACAATTCATGGTGGTGTTTCTCATCGTCATTCTCAACATTTCAAGATCAAGGTAGAGATTTCTCCTAAAATCTTGGTCCACTCTCTTGAAGATTCGTGGTTCTAGCTTCATGCCACTCTCATAATTATTTTCGATTGTGAGAATTCTTTTCACCCATCCGGAGCAATTCATGAGTCTTTTCAGTTTGATTCTCCGAAGGCCATCATTTCAGAAGATTTACTCGTTCTCAACATTCAGCTCTCGTTCTCCAAATCTCATCGGTGCATCATTCAAGTATTCTCTAATCAATTCATGATCTCTTCATTCTCACGTATTTAAATTCTATCAAGTATCTCTATTCGTTTTCTAACTCTTCCCGGCAATTCGTTCTCTTTTCTTCGTTCATTTTCAATTCTTACGGTGGTTTGTTCAAGATTTCTCTTCCTTCGTCATCGTATCAACTCATTCGTTATTCAAATCCTACCGGTGGTTTGTTGAAGACCTTCCAAAGTTTGCGCTATATCTCTCTTAATCCTTTCTACAAGAATAAGTAGTATGCCAAATCCGTTGCTTGTCATCAATTTAAATTGGTGAAGGATATGCATAGTGTAATTCTTATTATGGTTTCATCCAAGTGATCTAGTTTCTTCTTTCCAGAGTTGTTCATCATGTCACATTTCTCGGTTCGAGAGGCTTCATCTTTTTCTTTTCCTGAGTTCCAAGCTTTCTGCATTATCTCGTCGCGAAGCTCCACCTAAATCATTGCAAGGCTTCACCTGGTGTTTTCAACTTCTCTCTCTTTCTATCATCCTGGTTTTACCGGAGTTCTCACGAAGGCTCAACATGGTGGTTCGTCAAGGTTTCCTTTCATTCTCGAATTGTTCTTCAAGATTTTTCTCGAAGTTAAGATCCGCCAAGCTATATTCAAAGATAAACATGGTGCTCAACACATGTTTTGTCTTGAGGAGTTCCAGCATTCTTCATCTTGCATTCCGAAGTGCAATTCTTTCTACCTTATCTTTTGAGGTGGTGTTATGTCATTGTCGATAATTTCCCTTCGTGTTTCATGATTCACAAGTTTTCAAGAGTGACATATCTAAATCCATCATTTTCTCTTCGCTCAAGACATCCTTTCAACCAATCAACCTCTTCATTGGAGTTATCTTGGGTTATATTTCACCTAAAGCTTTCCCTAAGGATTTTTCTATTTATGGTGCTCATAAATGACCCAAGTTCTTCATTTATCCTCCCGGTGAAATAAGTTTCTCGTCTCCTTGTTCATATCAATCCAATCTATTGTTTTTCCGTTAGTGGCAGAATTTCACCTCAAGTTTTTGAGATGTTTTCCATAAGCCCACAACAAGCTTATTCTTACCGTTGTTGTTTTTCAAATAACTCTGTTCAATCCTTTCTTGCAAGGATGCTCTTGGAATTAAATTGTGGTGGAAGTTGTCATTTTCTTCTCTATCCCTTATCCCAACAATCTAGCTACTATTCTTTCGTCCCGGAGGCATTGTAAGGTTGTTCTCTTCATCCCATCTTCTCGTTTTGTCAAGATCATGTTCTTTTCCTTGCTTATATCCATTTAACCGGAGTGCTACCCGAATTCTTTTATTCTTATTCCTTGCCTAGCTAATTTTAACCGGAGTGGTTTCAATTCCTTCTTGTCCATTTTGCTCGTCATTCATAGTTTTGCAAGCTCCAAGGTTCACATGGTGTTCCTTGTTTCTCTTTTTTTCCGGAGTCTTCTCAATTTTGTTCAACTCTGTTGTGTTCTTCTTTCAAGTTTTCAACCTCTCAAGGGTCATTGGTCTCACTTGATTGTCAAAGAAGCAACTTAGCTTTACCTCTTCTCTTCCTCTTCCGCTTTTCTCCGGTGCCGTCCTTAGATCTCGGGACGAGATCCTCTTGTAGTGGTGGAGTGTTGTAACGCCCCAAAACCGACGCTCCAGACGCCTTCCATGTTCTTCGTGATCGCTGTGTGTTTTATTTGTTTGTTGCATTCATTATCGCATCATACGCATTGCATCCGCATGTTTTCTTAAACTTGTAGTTGCTCGTAGTTGCCGCGTTCCCCTTGCCTTCGTTGACCGTTCCGAGACCAACCAGATTTTTTTTCCCTCTTGCCTGGCTTCCTAACCTCTCTGCACATCCCGCAAATCCCTCGCGCGCGTCCGAAAACTTTCCCGGACCCGAACCGGGTTGTCGTTACCGATGGGTCCGGATCATCCCCAAACATCCCTAAAATATCTTCGATTATTTGTTTGAGCTTTCTGACCTAATTATCCAAGACCGTTCGATTTTGATCGGAGGGTCTAAAACTTGCCCCTTCTAAACCACCTACCTATTTAATCAGCCTAAACCCTAGCCCCTACCTGTCCAATCCACCAATTCCCATCGCGCCGCCGCTAGCCAACCACCCCTCTCATGTCTCCCTCGGGATCCTCCCGATCCAAAATCCCGGCCAACCGCTCCGACCAGCTCCCTTGATTTCCGCCGCCACCAGATTCCAGTAAGCCACCACCTTCTCCTCGTCTCTGCAGCGAACCCAACCAGCACCCCTCGACCCACCTCGCCCGCGGATCGCCTGCAGCCTCCCCACCTTGCTGCACGATCGAGAGAGGAGCTCCCGATCCAAAGCTTCCCCGCCTCCGGTGTCCTCCCGTCCCCGAGCACGCAAGCCACCGGAGAGCTCCGCCCCTGCCGTCTTCTTCTCCTTCACCGGACCTTCCTTCCGCCGAGTGCCACCGGCAACCAAACCAGGCCAGTGTAGCCACTCCCCTGACCGTCTCTCTTTTCCTCTCTGTCTCTAATCTCTCTGCTCCCTCTCTGCCGCCATGGACAGGGCTTCGACGCCGCCGCTGCCGTGTCTGCCTCCCTCCGCCTCGCCAAGTCCCTGAACCGCCAGGTCCGCAGGAGCCAAGCTCGCCGACGGCTTCCTCCAGGTCCGGCCGGACTCCTCCAGCCATGACCCTTCCCGACCGGATCCCGTGTTGTGCCGTCCCTGCGCTTCAAGTCCCTCCCGCCGTCGTCATCACCCGAGCAGGTTGCCGCCGCCAAGTCCCTCGCCTCGCGCGCCAAGTTTCGCCGTCGTCGCTCCCCTGCATCGTCGCTGCCTGCCTCTGCCTGCGTCCTCTGCTTCTTCCAGGACGAGGCGCCCGCTCGCCCGCGCCTCGCGTTGACTGGGCCTCTCCAGCCGCAGCGCTCCAAGGTCCAACCGCGGCCTGCCAGCTCCTCCACCAACCGGCCCATGCGGCCTGGTGAGCACCCAGATCCAGTGTCCTCTCCTGTGCACTATTGGGCCAGCAGTTTCAGCCCGATTGCGTTTTTTTTTCCTGTTTTGCGAATTTCCTAATTTCCAGGGAATTGGCAGATTTACAGAAAACCCCTTCATGATCATGCATTTAATAACTGCACAACCGTGCATCGGTTTAAAATGTTTTATATATGTAAAATGCTTAGAATTTCATCTAGTTTCACATTATGCAACTTTCATCCATGTTTAAACTGTTTAAACTTGCTGTTTGTTTAATTTTGCATAAATGTCATGTTAAAATGATTTATTTCATAACTAAATAACCGGAGCTCCAAATTTAATAAACTTTATATGTAAATGGGTTAGAAAAATGCCTAGTTTAACATGGTGCACTTTATTTTGCTGTTTAACAACATTAAAATTGTGTTTAGGGCAGAACAGTACCAAATCTAAAATATGCACATGAGGATTTCTGGAATTGTTGTTTGTCGTTCCGGCCTCATTTAAACTTGCCTAGATAGGTAGTTTTCATATGCTTCACCCCTTGCCATGTTTAAAAACATTTAATATTGTTGGTTACATAAACAAGAGAGAACTAAATAAGTGATGTGGTGTTTCGTCAATATGCAACTCGTTGCATATTGAGCTCCACTTAATTTGTAGTATTGTTTGTTGCACTTTGCCATGCCATGCCCCATTAAACCGGACATGCATCTTATACTTGATTGTGCATCATGCCATGTTTATATGATGATTGTTTACTATGCTGTTTGTTTCTTTCCGGGTTGCTTCTCTCGTTAGCTTCGGTTTTCGTTCCGGAGTTGTGAGGATTCGTTCGACTACGTCCGTTTGTCTTCTTCATGGACTCGTTCTTCTTCCTTGCGGGATCTTAGGCAAGATGACCATACCCTCGAAATCACTTCTATCTTTGCTTGCTAGTTGTTTCGCTCTATTGCTATGCCGCGCTACCTACCACTTGCTATATCATGCCTCCCATATTGCCATGTCAAGCCTCTAACCCACCTTTCCTAGCAAACCGTTGTTTGGCTTTGTTACCGCTTTTTCTCAGCCCCTCTTATAGCGTTGCTAGTTGCAGGCGAAGATGAAGTTTGTTCCATGTTGGAACATGGATCTGTTGGGATATCACAATATCTCTTATCTTAATTAATGCATCTATATACTTGGTAAAGGGTGGAAGGCTCGGCCTTATGCCTGGTGTTTTGTTCCACTCTTGCCGCCCTAGTTTCCGTCATACCGGTGTTATGTTCCCTGATTTTGCGTTCCTTACGCGGTTGGGTGATTTATGGGACCCCCTTGACAGTTTGCTTTGAATAAAACTCCTCCAGCAAGGCCCAAC